>NC_140461.1:13245304-13845304 GCF_051167445.1 Perissodus microlepis | reverse complement strand
TTTTTTACTTGTATTTTTTGGATGCTTGAAAGAATAATGTTCAGTGACCACAATTTATGGAAGAGTTACTGAGCTCTGTACAGTGTCAGTTATTCTGAGAAACTCCGTCACCACTCTTGTCACCGTTTTAATGCAGTGTTGCCTTAGATCCAGAAAACTGAACAGGCCTTGTCCTTCGGACACAGAGGTTACTCTATATATTGCCCAACTGTACTTCTGAAAGTTTTGGGACCTATGTTTTGTTTTTTTGTTTGTTTTTTGTTTGTTTTGTTGTTGTTGTTGTTTTTTTTGGGGGGGGAGTAAGGGAGCAGCTGAAAGTGCCTTTGAGTGGCTCTTTAATGTTTTCTTAAAAATTTAATGTGACAGCTGAGAAAAACTTGGTTTTGTGGTGACTTCTCTCATACTTCCCTTACTATGATGGTTCAGATTGTTCAGATTTTTCCTATAATCTGTCACCTATAACTTTATTTATTTTTAATGTATTATAGTAAATCTATACACATGTGTGTATATACATATGTATATAATTTTGGTTAAAACTAGCAATAATTTTTTTTTCTTTACAAGAAATTAGTTTAGGCTGATAAACCAGACGTATCACATGTTCCAGAGCTGTTCCAGAGTTAAACATAGTGTTTCTTTCTTTCTTTTCACTTTTACTCAGTCAGTTGCACACACATTTATAAACACAGACACACACGCGCACACACACAGGCGCGAGGGCATGTGCTGCTTGCTGAACAGGGCTAACGAGGGTTGTATGTTGTGGCGGCTGGTTGGGTCGACACAGATCGAGGTGCCTTCAGCCGTTACAAATCTGTTTGGCTTTTGTCCACTACAGAGCAATTAATAACACTGGGGCTGGGGGTAGGGAAGCAAAGGTCACTCATTGAGCACCCCCCCAACACACACATATATAGATACATATACACATACAAGCAAAGCGTACATACATTTAGTATAAAAACAGATACACATTTGCATATTTATGATAAATGCACAAACTGCTACATTCTCAGTTAAACTGTTTCAGCCCAGAGACATATGTATGAAAATATGAACATATGAACAAAGGTCCTGATCCCCTGACACATTACTACAAGCTTTTTAAGGTGCTATTAAGAATTGAGCAAACAGAAATGACTACATATATACAGACATGCACATATCGTGGACAACACCGTCCCTAAACCAGGACTTTAAATGTTACATTAATAAGTAATATCCCTGTTAGCTAGGTGGACAAATAGAGGCCAAGCAACCTCAATATTTACTCCCCACACACCTACACTATATTAAATTACTGTATTTAATATTACACAAATGCACATATTTAGATTCACTCTTCTTCTTTACACACCCGCAAGCATTTTTCATTTATTTTGTAATTGAGTCTGGTGCTGAAGAATGAATGAGAATGCACAGGCAATGGGAATTTGTTGTGATGTGTTTTTAAATGTCAGTAGCCACAGAATGTGTTAACCTCAGATTACTGACACACTTTGAATACCCTGATTCTTCTATGGAGGATTGTAATTGAAAACAGAAGTTGGGTAGAGGGGAAAAAAAACAGCGGAGAAGAAGTAAGGAAAAAAAGGAGGGAAACAGACATGGGATTCTTGATGAGCTATGGTTAAACTCTTATTGGTATTGTGCTCTTGGAATTAAATTGGTTTTACTCCTGCTTTGTGTGTGTGTGTTTATATTATGACGACATGTGTGTATTTAGTAATTGTTTCCAATTCCCCTTTTAAGTTATCACCACTTTGTAACAACATTGCTGTGTGGTTGTGGAATTAAATTGCTGTGTGTATGGGGTTTTAATGCATCCCATTTAGCCAGCTTCGCTTAACAGATGTCATAGACAGACCTGTCCTGGCTGCCATGATGAAATATATCAATCATCCTCCCACTTATAGCCTCTTACGCTCTTACTTTGCCTTTTTTTTTCTTCTATGCAGTGTCATTCTGTTGTTTTTGCCCCAGAGCTTCTCTGTCTTTCCATGTATGCCTCAGTGTGATTAGGTAGTTTTTTTCCTTCATCTGAAGGACACTTTAGGGAATTGTCAGCTTTACGACCAACAACTGTTTCCCAAATACATAATAACACATGCACAGATGTACTTGTCTGAAGTTTACACCGTTTACAAGTTATTGATTGTTAAGATATAGTACTTCGTAAGGTGAATCCTCAGAAAATGTGTAATATAACACATTAATGTAGTATTAAAAAAACATTAAGCTTACTTGTTAAACCAAGTGGTATAGAGTTAAATGTAATCAAAATACAGAGTAATGTGCATTTAGTCATTGTCATTCACAAAACATACTGTACACGAGTATATAAATATGATGAGTTATTTCTACTATATGAATTATAATGATTGACAACTTAGGAATCGGAGAAATTATGTCTTAACTGTTATATTTTTTTAAATTTTTTTTATGCTATTGTTCACGTGTTATTGTAAGGTGACCTCGAGGGTGTGAAAGCCGCCTATAAATAAAATGTATTATTATTATTATTATTATTATTATTGTGTAAAATGATTTAAATTTATTATACATGTCTAACTAATGCATACCTATTGTAAAGCCTAATGAATCCGAAGTGCAAGAATCTTTGTGTGTGGTTTATGTTCCCTGCAGGAGGGAGCTTGATCAGCTGGAAGAACTCCAGAAAAGGGAGAGAGACTGTCTGGATATGGTGAAAGAGCACACAGCCAAAGTCTATCAAGCTCATCGGTTACATCATCTCCTCAGTACAAAGCAGGTGGGCTTATGGAAACACAAACACATTCACTTTTGCACACATTTTACAACAATGTTATAATGATTAGACTAATATTTAACCAGAGGGAAATGTACATATTAATTTTATGTTAACCAGAGCTACATGAAAATAGCGCAGTTTAATAAAAATACTGTAATTAATAAAAAATTGTTGGACTAGTGACAGTAACACGTATTGACTTTGTAATTCCAAAGTGACCTTAACTGCGGTTATGTATGGATGCAAAGTCACTTCAGATGACACGAGAAACGCATCCCTGTGGATTGACTTCACATTTGTGTAACACTCACCCATAAAGCTATGCACAATTATGCACATGCTCAGATACATATGCAGGCACACACATGGGCATTGAGCTCAACATTACAGAGAGGTGAGTTCCTACAGAAACTGGCTACACGGAGAAAGACCTTTTCCTTTCTATTAGTCAACAGAAGTGGGCCGTGTGGAGTTCAGTTGCACATGTGCAAACATAACTGTGAGTCCTCACGGTTGTTCTGATGTGCTCAGTCTGATGCTAACCCTGGGCAAAAGTGTGCACATTTGTAAATGGTAAATGGACTGGTACTTATATAGTGCTTTTTTACTCTATTTGAGCGCTCAGAGCACTTTTTTTTTACCATATGCATCATTCAACTATTCACACACACACATCATGCTTTTCTCTATGCCTAAGCATTTTTAACTTCACTTAACGTCACACACTCTTAGTCCAGTGGATGAATTGGAAATACCTCGTTGTTTAGTATCATGCCCAAGGATACAGCAACAGACTAGAGAATCTGGGGATCAAACCACCATCTTTCCAGTTAGCGGGCGAGCCATTCTTCCTCCTGAGCCACAGCTATCCTTGTGTTCATATGTGTGTGGCATCTACGCATCTTTGTGACTCCTCACTGTGATAATAATGAAGACAAAGCACAGTGGTCACTGTTGATTCAGCACTAGCATTCTGCACTCTCTCTCTCTCTCTCTCTCTCTCTCTCTCTCTCTCTATTTCTCTCGTGTCTTTACAACTAGCATCATCATTGCCTGTCTTGCTGTCTACTGTCCTCAGACATCCCATGTTCACCGAAGATGCATACATACACAAAACTTTCACACAATTGCATGGAGTTGATGTAAGCTGGAATGAGGTTAAGTTCGCAGTTTTTACACATCAGGCTTGATTCTTAAAATACTTTAACTCGTGGGTATCCACATAATTTGTGTTACGTTTCTGTAACTCTGTTATCGTTATTTTTAAGTACACGCTAGAAAGAATGAAAGTTTATGTGCTCTTCTCCGCCCTCTGTCCATCTTTCTCTATATACTTCCCTCTCTTTCCCTGCATATGGCAGGGGACTCTTTCCCTTCGTAGCTCTGACCTTGTCAGCAGTGAATAGATGGCTCTCCCACACAGTTCATCCTTTCTCACTTCTCAGACCCCAGCCCACACACACACACACACACACACACACACACACACACACACCAAAATACACAGACTCACATCCAGCTTACCAAAAGGCCCCAAGTCCCTCTGACAGAGACAGAGATGCTGTGTTCCTGGGGTCAACATCATTGCTCTTCCCGTAGCTAGGTTGGTACTTGGTACTTTTTGGGCGTATGTGTTGTGTTTGTGTATTCGTGTGTGTCTTTAGGGGTGGTGAGATTTACTTTTGTTTATGCGTTGTGTGTATCTGTGTATTTTGCTGGCTTTCTGTCACTTCCTATTTGACTTGTGTACTGTCATCCCTAAAGCAGAACATTTCTCTTGTAGTTTCAAGCAATTTCCAAGATACTGATTGGTGTTGATCATATAAACTATTCTTATGACTACTCAGTCCACACTTTTAATTAGTTTACTACTCTACTGGGGTGAGGCATAACATTTGCTAATTTTGTTTTTTATCTATAAGTAAGAACCTTATTAATATAAGTGAGGACACTTATTATTGGTTGTAGAAATATATTTGACAACTTATTCAAGATATTTTTGTTCTCAAGAGGGACCCTATGCATGATTGATTACTGATTTTGATTATTAGTGAAAAGTTGCCCCACTGTCACTTTGAAATTTTAGTCACTGCTTAGCAGCTAGCCTGGGACCTGTTTATCGGTCACCACTGTTTTCGACTGCAACTGGCAGTCTAACAGTGGTACTTCCTTTGCTTTGAATGTCCCCTGCAATCTAGAGGAGGTCTCTAATGAGAAGAATGAGTTTACTGAATCCGCAGAGCAGAGCAAGTACTGCTCTTAACAACTAAAATCCATGATGGTGTAGTTGTCCTCATCCCAAGTCCTAGCTTGGGATGAGATTCACTAGAGGTGCATGTAATTATATTGCTTCATTATTTTTTTCTCATAGTGTACTTGACAAGTAAAATATGTGCAGAACACAACCTTTTAAATGTTACTTTATAGTGTAAGATTCATCTAAGAAAGCACACGTGTATGCATATATACATGATTACATATATGCGCATGCACATATTCTGCCGTTACATATAGGATCTAAACCTATGGGAAACTATGACGTTGTATAATAACTACTTTAGTCACAAGGAGTTTTGATTTGGTATATTTTCACATTGGATGTCCTTCCTGACACAATCCCCCAAGTTATTTGTATCAACACCACTATGTTTTTTTAAATAGGTACGTATTGTGCTATTATCAAGCTGTACCTACAACCCAGGGTCAAAAAAATTGCAGTGAATAAAGTGGAATTTCTTTCTTTTTTCTTATAACGCAATGGATGATATTTAGACCAAAAGTGCTTATGATCTAATAGTGACACATTTGCTATTTTACTAATTTGTTAATATGTTATTTTAGAAAGAGCGAGGTTTGGGTGGATGTAGTTAAAGCTGTATGTGTTTCTCTCTCTCCCTTTCCTTCTTGTTGCAGTCTTTTAGAGTGGAAAGCAGTGTTATTAGCATATAGAACAGGGACAGAGTGTTCCAACTCAAAGCTTTGGTCTGGTAATTAAGACACAGGCAAAAGAATAACTGTGGTTTGAATAATTATCATCAAGGCTGTCTGTGGCAAATCTGTACCCCAGTTCAGAATTAGAGAGGCACAGTTTTAAGTATGTGTACTTGTGTGTGTGTGTGTGTGTGTGTGTGTGTGTGTGTGTTAAGGATTTTCATCTGTCCATTCTTCTATTCTGTATTCATTTAAGATAACACCTTTTTAAAGTGGGGATATTTGGGGGAGGTTAATATGGATTACATGACCAATGATAGGGAAGAAGGCTGATGGAAAATTTTAACATAATTGATGTTTAGTAGCTAACAATTGTTAGTTTAGTCCCTGTCCCAATAGGTGGCCATTCTGAGATTTGATATTCCTCTTCATAAACTGAATTCTTTTTTTCTCCAAAATCTAAATTAAGTTATATATATTGATTTAGTACTAAAGCATCCATGTGGACAGCCAGGTGCTTCAAAATCAGTGCCCCAAAATCATTTTCGCTTTATGTCTATATCATTCCATAGAGCCTGTTTTTTTATTTCATATTTTTAGGTGCAGTACATTGTTATTAAATGCTGCTGCATGTCTTTTAACAGGTGCTAGAATGTATGAACATATCACTCCAGTTTTAGGAAATTTACACTGGCTCCCTGTTGATTATCGTATTCATTTTGAGATTCTTTTGCTTACTAGTTTTAAATGGTATGGCGCCCAATTATTTAAGCAAACTCTTCAACATGTGTAACCCCAAAAAAGCACTGAGATCGTCCAGCCAGATGCTCTTAGTACAACCGAGGTCTCAATTGAAGCATAGAGGAGATCAGGCCTACGCAGTCGCAGCACCTAGACTCTGGAATAACTTAGCCACTTCAGAGTCTATTCAGTCTTTCAAATCACATCTTAAAACGCACTGTTTATGTTGGCTTTTAGTTCAGTTTGAGTACCATCAGGCTTGTTTTATGTTTGTTATGGGTTTGTTTTGTTTTCATGTTATACATTGTCATTGCCTCATCTCATTTATCTGTATTTGTTTTTCTATTGTTTTCTCATGGTAACTAGTAAGAAATACATTTTAATCTAATGACTTTACAGTAAAATCCTAATTTAATGTTTTCACGCTTTCACCCTCTCTCTCTTTTTTTCTGTTTCCTCAGTGCCCAGGGGTCTTCAACTCTCCATTCAGGCCAGCTCCTCATGAGATGGAGCTGCTGCTGAGGCAGCAGGTCAAGTACCAGGCCCCCACCAGGCTGGCCTCCAGGGGCAAGGCTTGTCTCGTGGGCATCCCAAGCTCAACAAGCTCTAGTTTCCCTGCGACTCTTGGATCCCCATTCATCAAAACCTCTAGAACTTACAGCTCCAGGCCCATACTGCCTCCCATTGCCAACAAGACACAGCAGGTGACGGTGGTCAAAACGTTGCCTATAAAAGACATAAACAAGTAGAAAAAAGATAAATACAGCAGTATAAAAGCAGATATACAAGAGATGAGATGTGATGGTGTGAAAAACTGGATTTAAGCATGTTCAAGAGGTGAAACAGACTGTTAGTTTAACAAAGTATCATACTAATTATTAAAGCCTCCAACATCACCTTCCTTCCTCATGGGGGATGGTTCTTGATGAAAGCAGAGATCCTTTAAAACTCCTTTTAAAGAAGAATGACATCATTAAAGCATGGCAGACAGCTCTCCTGGGGGCTACTGCATAGAGTCGTTTAGTGCCTTTATTTCAATGAGTACTCTGTGGGACTATGTAGTTATGTGTTACTATATTTGTGCACCACAGTGTGTGTGTGTGTGTGTGTGTGTGTGTGTGTGTGTGTGCGTGTGTTTTAAAATTGCATGCACAGCTCTGACTACTGGACCACAACAACATGATATGTGCTGTGTCAGGTAACGATTTAACTGTACAATTATCCACAATTTTGTTGTACAGGTACAATGACAATAAAGGGCTCTTCTGTTCTAAATGTAAACTAATACACATTCACATACACATTCTACTTGAATTTGAAGTTTAGATGTATGTAATTGTTTCTGTATATTACAGATATATATGGATAATTTTGTTAAAATCCATGGAAACATACTTTATATTTCCATTAAGCAAATAAGCGACATATATACATTCAACAGAAATTAAAGTTTAATTTGATAAATAATAAATTTAATAAATTAGTATTTTTCTGATCTTATATGTTGTGAACACATTTACTTCTTCTTTTTTTTTACAGAAATTGTTTTGACAATATATTGCTTTGTCCAAAATGAACAAGAATAAGTGTTCATTTTAAAGAGTAAATTTTCATCAAAGACCTATGGACATATCATAGAGAGAAAAGCACAGATTTGCCACTGTTTCATATTGAACTGTCACATAATTATGACAGTTACCAGTCAAAATGTGTACTATATTAATCCAGTGGCTGATAAAAATAGACGAACCCCAAGTTGCCACTATTTGAATATTTACTTTGGTTGTTCTCAACTGAGAATTTGTCTTGGTTCAGTAAAGGATAATCCAGTGGTGTGTTTGTGACTGTATGTGTCATGTGTCTGTGTTTGCATTTGTGTGTATGATGATGATTTGAGTGCTATTGAAGAGCAATATTTTCCACTCTGTGGCTCTTTATGGCAAATTGCTTTCCCTAGTATTAGTTTCTAGTAATGTAAAACATAAGTGAGCAGAAATGAGGCGTATATTTGTCTCCTTTTATTAGCTGCAGTTCATACACTTACATACACATGCAGGCATGTCTCCAGCTGGCCGAAATGGGAATAGGTTTATTAATGGTGTCCTAGGAAAGTCTCTATGGTTGATATGAAGAATAATTGTCTATATTTATACATGTGTGCCTTATAGTGTGTCTTTTTTGTGTGTGTTCAGCTCGTGTCATTAGTGCAGGAAGTCCCCTTTTCTTTTGCACTCACCCCTACATCCCACACCCCCTCCATCTCTGGTGTGATAACTATCTAGTGGTGATGGATAAGGTTGAGGTGCTGGCTGTGGAAGTGGTCAGGCCAGGCCACTGATCCCATGGTGATAGGAGCAAGGACAGGGTCTCTGTCTCTCTCCTCCTCATTCTCCCTCCTTTTTTAAACACCAAACAACAACTGAAGGTCACCTTAAACATAGCGAAAACATTTAAGTTAATCTGCATTCCCAAAAGTTTAGCTGTTATTCGCACAAGTTCTTAAGTAATAGAGCGAGATTTGACTTCGCTGGACACACGGACAACTCACACACACACACACACACACACACACACACACACACACACACACACACACACACACACACACACACACACATATACACACATATATATTCCAATAAGCTTTTTCACCTTTGTTCTTGCACTTAGCCTGAACTCTCTTAGGCAGCTTTCTTGTAATTTCTGTAAGCAGTCTATTTCTCCAGCCTTCTTGGATATAAATCCAGAGCTCTACCTTAGATGTTAGCTGGATGTACTTCTTCAGTAATGTTGAGGTCCGGGCTCTGGGGAAGCCAATCCATGACTGATAGTCTTCCATGGTGTGTTGTTGTTTTTTTGTTGTGGGTTTTTTGTGTTCTCTTTTTTAATCCAGATGTAGTTTTTTGTGCATTGGCAGTGTTTTTGGATCCATTGCCATGATGATCTCTTCTTCTTGTTTGACTCCTCAAATATTTTAAGGATAAACCGCACACCATACTGAGATGTGCCAAGTTTTCAGCTTATTAGCTCCATGGGAATCACTTTGTTAGCGCAAAAATACTATGCTATGCCTTTAAACTGTATTATCTTCAGCATGTTCTCTAAATTTAACTAATGAATTGATAATAAGTGACAAAGTGCCTAAAGATACCAATTAAAATAGGTTCTTCGAAATGTTGTCTGGTTTATCCCTTGAGTTAGATGCCTTTTTTATGATTGAGTGAATCATAGGTAAATGTAATGTGGCTTAACGAACAAACAAAAAGAGAGCCTGAAGAACTATTGTTCAAGACCACTTGTAAAAAATCACGAGAAAGTCTGTCTCCATGGAAGAAAAATAAAAAGAAATGAGGGGTGGCTCAAGACTTTTTAATTGTGTGTGTGTTTCTTCAGTTTACCTTAACAATTTAACAACATTAACACAGATATTATGTAAGTTGACTTCTTAAATAAACTGAGTTTAAATAAACTCAGCTTATTTAAGAAGCCAGACAATTCATAATTTAGTCTTTTCCGTTGAGATCACTGCTATATTTACAGAAAACCATTCCACACCCCACACCCATCCACTTACCCACCAATCTCAGCCATGATCTGAGTAACCCTCATCCCTCTGGCCACTTACGCAAAGACTCTATACTCCGAACAAGTCTTTTGCACAACATTCAAGCACTTTTGAACTTGTCATTGTTACTGTGTGCCTTTCTTTTGTTTTTATATATATGTTCTTCTTGTTTGTTGGTTATTCCAGTCTTCTTACTATTTATATTTCCTGCACAATTGCTGCACTTTTAACAGGAAGAAAACTGGCAGAATCAGGCTCAGGGAGGGGCACCCATATGCTGGAACTGATTGGGTGGGTGGGGGGGGGACATGAAAAAAGATCCACTATCATATTCATTTAGATTTCAATTAACAAATCACCACAAAAGCCCAAATCATGATTTTAACCCATTGCAGACAGTGTCCTTATTGCTCCAAAACTGTCTTCTTTTTAAATGATACCCCTCCCATCCCTCTCTCTCCAAAATTGAACTAACATGCTTGGTTTTACTTCTGCCACTTGATCTTTTTTATTCTTTCTCTACACTTAGCCTGTCTCCTGTCACAAGAGAAGAGATGCAGAGGACTGACCTCTGTCTTTTTTTAATTCTGCAAAAGAGTGATTTTGCGATCAGTTTTCGACTAATGTACTGTCTATTTTGTCTGTCTTTATTCCAGGGTCTTTACAGAGAAGCAGGAGAGGCTTGGGAGCAGCGCTTGCATTGTCGTGAATTGATGTTATGTCTGCAGACCTCTTACATGCACCTAGAGGAGGCCCAGAATCAGCTACGTGAACTCGAGCCAGTGAGACTTAGGTTTGTACAGGAGTTCTCTGTCTGACCTGTCTGGATAAATCGGGGGGGGGGGGGGGGGGGGGGCGGGGGGGGAGTGCATGAAACATTATTTATCACTATATTCTGAACCATACACATATTGACTTTTTTATCAATAGAACGAGGCAACATAGAATTCATATCATAGGTGCGTCTAATAAAAATCTCGGAGGAATTTGAATCTCAGTGATCTTGAAGTCAAGGGCAAGGTCATCTTTTCTGAAAATCACCTAGGATTTTGAAATTCATACTATAGGTGCATCTACTAGGAGGCCAAGTGGTAGCACTGGTGGCCGCCAGTGTTTTTATATTATGTGATGATGACGGGTTTTTCTTTTAGATTATATACAATATATTAGAACATTCATACATTAATCTAACATAATTCAGCTACAGGTATGTCCAAGTCCCATTGTTTGGTGTGTTTTAACAGATATTATTTACTGCAAATAGTGTCTGTATTAACTCGATACTAGCAAGAAGCTGCTCTTTGAGTGAGCACTGCTGAAAGAGAGAGACACAATTTTTCATTGTGGGGTCTGTACAGAAATGTTACTAAAAAGTTATAATAACATAATAATCCAGTGTAAGCTACATCCTTGCATGTGTCTTGTGTTGGTATTCGCCTCCTCCTTTTGATGCTCTATGTTAAATTGAGTTCAGTTTAAGCTGTATTATATCAAAATACTGGTGTTACTGAAATATGTGGAGCTCCACTCTAAACATTTAGGATCAAGTCAAGTGAAGCCCTACAGGACAAAAGAACAAAGCTTTGGCGCTAAACTCACAGCTTTGTGCTGTCCATCTGTGCCAATTATGCGCTAATTCTGGTAAAGTTGCTTGCTGGCATCCCTAATATAGCAAAGCTCCCAGCTGCAACTTTCAGCTATTCTGGTGCAAAATAAGACATGCTTTCATAATTAAATATGCCACTATTTGCAGTAAATTGCTTCCCGCAAACTCTTAGTTTCAAAACTGACACTGCACCATCTCTAGTAAATCCTGACAGTAGTTACATATCCATGGAGGGTTTTACACCAGTGAATCTAGCCCTATGAAAGTGAGAGACATGCTTAGCAAACAACAGTTTTAATAAAACCAATCTGAAAACCTGTGTGGACTATATTGTATAACTTTGCTATTTCTTGTTGTCTGACACCCAGAGGAACAGGAAGTACACTTCACCATTTGAGCCACAGCAGCAGTTCATTTCCTCATCCAGCCCATACCGGCAAGAGCTTCAGATGATTAATATACACTGGTTATCAGAGGAGGTATGATGAAAACTAAAAAGACTAAACAAAAAGAAAAAAAATCATTTGTTTGTTTATTTATTTAATTATCCCATGTAGAGGGAATGGTCTGAATGGGCTAAAAGCTGTTGTAAAGGGTTTATATGGTTGAATTAGTTTGATCCTAAGGTATAATTCTTCTTCTAAGAAAGACATGAAAAAACAGAGCAGCACAACCTAAACCTTTCAACTTGTGTTGCACAAATTTGTCAAAAGTGACAGCAATTTAATAAATCGCCACTCTCCATCACACGCATATCTACACCCACCCACACCCATACACACAATTCCCAGCTATGCCCTCCACTGCCCCTTCTCCATGTATACGTAAATGAGGTGTATGCATTGATGTGTATGTGTGGGTATGTTAGTGAGAGAATGTGTGAGCGTGGGCCCTGCGGTCTGGTCCAGGCATTAGGTAATTGACTGTGTCTTTGCTCAAGGCCTTTCATGGATCACCGTCCTTTATTAGCTCACTTCCCAGCACACACACTCGCATACGTGCACACCCACACACACATACACAAAGTTCCCAGCAGCTCCACCCCAGCCCCTTACTCCCCACCAGCAACCAGACCCAATTGCCCGGAAACAAGGAGTGAAGCAAGAGAGAGAGAGAGAGGAGCAAGGGAAAAAGGAGAGAGCAGCGACAGGGGAATGAACTAACACGGCCCCAGGAAGTGGAGATAAATAAGTATGAGGAGAGAGTGAGCGGGTGAACGGGGTCTCCTCAAACTGACAAGAGAAATTGAGGGAGTACGATCCATATTTCACTGTATCATGTTTGTCAAATACAATTTTAGGAAGGTTGTAGATCTGCATTGGTGGTAGTATTTTGACTTTGCCTATCGCCCTAGCCCCGTTTGGGTGAAAAGTACCTGTCTAGACAAAACAGGAAATAAATGTCCCAAATATGCTGTTGAACTAACGCAGGTTCACAGCAAAGCTGCATGGCAGTTTTAGCTGTGTGTTAACAGGCATACCCACTGATTATCAAATAATATGTCGGTAAGTATAAGTGTGAATTAGAATGAGATTTGGTAATTTAAATGGTGGGATGAGCCAGGATTCATTTATTAAGTTAATTCATTTGTTGAATAAGTATGTGTGTGTGTTTGCTGACATGTTTAGCTATTTTCTATTATTTTATTTTATCTCAAATCAAATATTTGCTAAACTTATTCTCTGTATAGTATAACATTGCCATGCAGGATGTTGTTGAGGAAGATGATAAAGACAGTAGTTGCCTGTCCTCGGCCCAGTCCTGTCATGCTGCTGTCACTCAGAACTCATCAAACCTCGCATCTTTCTCTCAGAGATTCTGTGTCTTTGTATCTCTCTACCTCTGTTTACTCTCTCTCTCCTCTCACTCTGTGATAATTAGTGCATTAGTCCTATCATTGGCATCACCGTGAGCTACAGCAGCAGCCAGCGGAGCTTCTTGTCACATCTCACAGGGCCAGTGGAGTGGACAGCTCAACCCTGGTACTCATCATCTTCATACCGTGCCTAGCCAGCCTCCCCCCAGCCACATTATTTAGCTATGTTATCCAGCCATGCTCCTAATTATTTTCAAATCCTAGCCATAGCCCTCTCACCCAGTCTCTGCCACATTACCTAGCCTTGCTTGTAATCATCACCTTAAGCGTTGCTTTAGCTTCTCCACACAGCCTGAAGCCTCATCATTAACATACCCCAGTTTTTTTTTCTGTTTTCTTTGGCTTGACCATCACAGCTCTTGGCAGTATGTACACAGCATCCTCAGACCAAACCAAGACCTAGAAATAGCCTGTGACTCCTGGACCTTTATTTACCTTAGCCATCTGGGTCACAATATGAAAGTCTGTCAGTGTACACACACACATATCCACATGCATCCACACACATTCACAAAAATGCCAGTCCCTGCCTCTTGAAAAGCTGAGTTCCCTGTCTCAGGCCAAAGAGCGCTGTGTAAAGGTTGCCCCTTTTCTTGCTCATATGTCTGCTTACCCTTTTTGCCTGTGTTCCTGGTAATCCTGTCATGCTAACACAACAATGATGGTTATTTTACTCGTTAGTTCATGTTATATTATCATTATTATTATCATTGTTATTTCAGGAGAAATAAAGTGATAAAGAGCAAAATGTAGGTTATTGGTAAGCAACACATTGCCTGTAAGTACTGTAAGATAAAATGCTATAAAAGATTGCGGACCAGTTACATGCTCCAGCAAAGACTAATTTCAAATGCAGATATGGGAAAGCCCTCTGTGTTCATGCTAATTTTGTGGTCGTTATTAGCCATGTCACCAGCGGTTCTGCCTATAACCATAGAAGATAGCTAATTAGGAGGCTACGTGCTAATAAAGTACACTACAGTGAGTGGTCACGTCTGTGTTTATCTGTGCTCCAAGCCTTTCCTTCTCTTTTCATTAGACTGATGTCCATCATAACTTTCAGAGCATCAGGAGAAACTCACTGATACACACTAAAACACAAGCACTCTTCCCTCGGTCCAGGTCTTTTTAAAATTTTGTTTGTTTGTTTGTTTGTTTCTGGTAATTGTTTATTGAAATAATACCAAATATGAGGTCCAGACTGTTCTTTTCAGAACAGAAGTTAATGCACAGGGATGAAAAGTTAAAGGGCATAAATAAATGAAAACAAACACAAATCAAACTGGACAGGCAGACGAAGAAGGAGATGCATCAACACATAATAGAATATAAATACTAATAAACAACTAGAACAGCAGCAGAAGCAACCCCCCCCCCCCCCCCCCAAAAAAAAAAAAAAAAAAAACATATATAACGTCAGTCATAAAAAAAAATAAACATAAATTATGTATCAATGGCTAAAAGTAATACCAAGATAGTAATAACAAAGTGGAGGCAAGGCTAAAGATTGTGTTAGCTGTAGCAACGGCTTTGGATCAGTGGACCACTATACAATGTTCATCTTTCTTAATTCTGGCCCTTTCAAGTGATCATATATCTGAAAAGAACGTTGGCCAAATTTGGTCTAAACCATTTTTTAATAATAGTTTTCATTGCAGCAGTTGAAGCAGCTAATGTTGCAAATTACTCCTGAAACTAATAATGTATTTAAGCTGAGACTAGTATGAAAATTATAGTTCAAAAAAATCATATAGTTTGATTATTTTACCAGACTCATAACAGTGAACCCAAAAGTCATTATTTAATAATTAATCTTTAAATCTAGGCTCAGGTGTAAACTACAGTACCGGGAGAGGGACTGGAAATTGTTTTCCTAACTTTTAGTTAATATGTGTGGTTTTACAGTAAAGGAAGAAAGACAATTTGTAAATAATAATGAAACTGATCAAATGTTTTCTTGAAATTACCATGATATCATGGAAGACCCTGGTATTCACAACCTTTTCATTTGAATTTACCAATAATAATGCTGCCATGTGGGTATTAAAACGCGAAAAAACTTGTCTAAGGGTGAAAGTCAAAATCAAATAGATTATCAGAACAAATACAGATTGATATACACCAGAATATGATCTGATTTATCTGTTCTTGTTTCCACAGACTGTATCTAAAAGATAGATGTAGTCTCTGTGTCAACCCTCATTGGTTATCCAAAAGCTATTATGACACTTTAGGCTTTGCAATCTCATTTTTTTAACCACTGTGCTTGAATAACAAAGATAACCTAGGACACTGTCAGATAATTCCAGCTCTAACTAGCTAGATTGGTTAACAAGATGCATTTATGATTTACTGTGATATTGATTCAAGTGATCTGCATTAGAGTCCATGTTACTAACCATTACTACTAACCATTTTACAGCCTGTGTAAAACTCTAAGCCCTGCCATTTGCTCAACCATAAAGCATTTCCCGCCACACCGCTTCCTACTTGAGACCTCAGGCTTATCAGTTAACCCACCAATTCACTTACATTATGGTGACATTTAGGACTGTATACAGAGTAACAGTGAGGGTCAAGTTCACACAGCGTGATGTTAAATGGACAGTATCTGCTAAGTAGCAGATATATTTTGGTAAGATTTGAAAGAATGAATGACTTTAGATATTTTTGTTAAAAGATTCTGGACCAAACTCTACCAGATTAACTTGAGTGACTTTGCAGAACTTTCTTTCTATAAAATAATGAATAAAAAAGGGAGTTGTTTTTGTTTCACTGTGGTTGCCTTAATATACCCAACAAAACACCACAACCACTAACAGATGGTAGTATTGGTGTGAAAATATAAGTTAACTGCAATATAAAATGCTATGTCATCATAGTTATTCCAAAATCAAGATGGAAGTGTTTTTAAGTCTGAGTAGATGTTTTCTTCCCCATGTGTACATAGATGTCAGAGAAAGGAGGCAGACAAGCTGGATAGGGGTGTCTGTACTTTAATGGACTGCCTGTCCCTGTAAGGATATGCTCCACTGAACCATGCTGTATATAGTGTAGTATAATCACTGTCGATGTCTTTCTCCTTCCATCACTTTTTCTTTGCTCATCTTTGCTATCTTCTTTATTTGCATATGTTCTCTTTTTCTGACTTCTTCATCTGTACTACCAACCAGTAGCTTTTTCTACACCCCTTTCCCCATTCTTGTAAAAAATATCTGAGTGCATATATATAGAGAGAGAAATATAAATGGATTGTGATGAAGCTAAAATGTAGATCAAAGACTGTATATAAAAAATGGACATATTACCCATGGCATTATTCTGTTCAATGGTTTATTTATATAGTTTTATATAGTTTCAAATCACAAAAAAGCAAGCACTTTGCGAATGTGGGAAGGAAGAACTTCCTCTTAACCTTCAGCAGAATCAGACTCAGCAAGGGGCAGGCATCAGCTGCAACAGGTCATGTCTTGGTTTTTGAAACAATATAATTTTTGGTGTCACTATTTTAGTTTTTGGAGCCAGAAGTGACCATTGGGTATTTGGGTAGCTTAGGAGCCCACCCAAAAAAAGGGTAGACTCCTCAGATATCCATTAACTAAGGAGCAGCGTCCATTGACTGCTTTATTACATAAGATAGATACAGTACCTGTTATTTAGTGCTAAGAAAAAACAAGCAAACCAGAAGCAGACCAACAATTATAAAAAATGAAGCTCAGACTTCTTGGATAGACTTGGATATACACACACCACAAGCAATTGTGCTTTTCACATATTCCAAAATGCACCAACACTAAACAAAGTAAAGAGGTCCAGTTCCATGACTGAAATTCTAAGAGGTCAATGCTAGACAGTGGCCCACTATAGTCATTTGTTGGTATCCATCAGTCAGTTAACTTTAAGTAAACTCAAATGTAATGGTTACATTTAGAGAAATTATAGATTAGACATGAAGACTCAGGCCATTTTTGGTCTAGAAAAAACAGGCTCTGAACATTCATTCTCTTCAGATGCATTTTTTTTTAACTCTGAAGTCTATTTGGATTGATTGACTGTTGGGGCTACCCTCAAATGTACTGCTGTTTTTGGCACTTTCACAGTGGCTTAATTTTTCTAGGCCAGGAGCTTGTCTTATTGGATGGGCACAGAGAATCCAGCACCCACATTCTGTATCTATCTATTGGAGGTATAAGGTGTGTATGTATCACTGTGTGTGAGTCCTATTTTTTCAGGTTATGTTTGTTTTTTTTGTGTTATGGCTTTTGTAACTTTCTAAGCTGCCTAGTGTATGTATAAAAACCACCCCTTTATCAGTTGTAACTATACAAGATGTGCACACTTGGGTATATGCACATGTATGTGTGTGCTATTAAAGTCTCATATGTTCCTTAGCCAGTGTGGGAATATGTTTTGGGGGTTGGGGGTGGTGATGGGGCCTGGAAAGAGAAGCAATCACAAACACTTAAACCAGCAAATGGCCTTGATGTCCTGTGCAAAGCAGCCCGTGTTGACTGATGAGCCTGTTAACCCTGGCTGAAACAACTCCAGCACAGGGGATTAGACAGCAATGCTGGTCCCGGCTGTTCGTGGCCCATTTTGCATGGGAATTGTGCATATTTAATCTAAGGTGTGCCGAGGTGCAAAGACAAGCCTCCCTCTTCTCCGTTTCTCATTATAGATGTGTAATAGCACCCCGAGGCTGAGGCCCTTAATTCACCAGCCCCAGCCCAAGTCTTAATCTTACCCTCAGTCTCAGCCCCCACCTTCCCCCAGTGCCTACTTTCAACCCAAATCAAAGTCCTAGTTGCAGCCCTCCTCCTAGGCTTTCTCTCTCCTAGTTCTTTCCTATTCTAAGCCTTAGGGTGCTAGTATACTTGTCAGACGGTCAAACAGTGTCTGTAACCGCCTTCTGACATTGGAATTGACGAGGAAAATTGGCAAAAATCAGATACTTTTCATTTTTGCGAATTTTTGCACTGTGAATGCCTTTGGGAGATAACCAGAATTTCCCTGTTTTGTCCCACAGGGCATTTGCAGTGGCTAATAGAAAACTAGGATTACACAAGATTCATTAAACCTTTGTATTATGTGTTGTTAGAATCATGAAATGACCAATAGCAATATGAAGATAAAGAATAATGGACAAATTGCAGGAAGATTGTCACATTTGAACCATGGTAGCATGGAAAATGTGAGGTAAGTAAAGACAAAAAGTTATGCTAATTAATTTCCATTATAGTTGTATTTTTTATGGTAAACCTATTTGTATAGAACTAACACCCTCATTATTAATAATATTTTATCACCATGGCCAGACACGTCACAACCATAGCCACTCATTCTGGTAACTGCATTTTTATAAGGAGTTGCTGCAGTCGCTTTTGTTTATATTGTTTTTTTATTTTTGTTTTGTTTCTTCTTGATATGTTAGTTTTGAATTCTGCATTTGTTTCCAGATTAATGTGATTGCATGTCAGTGATGAGTTCTCTGAAGCATGTATCTAATTTCATCTATCATGTCATCTCTCTCCCTCTCTCTCTGCTCTCAGCAACCCCCTCTAATCCGGCCCACCCGTTCACACTCTTTGCAAGACTGAATAATTAGTACTTCTCATTTAGTTATTGTCTTATTCTTTACAAAAATGTTGTATATATGCCCTGTGTATCACATAACTACCGCATGAGAAGAAAGTATGTGTAGAATGAGTGTGTGCGTGTGTGTGTGTGTGTGGGTGTTTATTAGTAAGAGGGACCCCATACTGTGGGTGTAATTTCTTGTTTGTACATTGTTCCAAACATCTTTGGCTACTGCAGAGTAGGGGATAGATATAGAGCGGGATGGAGAGGTTGAACCAGACAAAAAAAAGATTGAGAGTAAAGGAAAGAGAGAAGGGAGCGGGGAAAAACAGGATGATAACAAAAGCGGCTCAGATTTCACAGACGCATATTTCATCAATCATGTGAATAAGTCGTGGTGATTATGCATGGCGGTGGCAGGCCGAGGGGGGCTGATTACCATACACCATAAAGGCTGCTTTCTTATCTCACACACACTGATTAGTTTCTGTCTGCAGATAGCCTCTCACTCTTCGCTCTTTCTCTCTCTCTCTCACACACACACAGATACTCATGTGGTGTGTGTACCTCAAGCATACACACACAGTGTATGCAAGCATGCAGACACAAGGTTACATGCACTTACTCAGTACTGTTGGAATTCCAGATAAATGTAATTTAGCTGGTGGCATTAGGTCATCATTAAGTGCAAAATGAGAAAAGTTCAAAAATCCTGTCTTTGCTGGGTTTTTTTTGCTTTTTTTTTAATTAAGGAGGATCTGGGATAATCTTTTTGATAAATGTGATAAAGCTGTAAAAATGCAGGAACACCTCTTCAAACTGTTGGGCTTCGAAGTAGCTATCTTTGCGTACAGTAGAAATGCATACGCTTTCTTTCTTTTTAACTTTTTTTTACTATTCGTGTTAAATTTTTGACCTATGTGTAAGAAATCTTGCACAAGTCCTCAATTCAAAGACCTTGTGTTGCATTTTATGATGTCCCAAAGGAGAAGCATGATTAGTTAAATCAAAATGGTCTTTGCTGTGGTCCTGTTTTGATACTGTAGGTCATTCTTTTCTGGGACTGTGTGTTTGCATGATGCAGAACAAGTGAAAGAAAGCAAGAGTTCAGCAGGATGGGGAGGTGAGGTTAGGGCAAATAAGCCATGTATGAAAGGCCCCGCTTTGTGTCTCAACCACAGAATTAGAAATGACTCTTTTCTTTTGCACTTCTCTCTCTCTCCCTCACTGATATATAATGTAAACTCATTTAGTAACCAGGCTGAAGCTGTGTCGTGCTGTCTGAGTGCCTGCATGTGAGAAGTGCGCCTGGGACGCATTAGGGCCTCCTGACAGGGGCCTGGGAGAAATAAGTGAAATTAATGGAGCTCCTTTCATGTCGGACAAGGCCGCGGCACCCCTTTCACGCCGCATACAGTCACAGAAAAGTCAATACTTTTTTATTACTCCTCGCTTGCCCTACATTCCCCACTACAAGTGCTCTGCCCACTAATTGGTTTCAGTTTCCAGAGAAAGAGAGAGAGAAACAGGAGAGAAAGTGTGGGAGAGGACTCCATCCCAAAGAACACTGAAGCAAATAAATCAATCTCATATTTTTCTCTCTGCTGTCTTCTTTCATAGTATAACATCACAGCAGAGAGAAGGAGACATGAGAGTGGAGAGAGGGAGAGGCTAAACGGTTGGTTAGAGCACGCCTGCTCCCCTGGGAACATAATAATATCTGCGAGTCTGTTAATGGAGATGAGTGGTTAAAGTAGTCTGACGCCCTGCCCAGGTCACTCTTGGGGGTTTCTAACCAACAACTCTACCTCTGCTGACTCTTTCCACTGTAACGTGGAGTGAAGCATCCTACCAAAAGACTGATTTCAACTAATCTTTGTGTATATGTGGAGATAGTGATGCAAGCTTATCAGTATATTATCAATATTGCTGTTATTATAATTCACATGGTGAATTTCTCAAGCTGTATTGAACTGTCATCTAGTATTTAAAATTAACACATATGTCAGCATGTGCAATTATATAATATTACTGCATGGGATGTTGATCAACTGAGCATTTTAACATTGTTTTTCAAAAAGAATAGTTTTGCAGCAGCAGCAGTTTAAAACATGTTCCAGAGTTACCATCTGAAGCAGTTGGAAATTGTCTATCAAGTTAAATTACATCTGTATAACCCAATATAAATGTGTGTGCTTGCAGTTCTAAGTAGGTAATTACTGGATTAGAATGGTTTCACGTGTGTGTACTGACGCATGTATGTGTCCTGTCTGCCGCTATGCCGTTCACTGATGTGCTAAACTTAAGTGGCAGTGGGGTTAGCCTCTTTCAGAAACAGTGGAGCCACAAATTGATGTGACATTTTGAACCCCATCCCACCACAAACACACACTCACAGAGACGCACACGTGCGCGCACAAACAGACACACCGACACACACACACACATACACACACTAATCAGCCTCCAGTTAAAGGGAGGTTCCACCAGTCTCGTTTTCTTTCTGTATCCCAGCTTTCACAGCTCTATAGTATGGGCAAGGGCAGGTTTGGGGGGCTAGAGCATGTGTGTATGTGTGAGTGTGTGTGTATGTGAAGAAGCTGTCACACTGAGCTGGCATCACCATCCAGTTTGCCATCTCTTCCTCAGTTTGACAAGTCCCTGTTTCCCACCCTGTGGCCAACATGCACACACATACGCACTGTCTCTCTGTCTCACTTGTCTGTCACACACACATATGATATGTGAACACACCAGTCATGCACTCACATGTATTGTTTGAATGCTTAGGCTAAATAAATGTATAGGCACACATGTGACACACACACACACACACCTGTCCAAATGCACGGATGACCACATGCTGCATATTATGCAATGAATGAGTTTGACAATGTATGCAGCATGGTCCAGAATGGGTGACAGTAACATATCAAATCACATCATTGTTACTGAAAAGAGCTTTCATTATAAATCTACAGTGGAGTTTGTTTTATATTTGTCTATTTATGTGGCAGCACTACATGACGGTTGTCATGTTCGTGTGTGTGTGTGTGTGTGTGTGTGTGTGTGTTCTTAACAGTTGTCGGCGTCAGATTGCGGAGGGCTTCTGTTTGTTACAAGGACAGGCTTGTCCCTTCCTCCAGGCGTCGGCATTATGATGATTGTCATGGCGATGGAGTGTGAGTGACAGGCGGGATCACATGTGCTAGCCGGGGAGCAGGAAGCCCAAACCGCCCAACTCCCTGACATTAGTTTGTCCTTCATCAAAACTTTACATTCGTTTATAACTACTCACTCTCTGCATTGCAAAATCTTTCTTGTTTAAATCTTTTTTTACCATCTGTCTCTTTCATCTGCTGATCTTTTTTCCCCTCTTTTATTTCAATTTCTCTTCCTCTCTCATTTACATTTCATGTTACCACTACTGATATTTCTTTCCTCTTCTTTCTTTCTTGTGTTTACCTCGCAATCATTCTCTTACCGTTTCAGTTCCAGATTTAATATATCTGGACTTGACACAACTTTTTAGATTCTCTTAGCAATGGAAGCTGTATTCTTTCACACCTGCAAACACACACACATTTCCTGAGCAGGCTGGCTGGAGGTAAATCACCTTCTATGGAGCAGTAAGTTGTGTTTGTGTGTGTGCGTGCACAAGCAATTTTTTGTTCAATACATGGTTGTTTGCTTCGGTTGTTTAAGATGTATGCGTTGGTGTAATCTAATACCTGTGTGTGTGTGTGTGTGTGTGTGTGTGTGTGTGTGTGTGTGTGTGTGTGTGTGTAATTTTTGATGAGAGGACTAGAGCTTTTTGTGCATCACAGCAGAAAAGGAGGTCAGGGTTTGCACAGAGACTCGGGCATTCATCATTAGCCTGCTGCCGCTGCTGGTAATGTTGCCCGTTACAGCCGTGATTAAGAGCCCCGCTTAGTTCCAGTAGTCGGCTCAGATGCACAAACACACACACGTGGTACCAACTACTGCTCCGATATGCTGTTTTTTTAATGGGAAAAGTCTTTCGAATCATCACCCGTTTCAGCATGTGTTCATGTGTGCTTGTTGTTTGGGGACTGAGCTGTACATGGTCTCTAACTGCGAGGAGGCTTCAGGGCCTGATGAGAAACCTGTCACAGTCACTCATGAAAAGAGCAGTTCATCGCTCCAAACACACTTTCTCTCTCTCTTACACACACACACACAGAGCAGGAAATTGCACACAGTCTCTTGTGAGTATTGGAATCATAATGGGATATGTACACCTTGCAAAATCCAGGAAATGGGAATAACATTAATAATAATAATAACAACATGAATAAGATGCTATATTTTTAAAACTTTTGTGAGAGCAGGTCTTCAAAACTTAACCTCCTAAGATCCAAACTCTTTCATGGCATGCATTTTTAATTTCTCTTTGCTATTTGGGCTGATTGGGACCTGACGAATGTAAAAACAAAGGATTATGTGTTGTTGGGTTTTTTTTTTTAACCTGATTTTTGTTTCTGAGAAAATGAGATCCACATATGAGGACATTCTCTTTAAATTTCGATAGAAGAGTGGCAGTGTAATGTCCTCGTAAGTGGATATCAGGTCTTTATAGAGGAAAATTTTGTATTTTGGTCTAGACAACCTAAAATGTGATGTCCACATATGTGGACACCAGGCTCTAGGAGGTTAAAATCACTTTTAAAGATACAATTCATCTGTCAGTTTTAGTTAAAATCAACTTGCTCGATTCTCTGGCATGCCAAAGTAGTCACAGTGAAAAAAGGAAAGTCTGAAACAGACCAACAGATTTTAATTTTGAAAAACTCCTCAACCTGGAGTTTCAAGTGGAAAGTCAGAGCAGACCGACATACCTAGTTAGCGATCCAAGACGATGGTACTGAACATAAACAGTTGTGAAAGTGTAAAATTTAATCTGTACTGCCACAGCTGTGTATTTTTGACTCATTAAATAAACTATATGAAGAGCACAGATTAGGCTCTATCCATGAATGTTTTTTTTAAGCACGAAAAAAATCTCAGACAAGTTTGAATCTCAGTGACCTCAAACTAAAGGTCAATGGAGGTCAAGTTTTCTGAAAATCTTGTGAATGCGATAACTCGAGAACAAGGTGACATAGGGGCTTCAAATTAATAGCGCAGGTGCATCTACAAAATACCTTGAATGACTGTCAGTGACCTTGACCTCAAGATCAGAGTAAGTTTAGTGAAAATCCTGTGAATGCAATAACTTCAGCACAAGGCAACATAGGATTTTCAAATGACACCATAAGTGTGTCTTCTAGCAGGCCAAGAGGTAGCTTTTCTCCAGTAAATTAGGTCACTAGGTGGGAATGTGTGATATAAAAGATTCTAATGTAATGACCTATTTTAATGGTATGTGTCCACAGGATCCATGAACTTCATCTTTGAGGCTATTATTGGCTTGTTTGTTGCATCAGCTGCTTTGAGAAACACATTTTTCTGGATTGTTTAGTTTAATCCTACAGGGTTTACATGGCTTCACAACACTTCTTCCTATGGATAAATTCCTATAACATTATTTAAGAGCCTTTACTATCTATTATAGACAGTAGCATAACAATATAACACAAGTTTTATCTTTAAATAAAGTTATTAAGTCAGAAACCGTATTTGTCACACGTACGTTGTCCGTATTGATGTGGCACCATTGTCTGTCCCCAACCTGTTTTTCCCTTTCTTTCTGTCTCTCTTCCCCTTTTTCTCTCCTTCATGTTGCTGCCATTCCCTTGGGCCTGTGCTGTAAGGCGTGGAAGAGGAGCAGAGACAGAGCATTTAGTAATAGCTTCTTAATGGGCTTGTCGACAGCCACATTAGAACGCACAGGCAGCGAGCGAGGCCGGGCAACGATATGCCAAGCCAGATGCCATGCCAGCTGTGACACTCCGCTTTCTCACTCACGCTCTCATTTGTAATCACATTTCTCATACGGATGGACGCCATGTGTGTAAAGAACAGCAGACAGGCACATCACTGTCACTTTTCCTTTTTTGTGTTCTTAAAAAAGGAGCTTTAACATTTTGAAAAAAGCAGGAGGTCGTAAAAAATAATCAAAATCCAAGGAATGTGCAGTTTCAGAAGATAAACAAAACAGTATTATTCTATAAACTGGCATGAGCTTATGGTGCAACCTGGTCTAATTTTGACCTAACTGTATTTCCTTTTTAAACTAAACTTGTGTATATTTGCATTTCTTTACTATCACAATTAGTCTGTCATTGATTGGGAGAGTCCAAGAAATATAAAAGATGTTTTTGGAACAATAATACTGGTACGCTTATTGATTAGGCTCTAATATATGCCATAGTCTTGTGAGAGGTGCCACAAATTGTACAAGATGGACTTAATGTCCGTGTCTTAAAAGTAATGTGGAATTGACTACATTTTTTTCTCTGATGGGTAGAAGGGGTCAACTACTGTGGTTGCAAAACGCTGAGACAGTAAAGAAGTAGAAAAAAAAGCTTAAACTCTGTTGTGACCTCACTCTCCTGAGGGGTTTATGGCTTCAGAAACCTGTCTAGTCTTATTGAATATAGCAGCTCATATTTTAGATTATGATTCAAGTTAAAAAGAACAGTAATGAAGAGTTTTCTTTACTGTGTCACCGGCAAGTATCTAGCCTATTACAGTTTTTCTCAAATGCTAAAACACATGTCACAAACGTTACCACCAGGTCCCCCAATGTCCAAACACAACACCCTTCTCTAAAGCTACATAAACACAACCACACCTTCCAACTGCAAAACTCAAACTCCCACACCAAGAGAGCAGCTCGAAGCTGTCAAAACTGTAAACACTATACACAGCATTACACACTACAGCAAAACAATTGAAAACACAATGCTCAATTTGTGAGAAGGTTCTTTGGTTCATAACTGCCAATGCATATTTTTATAAACTGTACAGTAACGGATCGTCATAGAACCCTGCAGAGGATTAGGCATTTAGATTTGTGAGTTTCACATGAAGACTATAAATCTATAAAAACATCCTGCATGTACGTACACTACTGTAACACAACTCAATGCAAAAACAGAATCTATCGCACACAACAGTACTCTCGGAAACATGATCAGGGTGTGAAGTCTTTTTTATTGTCTACACGGTCTTTTTACAGTATTACACACAGTCACTGTGCGGCATCATGTCGCCGAGCTGCATTGGGCCACATCACCTCATCCACATCACAGGCTATATTGTCCCTTGCTAGGCACCGCGGGAAAAACGCCCTGGAATGGCGAATCCATCCCTGGAAGGCCTCCACTGGGATGTCAGCACAGGCCAGCTCCATTGCCCGTACGAGGTTCTCTCTTGTGTATGGCTGTCTGTCATACACCTTCCATCTCCATGATGAGAAGAACTCCTCTATAGGGTTCAGGAAAGGGGAGTAGGGTGGCAGACAGACGTTAAAAAAGTGGTCACTGTTGGTGGTGAACCACTCTCTGATTTGGTGTGTTTTGTGGAAGCGGACGTTGTCCCAAATGATCACATACATGTGATGTGCTAGCCTAGGATGGTGTTGTTGACGGTCCAGGAGGATGTCTTTTAGCTCCTCTAGGAAGGTGAGGAGACGTTGGGTGTTGTAAGACCCAAGGACAGCATGCCGGTGGACAAGCCCCTCCGTACCCATAGCTGCACAAAGAGTAATATTACCCCCCCGTTGGCCAGGAACCTCAGTGATGGCTCTTTGGCCAATGATGTTACGGCCTCTTCGCCTTCGTTTCTGGAGGTTGAAGCCAGCCTCATCCAGGAAGAGGTACTCATGGGGTCTGGCCATCGCGTCCAACTGCATTATCCTCTGAACATGGAAAAGCGTACAGGTGTTCAGAACGATCAATCAGGTAGCACAGTATTGTCCAGAAGTAATGTAGGCCACTAAGCAACACAGTATGTCCACTAACTGTACTGTGGACATGGATGTATACGTACTTGCACATACTCGTAACGTTGTTCTATGTGTCGCGCAGAGTTGCGCTCAAAGGGAACCCTGTAGACCTGTTTCATCCTCATCTGTTGGCGCCGGAGAACTCGGTCTATTGTGGACACGCTGACAGCATCAATGTTCTCAAAGTTTACATTATCTGCAATGACTTTGTCTCTGATCTCTCGGAGTCTAATGCAGTTGTTCTCACGGACCATATCTGCAATGAGGGTTTCTTGTGCCGCTGTGAATATGGCAACCCTCCCACCTCTATGTGGCATCCTTTCAGCTCTAAAGAAAGAAACATGTGTTGTCAATTGACTGATTTATATGTAAAACTACATGTAAAGTAACAGACCACTTTCACAGGCCTGTAAAACTGTAGTGTGACAAAGAAAGCAATAGCGTACTATACCTGTTGTGTTGTCTAAATGCCTTGATAATGGTGGCCACGGTGAACCTACTCAGGTTTGGATGTACTCTTCGTCCCGCTTCAGCCATTGTCATGCCATGGCCAATGACATGATCAATTACTGTTGCTCGCATATCATCTGTTATGATGGTGCGAGGTTGTCTTCTTCTCCCACCTGGACCTTCTCCTCTCTCTTGTTGGCCTCCTTCTCTTCCTCCTCTACTCCGAACTCCTCTTCTTCTTAGGCCTTCACCTCTTCCTCCTCTGATCTCAACCCCTCTTCCTCTTTGGCCTGCAGCTCTTCTCCTTCCGCACGCTCAAATGCCTTCGTCCATTGTGATTGTTTGGCATCTTCACCAAACTATGCTTTTATAGGTGGGGTCACATCATTAGCAACAGGTGTCTTCAATTTTGAGTCGCTGTGTGTAGTGACTGACGCCAGGTGTGTTCCCTGTGTTCAAAGATTGGTGACTGTGGCAAGCATTTTGCATCACATGGGCTTTCATTTGAGAATATGAGCAGAGTTGTTTTGCAACATGTGTTTTAGCAAGGAAAAATGTGTTTAGATTTATGAGTACAGAGGGTTGTGTTTTGTGAATTGTGTCTTCATGTGACATGTGTTTATGGTACTGGAATATGGTGGCTACATTTAGTAAATGTGTTTAGACTACTGGTCATTTGGGTTACAGGATTGGCTTTTGTGTTTTAACATTTGAGAAAAACTGTAAGGTGCATTGTCCATATATTTCTCAGTTTGATCTGCCTCACATCTGATTTGAAAACACCAAAATGACAAAGGTGAAAACAGTCTTCACGCATCACAATGGACCTTTACTATATAGGCAATGGATGACATCATGGTTGCTAAGTCCATCTTTTACATGAAATCCAGTCCTAACTACATCCATTATTAAACAGGAAAGTTTTAAGTCTAGTCTTACAGTTTTTCTGAATTGCTAAAACACCAAATCCCATTGTAAAAACTAAACCGTCAACTATGAAAACGCTTTCATCAAATCAAACTCACAGTTGCCAAAATCTTAAACACTATTCATTTGCAAATCTGAATCACCCATTTACCATTTAGCAGTGTGGTGCACTTGTATCCAGAATGGTGCACACAGGCAACAGAAGTTAAACACAACTAACACACTGTTTTCATCAGTAACACACTACCACTCAAAATTGAAAACACACGTTACAACCTCTTCTTCTGCTTTTTGCTAGATTGAATACAGCTTCATCCACGAAGATGTATTCATGAGGCCTAACCATTGAGTCAAGCTCAAAGATTCTCTGTACACAACAAACTAATTTTAGTTCTGTAAATGAATAGTATGATGTATACATGTGCTATGTATACAAGTATACTTATAACTAAATGGTATTTTGTTTAGAATTGAAGGATAGCTGCATGAGGGTGGAAGAACACGCATGCACTCACAACACCAGGAGACACTTATTGTGGATATGGTCCATCAGAATAATGCAATTCGACTGCATGAAATACAGCAGTGGATTATAGAAGACAACATACATGTTGAATCTAGCAAAAAGGAGAAAAAAAGGTTGCAATGTCATAGGTCAACGTGCTATTAATGAACTGCCTGGCCAGCGTAGTGGAAATGTAACTATCTGTGCTGCCATCAGCAGCTATGGGGTTCTCCACAGTCATGTTACTGTTGGGCCGTACAACACCGAACTTCTAGCAACATTCCTGGATGGTCTACGGGATGCTTTGCTTGAGTAGAGAGATCGCGAGAAGGCAGAGCATCCCATGTCATTTAGGACAATGTAAGCTTTCACCATGGTCCAAAAATATGCAACTGGTTTCACAATGAGCAGCATTTTATCAATGTGTTTCTTCCACCATACTCTCCCTTATGAACCCTATTGAGGAGTTTTTCTCAGCATGGAGATGGAAAGTATACAACCGAAACCCTTACACACAGGCAAATCTACTTCAAGCAATGACTGGGGCATGGTGAGATGGGACTGGAATCTTGCTAGGGCTGGATTTGGAATCTCATTGCATTGCAAGGGAGACCATAACATATGATGTGGATGAAGTCCTGTGGCCTGAGCCAGCACAGAGGCTTGATGCTGAGGCAGATTAAATTATCTGAATATGCTGTAAAAATATATAATTTTTTTATGTATATGTAACTTTTTTATTGCAGTTCTTTTTTGTTAAAATGTGAGTACAAGAATAAATGAATGAATAGATGAATATTATTTTCCCGCTATCTCACAGTGTTTTGTATTTATTTCTGTAGTGTGTAATAGTTGCTAAGTTGTGTTTGCACATTGGCTGGTTTTGTGTGGCTTTTGACAGTAGTGGTTGATTTTGAGTAAAGTTAAAGTAGTTTTGGGTCAAATGTTTGGTTTTGCAAGACAAGTTGAAGGTTTTGTGTGTGTAGCTTGAATTTTAAAGTTTGTGTTTAGTGTTTTGAGACAAAGAGATGAGATTTTAGGAAATGTGTTTTAGCAATTCAGAAAAACTGTAAAATAAGAGAGTGTCAGTCTCCTGAATCAAAAGAGAGCACATTCCAAAAAGGAAAGACCTGATAGCTGAGGTGCCGCCTCCTATCCTACTTTTGGAAGCTCTAAGAACCACAAGTAAGCCTGCAGTCTGAGATTAAAGTGCTCTGTCGAGATAATACGGTACTAGGATATACTACATAAATACTACATGGTCTAAATAACTGCAGTGTCTTACGTTCTGAATTTTTATGACACATTGTATGTGTGACTTGTAGCATTTTGACTCTCACCAAATATCTGTATTGAATGAGTATAATATCATAATAAATCAAAATGAAGCCAAATCAGTGAAAAACTCAACCGGTAATCATCTGCCACCTTCTGTTGGTTGATTTTCAAATCTAACAGAAATACAAAGATGGAAATGGTGTGATGGAACAATACAAGTTTAGAAACTATGTGGGGAAAAAAGGACTGGGGAGCTAAAAGAAAAAAGATTATGATAAAGTGAGGGGAAATGGATAGAGGGAGGAGTGATTAAATTAATAGATGGATGATGGAATCAATTAATGAATGTTAATGTGCTACAGTGTAACTGGGGATTGCAATGTCATTGCCAAGGGTCTTATAGGTCTCCAGAAGGGGGAGCCATGTGTCAGTGACTCTTGTCTGTGTCAAAGACCTTTATCAGTGCAATAAAGTGTGTGTGTGTGTGTGTGTGTGTGTGTGTGTGTGTGTGTGTGTGTGTGTGTGTGTGTGTGTGTGTGTGTGTGTGTACACACTGCTAAACACTGAATAGTCAGAAGGTGGTTCTTTGTTTCCTCATCTGATCTGATATCGTTACTACCAAACCAAATTTTCCTGTGTCAGCGATGATCAAGCGAGATGAGGATGCAAAGAGAAAAAGGCATGTACGCGCATGTGTGAGTCTTTGCTCTCTTGTGCATGTCACACTGTGCATGTGCATGTGTGAGTTTGTATTGGCAGCTGATAGCATTTTAGGAGCTGAAGCCTATATACAGACTGGCGACCCTCTAAACTATCGACAGCTGCCAATTGTCGCTCTAGTGAGTGACAGTTCTCTATTGATGGACGGGATCTGCTGACAGAGAGATGAAGGACGAAACAATAGGAAACAGAGCCCTATTGGTGGAGAGGGCCAGAGGAGACAGTTAAAAAAAAGAGGGAAAAAAAGGTCTACACTAGCAGGAGCTTTGAAACTTTTTGAAGGTTATGGTAAGAATAGGAAGGAAAAGTTTTGGATCTGGATCAGTTCACCTTTAACTCTATCATGAGACATCACTGCAGTTATACAGTGCATAGTACCCAGGCACCAGCAACGCCACTAGTAACCACTAGTTCTCACTAGTTTTCTTTACTTTTAACTTGCTGTATAATTGAATGGAAAGTGGCCATTACTATTACTTACTGTCCTAAATGCCACCACCTCAGATTGGAGCTGAGACACTACATGTAATGTAATGTAATGAAATTCATAGAAATGTGAGTGTGAGCCACTAAATCAAGCATGGGCTAAACAACAGGTGAGGTGACTTCACCAGTTTCTGTTAGACATTCCTCTTTTGTCCTAGGTTATTCTTTTTGCTGCTTAACTTTCTGGTGGCTGGCCTTTGATGCGGAAGAAACCCCTGTTTTTTTATTTTTCTTCAGAATATTGACAGAGTAGTTTTGAATTTAGCCGTGTCTTCTGTTTGACCTCTGCAGCCCATCTCTAACATACACACAAAAATAGAACAAGCAAAAACATCTTGTATATGGATACAAATACAGTGCACACAGTTGTGTCTATATGTCTTTGTGTCTGTGCGTGTTGCCTCACCTCAGGAAACTTGTGGCTAATTCCATTAGTGGGTGGAGAGAGCATGTAAATGAGGGGAGACAGCTGTTAGTGAAGGGAGGTTGATGGAGTAAGCCTGGGGGGAGTGGGGAGGCGCAGACACACACCCACTCACATGCACAGCACTACACTTCACATACGTATATCTTTTTTTCCTTAAAAATATAAGGAGACCCAACTGAACTTATTTTATGTGTATGCCTTGGAAACATGCCAGATTATTAGTCTTAAAGGCCATGCATTCATGGTTACACAGAGTCATCACACATGCTTTAGGGGGGTTGTGACATATTTACTTTTATTTTACGTTACAGTGTATAATATAGTAGGCAGTATGCAGGAAACTGTAGCAGTAGGAGGGATTATGTCTATATGCATATACAATTTACAACTGCATTTTCTTCAACTCAATATGTGCACTCATGGTTTTACTTTATATTACCCACCCAACACAGTCTGTTACATTAAACTTTTTTATATATAATGGCTGTAAGTAAAATTGTGTGCACGCACAAAGGTAGAAAAGTGCATATGCACTGCTTTTGTAAAGATAATAAATTCATGTGTGCTCATGACACCTTTTTATATAAATGTAATATCTTATTAATATCTTAATTAATATCTTACAGTTTTACCCAGTGGATGAAGACATTACCCAGGGATTCAACTGCACATAAAAAATGCCCTTTGCATCACAAGGTATTAGGCTTGTCAATGAAAACGACACCAAAGACAAAACCCAGTTTAATCAATTTTAACTGCGTTCTCCCCTAATTGTTCCCTGACTTTTCCACTATGCACATCGGAGCGTCACTGAAATGTAATCCACCCCAATAAAAATCTTTAGTGGGAAAAAGTAACAGTTTGTAAACTCAGTAAATTTAGAGCAAAGGTCATTAGCACACACAACAAAAAAGATGTGGTTGAGTTAAAAGTACAAAGACCTCCAATGACACCAAAGCAGCTATCTTTACTCATCAGGTCCATTACATGCAGCAGCTATTTATATCAAAAATACAAAGAGGATTGATAGATATAGCACACAAGCACTTATGTATAGCGAAAGTAAGAAATACAGGCTCTGTAAGTCAGGCTTTTTCCATGTATTTTTTCTTACAATACCAAACTTTACCGGGCTGCCTGAAGTCTGTATTACTCACACATAACATATTCAAAATACATCTTGTACATATGTGAAGTACTCGACATGTGTGTGTTTGTATGTTTGTATGTATTGGCACTGGGGGCTAATGGGTAGGGGGTGGGGGGTAGACCAAGGGTCCAGATGGTTGGAAAGATAGATGTAGAGGTAGATAAAGACAAAGAAAGAGGGAACAAAGGAAAGGCAGAAGAACACACTGTTTATCATTCAGGAGACTCTCCCCAATGGTCACTGCTCAGCTAGCACACATACATACACACAGGTATGTGTTGGTCTTAATCCTATTGTGTAGCAGTGACCAGAGTGTGGGAGTCTCATCACCTGTCTCCTCTCCCCCTCTCACATACACACACACAGTGACGGAGTATAATCCTGTCAGTAACTGTGATGGAATTTAGAGAGGATTTAATTTTTATAATTCTACCAGCATACTGTGAATCATGGGAGCAAAAAGTAAAGTCCAGAATATCTGTGTAAGCACATACACATCTCTGTCTTTTGGTGCAATGTGTTTTTTACATCTCAGTCTTTTATTCTGCTGTTTCAGTATATTCATTTTAAGTCTCTTTTAAAAAACATATATATTCACTTCATCCATTAGTTTTCACACAAAAAATGCTAAAATAAAATAAAATATTTATGATTTCTTTACTCTCTTGTGGCAGTTTTACATAATGTAATCAAATTAAAGTGAACACCACCAGTGTGCAGCTGGAAGCGTCTGTAGGGAAATAGCTGCAGATGGGAGCCATGAGGGTTGAAACTACTAAATGGCGCTGAATGCTCATATATATACATTAAACTGTCCTAAACAGGGGCAGCATGTTTAAACTGTACTAGGGTGGTTTTGCTGTTTAGTGTAAGATATTGTTGGCTGAATGTGCTTGATTGACGGGAAATTGGAGAGGAGTCTGGGCAGTCTGTCAAATTGTTAATATGATAGGTAATACCCCAAGGACATGCACATACGCACAAACAAGAAAGTGACTCCCTTTCTATCAGCCTTTCCCTATCAGTCTCTCTAAACACTCCTACATGTACCTGAATTTCTTTACGTCGCTGTCTTTCATTTTCCTTCCCACACACGGACAGCTTTCCAGCTTTTCTCTTCACATATACTCTCCCTGTGACTTAATCTTTCACACACACCTATATATGCACTGTGTTTGGCTATGTGGCATTTTACTGCAGGTTAATAATGAGAGGAGAGGTGTGTGACCCTGTCAGAAGTGTGAGAAACTGACCCAAAGACATCAGACAGAGGCCGAGACCCCCCAACCCTGAGGGCATTAAAGTGTGTGCGTATAATAGTGTGTGTGTATGTGTGTGTGTCCATCCCCGTCTTCTCATAGATGACATATGTGGGGTCATTTACATACTATTACCTTTCTACTGGATATGAGGAATTACACACACACACACACACTCACACACACAGAAAGGTGGATTGGCCTGGTGTGATGTCCCTGTCAGATGTCAGGCTGCAGATGGGATGAAATAGAGGGGGGTAGGTCACGTCTGTTTCCTTTTTTCTCTCACACAAGCGCATACACTCACAGACACACACCTGTCTTGCCCCTAAGGTGCCCAGTTACTAAGAGAGTTGTCAGCAGGTCTGTGGGAAGCCTCAACTGTTTGACATCTGCCAGAAAACTCCCAAAACATGCATGCATGCACATATCCCCCACCACCTCATTTCAGAACAACAGAGCATCTCCCAATGATCAACATTTAGATACAGTCATCACTTACTGGTCCCAGCTGCCACACACACAACACACACACTCCTCAGGAGAAATAAATGTTAGAGTTATGGGCTAGTGGAGAGATTGAACTGCAGACAAGTTGGTGATGAAAAAAAGAAAAGCGAAGCGTATATGTGTGTGTCAATATGTGGATGTGTGTTAATGTTTGTATTTTCTCAGCTTTTCATACTTACACTCAGAGTGATAGAGAGACATGTTTCAATTTGTCCCACTTTCATAGAAGATAATGAAGCTGTCATTCTCAGACAACTTCACTGGATTGGTACAGGACCACAGACTGCTGCTCAGGGAGACACACACACACACACACATCTACCTAAGTGTGCAGTGCTGCAAGCGATCCCCCTGGCCCCTGTTAAGCATATGTCAAATATAACCATGTATAGAAAGCGAGATTGTGTGACATATGTACAGCTGGCTGAATGGCAGACACAAATCGTAGAGTAACACATACACACGAACACTCAGCTCGTATCTTTAACATGCAAACAGACAGACAGCTCTGATAGCAAATAAAATGAAATCAACCTTGAATAGCAAAATCCTCTGTGAATACTTGTCTCTTCTTTACAAGTCAATTTCATATCCTGTAGCTCAAGACAAACCTAAAGAGATTTGAAATTGATGTAGAAACAGACAGAGGGTGGAGGGGAAAAAATGGGTTATAGAGAGAAAGGGAAGAAAAGAGGGAGAGGAGACCTTGGTGAGAGCCAGGATCATAGGTTAAATTGGGGTTGAAAAATTATAACTGACCATTTACAAGTGCAATGTCCATGATGTATTCAGCAGATTTGATGAAACTGTTATTCTTTTAAGAGCTTTTAATACATGATGACTTGTAATGAGTTCAGATTATTTGCTGGGATCATGGAAAGCATTATGCTTCTCCTCTTTTTTCTTTTTTTAATTATGGGTGGTACTGGCTTTCTGAAATGGTCAGGGATTTTACATGCACTTAATCACACAACTGCAAGAGGTGACAAATGTAAGTCCAAGTCATTTGGGTCAAGTGCCTATACCATTGTATTTTAGCTAATCAAGTAGTTCAGTTGCCTAAATCAATCAAAACCATTTTAATAAAAAAACACTAAATCATGCCTATAAAAATAATTTTAATATTTTTATTTTAATTATAAAAACAGAAGAAACCCAATTTCATGAGTGAAAAATCTTGACCCACTCCAATGCTGTACCTTTCTCCACCTAAAGCTGACTTTGTATTTTATGTTCCTTTCTCATGTGAGTGAAAAGTTTACCACAATAAAGTTCTCACTGTTGTGATGTTGTATTAAGAAACTCTGTGCTAAAATGTTACAACTACTGTTTTTGAGCTAACCGGTTGCTATGACTTAGACACCAAAGAGTTTCCAGTTAATGGTGTCCAGGCCTCAAAGTAACATTCAGACAAGGAACGCAACCTGAATCGTGAGTAGTGCAGTGAGAAGGTCTGCCAAATTCAGACTTGCAACAAAGAGTTTTGCTACAATTTCCTGAGGGATCTGGGGAGAACATTTGGCAGAAACTACCTAAACTGTGATGTGTTGACTCTGGCCTCTTCCCCAAAATAAAGTTCATGTTGACAGATCATCAGATTAACAGACTGGAGAATATCCAGCAAAGAGATTGAATGGGACTTGACAAACAAATCTAAAAAAAACAAAAAAACATCTGGAGTGCTAGAAGCAGTGAAGAGGTGAAAAAGAAGATGACCTTGAAGGGTACATTAGCCAGTTTTTGATTCCTGGGACTATATGATCACATCTAATACTCTGGAATTTAGAGATCCACATACATTGCAAGAGATCTATAAAGGCCCTAAAGTTGGTTTTCTAGTCCTTTCTACCTGTCAAGCTCTAAAAACAAGTAATCCATCTTTTTATTTCACAATTTAGCATTATGTTTTAGTCCTTCATTAAGTCTATGCTTTTCCAAACTTATGGCTAAAAAAAATGTCTCAATTTCCAAGCAATTATGACCCATCATGATGTCACTAGTGTTATTTTCCTCTGACTTTAAAGTCCTTCCAGTGCCACCATTTTTACAGTCCAGGTTGCACTTCATCTTGATTTGTGAACTGATCAAATGCATGAAATTATTACAGGGATCCTTTTATGGTTTTAAATAAACCAAAAACATTAACCATCCAAATATTTAATGCACTTAACAATGGAAAACCAAGAAAAAAAAGACTAAAAGTGTCTGCGTTGTCAGTGAATGTGAACAAATGAGGGAAGAAGAAAGGAAAAATGAGGACAGCAGTTAACTTTTTTCAATCCGATCATCCTCACACCCACTCATCTCTCTCTATTCAAAGAAAGACATAATTACAGCTTTGAGTCTTTAGCCTCATAATTTACTCGTTCTGTCACATTATTTACAATTCTCTCTTTTTCTCTTGCTCTCTCTCTCCCCCCTCTCTCTCGGCAGGGGTTCGCCCCTATAATCTAGTCTGTTAGGTCCAATCCATATTCCAAGTTATTATCACTCTCATTTGCTTATTAAGTGCTCCCTTGTTTTCTTCAAATAAAGTTATAATTAGAGATTTGGTGTCTGCAGCTTGAATTACTATCTCCTCTTTATGGAATCTTGGGTGGGATGAGAGAGAATCGTGTTTTATCATACTCATGGAGTTAATGAGGATGTGCACAGCTTGATATTGTGTTTGTATGTGTGTGAGGGTGTGTGCGTGTTTTCTAATTACGTCTCAGTGACAGCTTTCTGGCCTCCAAAGTATCCATATACTGTATACCCTCTGTTGTTTTGTTTTCCCACTGATTTATGTTAATGAAGTCAATCACAGAAGAGGAAATTCACTGCTTTATGTAGTGTTTGAGATTAAATTGCCATCATACTTCAAAGTAGTTGTTTATATTTTATTTGATAAGTATACTGATATATACATAACAGTATTTTGTACCACATAATTGTCTCTGTAGTTGCTTATTTAGCGTAAATTGAAACCAAGAAGACTTCAGTGTCATTATTTGGCTTTTACAGCTTTGAATACTAATCACCAAGGTTTCCTGAGGATGATGCACTGATCCATTCTTACCTTCTCATGACCCACCCTGTGGGCCCAACCCTGTCTTTGAGAAACAGCGGAGTAGAGTACATTAAGACACGCCCCAGCAACACACTGATTACATATGCTAGCTATGGTAATGAGCTGAGCTGGACAGTGGAAGACTGCTGCTGTTTATGGCAACTCATTATCTGGCCCATTGACCAGAACTGTTCTACACATCATAGAGCCCCGTGTCCTCTACATCTATTCGACCATCATTCTCTTGTCTGGGTGGGGGTGTAATACATTTGTGCTTGCGTGTGTCAGTTGGTGGTTGGTTGAAGGTTTGTGTGTATATGAGAGGTGAGACGTGATTGTTGGATGGGTGGATATATGAAGAGATGAGTGGATGGGTATAAGTAGAAATTTGTGTGAGAGTGTGTGTGTATTTTCTTACTGGGTGTTATACATAATGAAAAGTTAGATGAGTCGTCAGCTAATGATCTCATCCACACGTGCAGCGTTACACATCGGTTTCAATACTTTTTTGCTGGGAGTTTCGTTTAAGCGTGTGTTTGTGCATGTGTGCATACGATTACATGCCCGAGTCTCTTACTCAAGAGTGTGTCAGTGTGTGTATGTTGCTGTGATCACTAGCCAAAGTAAAGTGTTTGCAGCTGAGAGAGACAGGGGCGCTAAGCTCAAGGGCACATTTGTTTCAAGCTAATGATAGAATGTAAATGGAGCAAATTTCCTCTGCAAGAACAGAAGCTCTCTCGCTCAGAGACACACAACCACACACACCTTCATACTTTCACACACACACGAACACAGACACACACTCCTAAAGACACGCTTTTTCAAATGCACACACATAGCGGCATCGTGTTGATGGAGTGCAGAATCTCATTACACATCTAATAGAATAAGTGTAGTGTGCGTATGGGGAGAGGAGAGGAGCAGCCAACCTGATTAGCCTTATCACTTTATTATGCCGCTCTGCACGCAGCACACAGGACAATTGCATTAGAGAGGAGCAGATGAGCTGAAGGCAAGGAGAACTCAGCAAACACAGCCTTAATTGATTCCTCACCAAATTAGCGGGGACAGGTGGGGGGCTCACTGGCTGGGTGGCTGCTTGACTGACTGGATGCTTGGTTGGCTGCTTCACTGAGTGGCTGACTTGTTGACTTGTTTGGCGGTCGATTGACTGAGTTACAACGAGAGGAGTTGACTGACTAACTGAGTTTACTTATCAAAACTTATCAAACTCTTTAATGTTTTAATTGATCCGTCAGTAGATTTTCAGGGACAGTTGAGGTGAGACCCAAGTGATCCACTGCCTGCCTGACTGAGTGATTGTTAAATGGCTGACTGGGTCACTTGATAGTAAGTGTTTAGTAGTAAGTTGATTTAAAAACAATAACAACAACGATAGTCTGGCTTACAGCTACATTTTTATGGAAAAGCCAATTAGTCTAATCAGTCTATACGTTTATCTTTAGTTTTTTATCAAAAACTTGAATTTCATAAAGATAAAAAGTGCAGTTTTGAAGACTCCTGCAAAAACAAACAACTCAGTATGCTTCATTTGCTTCATAATCACAGGAGCCACTAAAAATCATTGGTTAAAATCATTAATTAAAGCTTTAAAATTAATTGTAGGTGCAAGTGAACCTTGCAGTAATGACACTCTTTAGTGGCAATAAACACCTCAAAAAAAATTGAGCTTGTTTTTTTCATTGCAGCAAGAAGTCAGATCCCTGCACTTTGTTAATTGTGTGGCATGTGAGGGAGGGTAGGAAGACTGGATCGGTGTAATGGGGTGTAGGTGGAGGGATGAGGGGGAGAAAGAGGGAGAACACAGGACACAAGGGGAAGAGAGTTTGTCTTTGTCTCTGTAGGTCCCCCTGGGGTATTGTGGGATAGTGGAGGTTAATGAATCTGATTGGCTGGTGGGAGTTTTTCTGCTGGTGCTGCGGTTTGCACACTCGCTTCACTTTTTTATTTCGCCAAGTTTGGCTTAGACACAGTGCAGCATGAAGGACAGTGTGGCAAACAAAAAGTGCAAAATTTTACTGAATCAGTGGAATATGATGAAACTTGTGTTTAACATCGCTGAGGCACAAAATTAAAGATGCTCATATTTACATTTTAAAATGCATGCACACCTGGGTAGTAGTAAGCTCAAAATTACGGCACAGGTAAAAGGCAAAAAAAAAACCAAAAACAACAATATTTTTTTTATTAATGAAATACTGCAGTTTCAAAAAGAATTCACAATGGCATTTTTAGTGATAATTTCCCATGTAGAATTCTCTTTCATGATATTTTCATTGTATATTTAATATAGATTTAAAGTATTGAAACCACTGAACCCATTAAACACAGTAGTACGACAAAACGCTCACATAGCTCATATGAGTGTCTCATTCCTAATAATCACTGTTTGCATCCTGCTGTGATGATACAACTTTTTAATTACATGCAGAAAAACAGAAACTTACTGCCAAATAATGGCAAAAAGAAAAACTGATGATAATTTTGACCAAAAAGTTTTTTTCTTTGCTTGATGAATTAATACTTTATTAGTTATTTAGCTACAACCAAAATATTTCAGAAAGGTGCTTGCTACACAAATCGGATCTTTGAAAAGATGACCACCTTTCAGCTGTTGCATATGAATGCAGAATTCCATTATTCAAGTACAACTTAATTTATTGTAGTACAATAAGTTCACATTTTGTGTTCAGTATCAGCATGCCATTTCTGGTGAATATCTATAAGAAAAAAAAGCCTGTTGAGTTAAGTAATTGAGCTTTTGATTGTAGTAACTGCAGTGCAGACTCTTAGAGATGTGATTGGCATCTGTTTGAAGTGTTCAGCTCGTTGGAGCTTTAATATGTTGCAGAGTAACTATTAGTCCCAAACTATAAATAGATCGAAGTTTATGTTCGTTTCAAAATACCCCTAGTTACACTCGATGTGTCTTCACATACATGTGCATACATTCATACACGTCTTTGAGTGTGTGTGTGTGTTTCCCTCTTGGTGTGGCTGTATGATTGTGTGTGTGTGTATATGAAGTTGTATGTGTGTGCTAATGAGAGTTGGGGGGAGCGGGCTGTCGCAGCAGTGCGTCCTCTGCTCTCCCGGCAGGTCACTAGCGACAGATGTTCTCAGCATATGTGGCGAATTAATTAGCCACTAGTAAACAGAGGGGGCTGCCGCCATGAGCTGCTGGTCTGTGCCGACGCTAAGCCGCAATGGGCCGCCTTTAGTCCAAATTCCTCTTGTCCCATCCTCCTCTGGTAGATAGTTACAGGGAGCATCATTCTTTTTGATCAGTGGACCCATAATGAGTCGGGGCCACGTGTGAGTTTGAGTAGTGTATGTGTGCGCTTGGTGTTTACATGGGAGCGGTGTGTATATAACTGTGTGCGCATGTGTTTATTCTGTGTGTCGGTGTCAGTAGAGAATGGTTTGTGTCTGCACGCGTGCGTTTGCACGTCAGCACCCCATCATTTGGACATGGCAGTGAGCCTGTTATTGTGATGAGAGAGCCCCTTGATGACCTAATTGGTTGATTGAGGTGCATCTCTGTGTGTTTCTGTTTGTGTGTGTGTGTGCGTGCCAGGGCAGGGCCTCAGCATTCCCAGAGCTGGGAATGTTTTCACAGCTTCAGAACAACTTGGCAGAGGCTGAAAATACTTTGAGAGCTGCTTGGATAAACACACTTAAGGACGCCATGCTGATACACTTGGACTCTGGTTTAACCCTTTGAAGAAAACTAAACTAAGTTAAAGTAGTTTTTCTACCACCAAACTGCTCAGGCATATCCAAATCACACTGGCAGATAGGTAGAGCTGTTGGAAATGTGGAAGTTACTGACAGCAGTGGTGTCACATGACCGTATTCATGGATGAATTTTGGCATGTGTGGGTTCAAATTAAGTAAACATATAAGCTATTTCAAAATGAAAATTAAAGCTGCTCTGTAAAAATTTCCTCTAAAACTCTTAAGATGCCCGTTATCAACAGTGTTTGTATGAAGGCATGGTTTGTGTGTGTGCGTGAGCTTGCGTGTGTGTGGCTGCAGTAATGAAGTTGTTAGTTAAAGTGGCCCCCACCCCATGGGACTGGCTTAAGCTGTGTGTGATTGCTTAGGGATCGGACACACACACACTTATCATTATCCACACATACACATACACTCAGAGTCATTACTCCATTACGCACATGGACTATTGATTTTCTGCCATCTTTCCATCAGGTGAGAGCTTGCCAGGGAATATGGGAATGAACGGCAGGCTGGGAAAATCAAACTGTCACTCCTCCTTTCCTCTCTTCCTCCCTTCTCTCTTTCATTACAGACAGATGACAGGTCAAAGCTGCTACTATTCACTCTGTTGTTTTTTCTCCACCCTTCATCACTCAATCTCTGCTTGTTTTCTAACATCAGCATCCGGTAAATCTGTTTCTCTCAAAGTCTTTCTTAATCTCTTTCAGTCTGCTCTATTTTTCTTTATGTTGGCTTTCTATCCTGTAACTCCTCCACATTTTAATGTTTATTCTTATGTCTCTTTTTCTTTTTCTGTCTAAGCGTGCCTGCGCCTTCCTCCGTCTTCTCCCTCGAAGTGATGGATTCAGTCCTCTCCTTTCCTTTTCCCTTTCCACCTCTTGTCGTCCCTCTTTTCTCAAGTCTCCAACACTCTGCACAATCAATCAGCTGGCCCCTCCTCCCTCAATCTATCCATCCCTAAACCCCTTAGTCCCCTCTGTGGTGGTTCCTCTTTCCACAGATTTATTCACCTTTCTCTCTCTGTCTCCCACTCTCTACGTTCCTATCTACTTCCTCCCTTTCTAATGTGATGCTTCCTGCATATCATTAAACTTTTTTCTTTTCTTTGTCTCCTTCTATCCTCATCTCTGCCCTTTCTCAGTCTTCCTTTATGTCTCTTTTTCTGATCATGTTAAACATTTATTATGAACTGTTAACAAGAAGTTCTCTCTAGTCTTCTCTAGTCTTCTATACCTTTCCTTTCCTTTCCACCAGTATGCTCTCCACTAACTCTCCTCCTCCTACTTAAACTCCTCTTTCCCTATTGGACCCTTTTTCCCTTCGCTTTCAACACCGCATTCTCCATGCTCACCCTTCGTCACTTCTCGACCCTTGCTACCTTCCACTCTCTCCCCATTTCATCGCCTGTATGCTTCCTTTCTTCTTTTCGCTTTATCTCTCCCTTCGTTCACCTCCCATGACTCCTCCCTGCTCACCTCTCCTCCCTGAGAGGAGAATACGGGATCAGTGGATGTAATTCACTGACAAGGGTATCTATATTTAATATTAATGGGCACATAGGACCCTTCACTCTCACACACACAAATGGACACACATGCTCAGTGCCAAATAAAGAGTGATCAGAGGCTGTGTAAGGTTCTGCGTTGTAGCCCCCAGGATAGACGCCTTGTGGACACACGCAGCACACATACTCCTAATCGCGTAGCACTTGGCGCTGCAGGATGGATGTGGCATCATTAGGCAGAGGAGTGTGGCCGTTCTCAGCAGAAACGGCCACGCTGGCGGTACACATCAATCTCGTGCCGCACGCTCCCTCAGATACTGTCTCTTTCTCTCTCTCTCATTCTCTCTCTCACACACACACATACACACACACATACACACAAACAGCGAGAGGAAGGAGCAGCGCAGAGCAGTAAGGGTTTTTGTACAAGTACAAACATATACCCACATACACCATGGGCCTAGTAATGTATCTGCACTATCTCCCTCGGTCTGTGTTTCCTTCTCTGTCACTCAGTCACACAAACACAAACACACACACACACACACTTTTTCTAATTTATTTACTGTTGAAAAGTGTTGCCAAGGAGAAAGGGACAGAGAAGGAGAAAAATTATGCTCATCCTTTTCATCCTCATTGTTCTTGTCAATGCTTTCTTTTTTCTATCAGTCTCTTCTCTTCTCTTCTTCTCTTCTCTTCTCTTCTCTTCTCTTCTCTTCTCTTCTCTTCTCTTCTCTTCTCTTCTCTTCTACAGTTTTACTTGCTCAAATCCAACTTCTACAAAGTATGTGTTTATGAAAATGCATGCCATGATTGTTAAATATTCATTCAAAACTATTAGTTACATTTTTATAGATGCACACTAGTCTGATTGATTGTGTCTGTCCATTGCATGTTTTTTTTTCTTTCAATTTATATCTTTGACATCACACAAGAGGGAATTAATTTTGTTGTAAGGCAGCCAAAAAAACACAATAAATAAAAAAAAATGTTTTAATAAATTGACTCGGACTTGTTTAGCATTTTTGCAGTCACGAAACTAAAGTGTATTATCAGTTATGGAAAACTCTTCAAATTTCTTTTACAAGGGCACCTCTTCAGCTGGTTCCTGCTCTGTAGCGATCCTTCATCCTGAAAGGCATATAGTACACCCTAGCTATAATTAATTATTCCCTGTTTTAACTCAGATTCCCATTTTTTTGTACAACGGCGTAGGTGCCGTCTGTATTCGATCCACGTTTCTTACTTCCTAATAATCTCCATATCTGTTGTTTTTTGGCTGTTGTATGACTACTTAGTGATTTAACAGCAGTGTATTAAAGAGATAAACCGCTCACACTGCTGCTTTAATATGGTGATCGGTAAAGTAAAAAGTTTTATCTTGTGTACAGCTTCAGGTGTTTCTACGTATTTTAGTGTTTTCCTTGTGCTAATGATGTCCATATCAGAGTTGTTGAGAATAACAAGCGTCTACTGCAGATATCATCTGCCTGCGGGCAACACACAGCCTAGTGTGTGTGTGTGTGTGTGTGGTTACACAAGTGTGTGTGGTGTCTCCTTGGCTTCCATTGATCTGTGGGTATCGCACTGTATCAAGTAACAGAATGCATTGGGACAGGAGCAATATTTAAATGAAAGTGCGTGTGTGTGTACATGAATAGATGTAAACATCCACTTGTGCTTGTGCGTATGTATGTATGCGTACCGGTGTAGATATTTTTTTTAAAAAAGAACGGTCATGGTACGAGTGCAGAGCAGAGTTTCTCTCAGCTCCTCCTGTCGACAGATGAATAGACGGCCCTATTGGGAATCAATGGTAAAACTCGAGCCATTGAACAACTGTCCGCCTTTTCAATTGTGTCCTGTTTGAGAAACAATTTGACAATAATGTCAGCTTGAGAAAAAAGACACACGGTCAATATACAGGGAGAGCTGTGTGAAGGACAATTTAGAGAGCGCCATCATCTATATGGGAACGTATGAGTGTGTGTGTTCTTTGTCCTGCTGTGTTTTTGGACAGTACTGACAATAGAGCATTGTATACTCTTCACTGATAAACAGCTCTCGGAATCGTTAAAACACATTTAGTGTGTGCAGACACAGTCTTGCGCACACACACACACACACATATAAACCCACTAAGACACAGTGCGGTGAAACTACAGGACACCAAAGACAAATATTTCAAAAGCAACATTAATCACACCTTAATGTACAGCTGAAATTCAATTTTTTATGTCAAGTTAAATTGAGGGATGGATTTACTCGGATTGTACAATAATAGTGAAATAATGAAAGTACTAACTGTATATTATTAAATACCTTATGTTTGCGAATGGATGTGAAATGGACCACTCAGTATTTAGTCTCCATTTTAAGAGAAATAACCTCACACATCTTGCTTAGCTAACTTTTTAACTGTTACATTCTTTACCAGTAATGCTGCTGTTAACTTGAACAATACTAAATATTGATAATTATATTGTTGATAGAGCTAAAAAAAAAAAATGCTTTTTTTAAGTTTCAATATGCATTTTTCACCTATAATTTAAAGTGACAGCACTTGCAAAAAAGGGGGAAAGAAAACTCTTATTTTTGTCAAAGACAACCCACACTAGCTTGCTTTATAATTCACAAAGCTCTGTTTCTGTCTAAGGATGTGTGTGTACAGTGTGTTTGATGTGTGTGTAAAGATCAAATTCACACAGAGTTCTGTGACTGTTAATTAATGCAGTATCGCGCTGTCTTAAGTTGGCCATATTGTTGAAGCGCGTGAGTGTGTTTGTGTACAAGTGTGGTTGATTAAGGCAGGGCTCCCATGGGATCATCCACCAAAACCCCCTCCACACACACACACACACACACACACACACCAATCCATCAGTTTGAAAAGTCCCCAAACAGGCAACATATTGCTGGGGACATGGCCAGAGTTATCAGATTTTAGCTGTTTCACAGATCTACAGTACTATTGTCAGGTGCACATAGTGGGCAAACACTGCCTAGTTTAACACATACTATTATTACAGGTACATTTCAGCACACACACTGTATACAGAACAGAGGTGAAGGTAGATAGGAGTGTGTGTGCGTGTGTGTGTTTGTTTGTGTGTGTGATCACAGAAATGAAGTTTTTTTTGTCATTCTGTAGTGTTGCACATATCTACAGTGGTGTTTGATTAAAGAATAAAAAAGATGCTTTATTTTATTTATTTATTCCTCACTCTAGTGTATACAAACATTTGTCTAGCTTTCCTTCTGCTAAATGTCAGTCCTGTTCTTTACACAGTTTTTTCAGGCTTTGAACAAAAAGTAATAAATTCAATCTTGTGGTTCCCTCAGGCATTGTAAGTTTATTTATAGGTCCTCACACTGTAACCCATCCAGACCTAGACTGGCCGTGTCTGTCTCATTAACCATGAACACAGCAGCCGGGTCTTTGTGCGAGTCTGAGGAGGTGCGGATCAATAGCCATCCTAGAGGTTTGGATACAGAGCGGCAAGGTGAGGGTCAGGGTTAGCCGCCCAGTGTTAGGGAAAAAAGTGGATAAACAGATGAGAAAGCAAGCAACAGAGATTGAGATAAATGAATATTAGAAGAGACAACGAGAGAAAAAGAAAAAAATAATCATAATAAATGTTAAAAAAAAGGTGGACTTTGATCGACATAAACTTCCCACGTAAACCTACAAATACACATGTGGTCCAGCACCTACGGAGGCTACCAGGTTTTGCTCATTACGTAATTCAATCAAATTTTACAGCACCCCCCAAAAAGTGCTAACATCAGCATCTTCTCTTTTATTTGCATTTCTATTTTTATTTGTCCTTTTTCTGCTACTCTGTTAACTATAATCATACAAATTCTACAATACAAAATCTTTTGACCAAACCTTAAGTCTCAGGAAAGCAGAAGTCCAAGCATTTAGATTTTCCACAAAGCATGATCATGTCAAATAGAGTCCACAGTCACACACACTCACAAATGTGCACACAGAGTCCTATTGTCATGATAATGGATTCTGTGTTGTTGGCTTTAGGGTCAGGAGGTCAACATAAGCTTCTTAATGGACTGTGAAATAACCCTAACTGCATTAACCTGCCAGATCTCACATCTAACACACACATAGATGCACACACACATGCACACACATCCATTCTCATACATATGTGTATACATGCAGACACACTGCACCCTCACACGCAAACACACACAGAAGCTCAGATGTGATTGGATTGGTCTTTAATTGGCAGGGCGATCACACCTTGAGGATGGATAGAAGATCCTTCAATCAGATGGAGTGATGGAGCGAGGGATAGACAGGAGTGAGGAAGGCAGTAATGGATGGACAGAAAAGCAAATGAGTGAACCTAAAAAGAGGACACTGCTGTGTCAAACAATGCCGCAAAGCTCGTCCTGTGCCTGGACTGTGGCAAAGCGCGCACACACATACACACATATTGTCAGGCTTACATTAAGATAATGTGCCGTCCAAATACTGCTTTGCCTTTTAGAGTGTATTAGAAAGTGGAAGATGTTCAAGTGCGCGCTCAGTTGGTATATAGGGAGTCAATGAGAGGCTGCCGCTGGCTAAGTTTGACCTCAGTCTACTGTCATTCTCCATATGCTTTCCGCTAATACAATTATTCCACTGAGAAGGTGTTTCTATCTATCTATCTATCTATCTATCTATCTATCTATCTATCTATCTATCTATCTATCTATCTATCTATCTATCTATCTGTTTTTTTCTCTTTTTATTCTAAATAAGTTTCAAGGTTTATAGCCAGGCACAACGTTACATTTCATGTAATACTGACTAGCTTTCAAGACTAAATCAATTTCAGATTTTTCCTTAATATCCTCTCCTCTTCCTTCCTCTCCTCTCCTCTCCTCTCCGGCTGTGCCAAATGGGTGTCTCCCTGAGTGGGGATCACAGAGGATTTTGGGGGGATTTAGCTCCGTGTCTTAAATCAGTCTTAATTTTTGCTCTCTGCTATTAAAGAGCCGCCATTAAGCTCTTCTCTTCTCGCCTCATTTCCCTCTTCCTCTTGTTTCACTTTTTCAATTTGTGTGAGAGGGGGAGTTCACTCCTCATAAAATTTCACTTTGGCCAGCCTATCATTTGCATCTGAGCCAATAAATAGCAATTAGCATTAACAATTAAACCAGCCAGTGGAACTGCGGGCAGCTCCCTGAGATGGCCTGATGGATGGGAAGGTGGATAGGGAGGAAGAGACAGAGGAAAGGTTTAGTGTGTGTGTGAGTGTGTGTGAGTGTGTGTGCGCGCGTGCTTGTATCACTACTTACTACATGAACTCTCGCAGGGCCATCCAGTATATCTTCCACTTTCATTTTCTACCCAAAGCTAATTTATCTACTGTCTCCTTGGCCTAATCATAACACACACATATGCAGTGTGGGCAGAAATGCCAGGCTGGCTCACCATTTGGTACTCGTATACTGCACAAATTTTGCTTGTTAATTATGCTCATTAAATAACAACAGTGTTGGATGTTTCATCTTAGCTCTGTTCTTCACCACTACAGAGATATTGAAATTCTTGGTAGAGATCTATGTATTCTCATGTAATGATTCCACCTTGGCCTGGTAATTTCTGTTAGTTTAGAGTGAACTGTGCTATCAACACGTATATCTCAAGAAGGATAAGAAGCTCAATGCTACTTCCACTGATTTTGAAAACGATTTTGGAAATTTGTCATGTTTTAATTTGGTGTCTTGCTTCATCCAACAGGATTACTACTACTAGACAGACAGAAGTTTTTCAGTTTTTCATTGAAGCAACTTGTCCAACTCTGAACTGAATGCTCAGTGAACCAAAGTGATCGGGAAGCAGCACACAGCAATCTCTGAATGTGTTCGTATTCAAATGTATTTGAATACGAATTCACCAAAACCAAGATTGGGCTGTACAATAATCATAATTTACTGATGATTTATCACGATCATCAGTTAAAGACTTCAGGATTTAGAAATATGAATATGAGGGGTGCCCAACGTTTTAAAAATGTTCTTCTGTTAGTGCACTGGTTTTGTCTGTAAAGTGTTTATCTCAGTAACAGTGAACCAAAGGTGAAGTTTTTTTTTGTTTGTTTGTTTTTTAAAGATCATATGCACAGATTTTACTATTTTAGGGTCAAATGCTCAAATGGTAATCAAAATTGTTCCTTATTATTATTTATTGATTAATCACTTTAGTTCATAACTTTTGTCATTACCACATATGAATGTCAAAGACCATTAGTTTATAATTCTGTGATATATTAAATGCTGTGTTATGCAAATATTGGCTTTATTTATTATTACTTAGCAAAAAAGTTTTTTCTCCTATGTATTTGTGCCGTAGTCTCTTATATGTCCAAATATAACAAGCATTTATGATTCACTGCTACTGACACCAATGTGCAGCCCGTCTCTGTGTCCCCTACCCCCTGCGTGCACCTCCACTGTGCCGGCGGTGAGAATATTGTTGGTAGCTGGTGACGATCAGTCCATCTCCATACATTAATCACCACCAATAGAAAGCCCTGACACAGCAGCTACAGCAGTACCACTGCCCTGCCTAACAAAGCATAGAGCAAGGACACACAGTGCCAACAGTGGAAAGACAGAAAAGAAGAAGAGAGGGAAAGTGCCGTTGTGCTGGGTGGAGGATACAGAGAGAGATAGAGAGAGGGAGAGCTAAATGGGAAAATATGGAAATGTAGAAAGAAAACAGTCATACTTTATGTTTCCCACTCTGTCCTAACCTCTGTCTTCTTCCCTTTCTTTCGCTGCGTCTCGTTTTCTCTTGTTCTCCTGGTTTTTATTGTTATTACCATGGCAGCACCATTAGAGAGCTCTACGTTCTTCTCCACTGGAGCAATAAATGAAGAGGGCCTCACTCCTTTTTCCTCCTCATCTTCTCCTTTCTCATCCCTTCTTCAGGTCCCCCCGCTCGCCTACTTTCTCACCTCCCACCACATTCTTCTCCTGTTCTTTTTTCCTCACCGTTATCCTGCTTTCTAATATCCGGACTTCTACTCACTGTTTGTCCTTTTTGTGAATTTTAACGATTTTGGCCTCATTTTTAATCATCCCCTTGTAGTATATAAATCTCATGTTTGAGTTTTCAGTCCTTTTCCTGCCATATCTTCTGGTAAACCATCATGATCTATGCATAATGCAAACCTGTTTACCATCCCCCACTTTGCAAATGACACACACGCAGCCGATGTGGGCTGTAGTAATACTTGTAATGTTGCAGTCATGTTGTAATGTTGTTCCCAGTACAGTTGAAACACTTTGGACAATTAATGTGGAGTCCCAACAGAACAGATACCAACTAACATCACATTTCTATAATATCATCATCATATGTTCCTGTCATTACAGTAACCAGCTTGAAAATTGGATGTTTCAAAGCAGATTCAAACCACAGCATGCTTGATTTTATTGCAAAGACGACAGCGATAACTATGTTTTTCAGTCTGTAAGTAAAGCATTTCTATTTTGATGTAAACTATACCAAACATGCTATATTACAGAAAAAGATGAAACTACAAAGATCCCAGCGTTAAAAGTAGGGCTAGATGCAGGCGGTTTCAGGACTGAGAAAAGTTAAAAGAGAGGGTTACAGACAGAGAGGGATACCATGCTGTGAGACGAAAATGCAATGATGGGCTCCAACACTAAAAGTGCCACAATCAATTCCCAGCCAACAACGCAAAAAGATCCATGAGGAGTGAGCTGCCCTATCAGGTACACCACATGGTATGAGACGAGACAGAGACACAGCATGTAGACGGAGAACAGAAAAGGGAGAAGGACAGAGATGAAAGCTGAGTAAAAGGATATATGGAGTGTCTTGGGTAGGACAAGGTAGGAACACATGTGGGAAGTAAGCAGGGAGCAGATGCCAAGAACGTATGACAGTGAGTGTTAAACAAGAAGAGAGTGAGGGTGGAGGGAGCAGTAGGTGGCTGTAAGGTAAGGTTAGAGAGAGGAGACTATGAGAAGCGTATATTAAAAAAGATAGAAGGACAACGTTCTATTGAGAAGGCACTGCTTTGCATTCATAGTGTTGTATGCTTAATCTGATTCTGACCCTAAAGGATGTGTCACAGATGCTGATATTGTTTTACACAGAATTTACTTTTTGTAAATTTTGTAGCTTCCTAAGCATAGACAGTATAAAAAGATGGACGTAACTACTGTGATATTGCCCACTTTTTTCTTAAGTCTAAGATGTGTCTTTCCACCATCAACATCTTGGATGCAAGAAACAAGATGTAATAAGGAGTTGTGAGTCTCAGTGTGAAACTACCTGCTCATTGGCTAATGGCTTGTGGGAAAAAAACACTGCTAATAATCCTTTTTGAAACATGGTATTACCATGACTCAAAAAATCAATTTAAAGTTTTATTTAGTATGAGCGAGAATAAGTGGCTAAGACAGTGAACTCAGCAGCAGTTTTGTTTACAGAGGTCAAGAAAGAAAACCTTTTTCCCATAGACTTCTATAGGATTGAAAATCTTTTTGCGACCTCAGCTATCGCCATCTGGTGGCCTTGTAATAGAATGCAGGTTTTCAGGCACTTCTGTATTGGCTTTGTTTTTCTGGGAAGTCACATCTATATTTTATTTCACATTTTATACAACTTACTGAAGAGTTACAGTGTCCCATCATGGCTTGTAACGCTTAAGGCTAGTTGAAACACCAAATTAGTTTGACTGCTTCCCCCACCTCCAACCCACTCAAGAATTGTGCTGATAATTTTGGGGATTGTAACACTGTTGCATTGACTATGACATACAAACACAAACACAATAACTTTTTCTGCGCTTCTGCCTGAAATTATATAGAATGCAACCAAAGAGAATATTAGGGAGTTTGTTTTTTTCATATCTCTGTTAAGATCCCTGTCAAAAATGATTTCTTCTTATGGTGACTGCTGCTTTGATTTTTGATTGCTAAATATTAAGAAAATGCACCACTAAAACATTTTTTTAAAATAACTCACACTGATATGTCACAGCAACTGTGTAAAACTTTACAAAAGTACAAAGCCTGAAAAGCTGAAAGACCTTGAGTGGTGATGGTAGGCTGGAGAGGTGAGAAAGAAAATAATATGTGGATAATAATGGAAAGTCTACCAAAAAAAGTTTTTAAAGTCCCTCCGGTAAAAGTAACAGTTTGGCGAGACTGTGGAAAATGTTCTGTATGTGTTGGCAACTGCCTTATGAAAATGCATTAGCCTTGAAGACAAAATCTAAATAGCAGAAAGCAGTGGGGGCAAGATTAACAAGTCTATACCTGCTCTTGAAGACAACGACAATGTGCTAACATTTTACTGACACATTGGGCAGACAAATGGGAAGGAGGGAGCGAAAGAGTGATGATATCAAGGTCAAGGTCAATAAATAAATAGAAAAAGTCTGGAAGACCTATATTAATCAGATATACATTTCCAGCCTTGTCACAAACTTCTGCATGTTCTTGACATTGCATCAGAGGTGGCAAGTACAAGTACTTTGCTACTGTACTTAAGTAGAATTTTCAGGTATCTATACTTGAGTATTTATTTTTCTGAAAACTATTTACTTTTACTTCCTACATTTTAGCATATCTCTACTTTATACCTTTTACATTTTAAAACATGCTTGTTGCTTTAGGTTTAGTTATTTCCCTTCACTGCACAACTTCCCAACATTAAACTGATTTGAAACCAAATGGAGAGAAAAATATCACATAAAAATAATTGTATTAGTGTATCCAGTAACAGTACAGACAGAACAGGAGAGAATGAAAGGTGGTTATTTTTAGGTATTGCTCAGTGACATTTGATAAACTGAAAGCTTGTTTTTAGTAACTTTTGTATTTATACGTGATGTGTTGCTGAAGTTCTGTTTTTTCATGTTGTGTAAAACAAATCATACAAAAAAAACCTGAAATATACTTTGTTCTATTCAAAGGTTGAATGAAAATACTGAGCAGTTAAGTGCAGGTTAAACAGGTTAGTTTGTTGTACTGTTGTGAATTTACAGTAAAGCACTGTGTTGGACTGGTGCAGAGCAGTTGTGGTGTTCATGGTCACTGTTAGGTTACATTAAGGTTTGCAGACAGCACATTAAATTTAAGGTGATGATACTGGTTATATCCACTCACTGAATCCCACCTTTATGCTAGCTTTATACTGTATAGTGGTTGGAAAAAGTTCCTTATTACCCTTTTCTATGCATGTGTTCTATACAACACATGTTCAACCTGAGTTCATTCTTTGTATTAGAATTTAGATTGAAATAAAGATTTCATTCACGCGCATTAATAATATTTTATTATGTTAATATGGCACAAGTTTCAGTTTCATTTACAAGAAAATAACTAGAAGATGTGCCCTCCAAATAGTTACTTTTTACTTCTATGCTTGGATTAAATTTTAGGCCCCGTACTTTTTCACTTTTTCAACTTTTTCGCACTTACATGTGTACTTCTGCTTAGGTGAAGAATGTCTGTACTCTTGCCACCTCTGCCTGGCATTCTCTTATGGCTGACAGTGCACTCACTTATCTATCACTCTACACGTACTCTATCTGTCTGCCTGTCTGTTCATCCGTCTGTCTGCTCTCTCTTTCAAACACTTGAACACTTGGTTATTTTGGGTTCTCCATAGGAAGTGCTGCTTCTCACCTGACGTCCCTGAGACATGGATTCATTACTGAGCCCGACGCCAATGGGATGCTCTGTGTGTGCGTGTGTGTGTCTCATGGAACTCATCTCAGAGCAATTAAGTTGTTTGGGAAATTGCTGAGAGTAGTGTAATATACTTCCTCCCTCTAAATTTTCCTCTGTTTCCTCCTATTCCTACTGTTCCTGTTTTTTGTTTTTGTTTTGTTTTTGTTTTTTGTTCTGTTTTGTTATCCAAAGTGTAGAATCAATAAAGTACAGCTTCTTTCATGGAGTAGCCAGTTTTGGATACCTAGTTGACATCTTCTGAATTAACTGAGGGTCATTCGCTCTGAAGCAGCTACAGGAATTTTTCCTAAGTACAAAGTTGTAAAGTGTTTGTGTCCATTTTCTTTTTCTGTTGAGATGCAGCGCATTGAACCCTATCGCCATCCATCCTTTCTTCTCTATTCACAGTTGTGGGGGTGCTGGAGCCTTTCCTAACGGTCACAGGCAAAATGCCTGGACAGGTTGTCAGTTCTCTCACAGGGTTACTGCAGAGTTCATGCTGACATTCATACCTATGGCCAATTTACATTCCCCAGTAACCTAACACACATGCTTTTGAACTATAGGATGAAGCCAGATTACCCAGAGAGAACACACACAGACACAGGGAAAAACATGAACTCCACAGCATCCCAAATGGCTCAAGCCCAGGACCTTGTTGCTGTGAGGCTAACTACTGTACCAAGTGCGTGCCCTCAAATCTAGACTCATAACCCTGAGGTACGAGTTCCATTGCCAGTGTCTTTATTTGAAAATCTGAGAAATTAAGACGGACTTCAATCAGAAAGATGAATTCTGTTCTGAATTGTAGTAGTTTAAAATTAAAAAAAAACACACAAATTTATACAAGATGTTTTTTTGAGGGACTGCTGCTTTAGCAAATCGTATCACATTTGATCAAGGTAAGCAACACTTCTCGCTTTCTTCCACATGTGGGGAAAGTTGAGCCTGTGACTGCAGTAACTTGTCTTATCAAAGTTCTTTTGCTTTTCTTTCAAATCTTACACGCCTTTTCCCTCCTAACTCTTTCCACTGAATATTTGTGTCTTTCTTCTAGCTCGCCTCTCTGTCTCCATCTCTTGTCCCTCTCTCCTTTTCCTCCTCCCTCTCTCCCTCTCAGTCTCCAGCGTCTCCCAGCAGTGCCCCCAGTGAGAGCAGCTAAAATTAAGTGGTGCCACTTCTCAATGACACTTTAATGATAGCACCGCTGCTCAGCACACAGAGAGACGGGAGAGGTATGAGCATCTGCTAAAGATAGGCCCCTCAGACACAAACACACAGTATACACCCACACACACACCACAGACACACACAGGCAAAAGCAGACACACTCACACGTCCAAACGAGTGAACCTCCCTTTGTCTCGCCTGCCACAGGGACCATGGGGGACGGGTGGAGTCTAATTAAGAACGTCTGTAGGGAGACGTTTGTGTATACTTGTGTATGTGTATGTGTGTGTCATTCCAGCTTGGCATCACCATCACCTGCCTGGCACTGCCATTATGGCTGGCATCTATAAGAGAGAGTGAGAGAGAGAAAGAGAACTAGAGATAAGGAGGAGACTGGTAACAGAGAGATGCAACACTTTTAACATGAAAGCAAAGAGGAACGTTTGGAGATGTGTTAAGTCTTACCAAAGCATATTCTTGCTATCATTCCTCAGTGGAATTCTTTTGGTAAGCTGATTTAGCTAACATATGACAAAGGTAGGGCCTTGTGTGTGTACGCATGTATGTTTTCCACTGAGCTCCTTAAAGTGCCCTGGTGATGGAGTTCCAACATGTTCTTAATGTTGTCAGCATTAAGTAAGTGGTTAATCAATTAGGCCACTACTACCCTTACAAGATCAATACCCAGACTTTAAACCTGTATCAATAATGTAACAATGACTGTGAAAACACATACCTCTCACTGTATCCCTCATATCACAACAGTAAAAATTACAGTCTTTACTTTTTTCAGTGTTTTTTATTTATCAATTTTCTACTATTTAGAAAACAGGAAAGCAAGAAAAACTATTGTATTAATGTGTGTTTGGGTGTGTGCACTGAGGTCACTGTCAAGTTAAAAATGCAGCTGTAGGCGAGAGTGCCAAGTGACATTTTAAGAGTCCCTCTCAACCCCGACCCACCCCCAATCACAACCACATACTCACAGGGGTCTGACTAGACTAGACAGATCATCAGCAGTGTGATTCAGGGCCTCATCTTAACTTGCACACACACACACACAGACACTCACATAGACAGACATGTCACTTTTGTGGCAGTTGAGATCAGATGTTCTCTTCTCAGCAGACCTCATGTAGTGAGCTACATCTGCCTCCCCTAACACACACAAACACCAAAAAATACTCGTACCAGGTCAAACTATTTTCATTCCTTTTTTCAAATCATGTCTCTTCCATAATATACAACTGAGTGTTGAGGTATTTGCTACATTTGGGTCGGTGGTTTAGAGCACATGCTCCACTTACATTGGAACTGACTGATCACAAACACTATCAGAGACAGGTTTGTGCACCTCTCCTGCACAAATGAAACAAACAGGAAAAAAGGGAAACCAATGGTGGAAAAAAGTTAATCACCTGTTTTTGTGTGTTTTTGTGTCTGTGTTTAGTTTTTTTGTAGTTAGGAATTATGGTAGAATAACATCAGATCACATCACATAAATGTGTAAATAACTCCACACAGATGCTACAGTTTTATCAAAATACAAGAACAAGTGCACAGTGTATGGCCTTTATCATCCTACATATATTATATATTCTACAAATTTACACATAGTTTCTCATATATTCTGGTATATTATTGTAATTACATTGAACAAAGAGTAAGATTGGAGTTCGGAATATTTATGTGTGGGCCATTTTATTAATAATAACATGTTCATAATAAGCTAGAACCATGTCCCGCATGCTCATTACGCTAATGCACCAACTTATATTCTTGTGCTTTACACTTGTGCTTTTCTTGCTTTTATAACTCTGTATAGACTCAAAGTAAGCTCTGAAGTTATATATATTCATGTACATATTTATTTACACAGCACCAAATCACAACAACAGTCGCCTCAAGGAGCTTAGATAACTATAGTTTACTATTTATGTGATATCTGTTTACATGGCATCTGGAAATTGAGCTCCTCAATTCCAGCCTATCAGCACTGGTGTCATATTGAAACCATCATGTTATATTCCATCAAGGGGAAAAAAGAAACCATTGTCATGAGTGAAAACAAAGGTTGACATGATGCAAAGAAGCAGCCACCTGAAGCTAGGTGTGTGTGTGTGTGTGTGTGTGTGTGTGTGTGTGTGTGTGTGTGTGTGTGTGAGTGTGTGTGTGTGCGTGTGTGTGTGTGTGTGTGTGTGTGTGTGTGTGTGTGTTCCATTACACCTTTGCTTCAGGTACATTTTGTGTCTCAAAGGGACAGAGAGAAGCATTAAGGCTGAAGCACATCATACAATAACGGCATGAGACCTTCCCTTTCTGGATACACACCTGCATACACACACACAGTATATTAAAGAAATTATTAATTATACAAGATAAAATAAAATATTGGCAGGTTACTGCAGAGATTTTGATTTTCAGGATAAGAACTTCTCTTTGAAAGACACACACATATACACACAGGCCTTACCATACACACATGTTACGTTATCCTTCTGGAGGTTGATACACAGTAATTACCCCTGACATCTAAAAAAGATATTTGAGGTGCGTTCATTATAGATGCCCCTTTTATACACACAGGTATATATGTGTGCGTGTGTGTATGTGTATATATGCATGTGTGTGTGATTGCTGATAAAATGTGTTGCACTTGATTTTATTTGACAACTTAAAGGGTGTATAAATAAAGTTATTGAAGTAATTTAAGAATTTTTTAATCCGGTATGCTATGTTTTTTTAACAGAACTTGCACGTAAATAGCTCATTATATACAAAAGAATAAATACTTGCAAGGACAGAGCCTAGAAAGAAAAGAAAAAGCATACCATGCAATCCAACCGTAAAGGAAATGTATTTGGACTGTGTGTGGTATGCCAACTTTTGTCACTTCCATTTAGTTTTAGACTCATCTCCACTAAATGGGTTGTAGCTAAGCGTGCATTTTGTGCATTTTACTATCTCATGCAGTATTTCAATTCTTTGTTTGTTGGTTGATGTTAGTGAGCTGTTATTAGGATAGTCACTAATAAAGTGTTCAGACAAAAGTTAATAATTGCCATGTTATATGCGTTAGTCTGCACAGCTGAAGTCACACCAGAAGATTCCAGTTGCTACGTAATGTTGATAGATCATTCTACATTACACTGATACGTTAATGCAAATTCTGTAAATTTATGCAAAGCTATATCCTTAACGCTAAACTGATACACAAAGAAACAAATCAGTATTAGTTTAAGCAGCCATTACATTTGTGAGCGCAGCTTCAGCGCAAGCCACTAGGCGGCTTTAGATTAAAAGTGGGGATCCATTGGTGGTGTCTCCTGGGACTCAAATCTGAGCTTGATCAACTTCCATTAGGTAACTTTGATGAGGGTGTCTGATGTTGAAAAATTTAAAACATCCTATGGTTAAAGGATTACTGAAGTTACACCCCAAAGAGAACATTTAAAAGACATATCATAAATACAAATATATCTTTAAAAATGCTTGAACTGATATCATACAGAATTCACATAACTGCTTTTTTACATGTTTAAGGTCTTTTAAAGATCACATTTTGCATATATATTTTAAAATGAATAATATTAATTGAAGTTTACCAATAATCATAATAACAATGATGAAAAATGTAGGAAAGGTGTTAAATATTGTCTGGTTTTAATAGTCCATAAATTTAAGTGGAATTTACCTGGTATTCCTAATAAAAAATATCAATCAAGAAGTGAAAACTAGGAAAAGTTCCAAAGAAAAATGTTGATTTTTTCTAGAACCTTTGATTGGGGTAGTGTAATATCAAACTCCCTGCTTAACTGCTACAAATTATTTTTTTCCCTCCTCTCTTTAACTCCCATTTTCTCCATATATGTGTTTGTCTTCTGTTCATTAATCTCAGTCTCACTGGTTTTGCCCGTTGATTTGAGGTGTCCACACTGAGCAGACCTGCATGTCATGTCTGTGGGAGTCATATGCCATATTACCAGCTCTGCTTGCAGTCATTGTTGCATTTGTCTTCGCAGGCAGCCTGGTAAAGAGAATCAAATCACATTTACCTGTCCTGTCATATTCTCATCAAAGAGATTGTTGTGACCCTGTTTATGTACAAAATGTGTGTGTGTATATACAACACTTTTGTATGTACAGTATGTGCAAGCGTGTGCTACTGAAACAACTACCACATAATGAAGCCGTATAGAGCAGTGAAACAGGACAGGGACGTATTGCACTGCAGGCCCTTGTTAACGCCACACTGATAAAGGGGCATTGTTCTGAAAACTATCTAGTGAACTGTTTACAAAGAGTTACAGAAAGTCATTGAGATAAAAATGAGAAGGGTTTTTTTTAGAAAAAATAATAATAATATTATGTCTTAGACTTTACTTGTAAGTACACAAAATATTGATCTCATAAGATAAAACATTATTTTAAAGATAAGGTTAACACATTAATTTTCACATTTTAAGACTAGAAAGATAAACACAATGTACATATTATAGGAGGGCTATAATAAGGAGAGCGATGTTGGACAGATTAATTTACATGAATAAAATGAAGAAGAAAAACCCAGAGTGTATACACAGGGCCAAATCATTTGTCTACAACTTACTTGTGAGGAGACCCCCCCCCCCCAAATCCACTATCCACCTTTAGCACACACACACACAAATCACATCAGTTTTGCTAATGAAGCAAATTATTTTGGTAATCTTCGTTTGAACTAAGACTCGTGGTAAGAAATGCAGGATATTACTGGGCAACCTGGGTGTAGAAAGACTGAGCATATGGCAGAAATGTTAGTTATTAAACTGTAACCATCCAATTTATTTCCATTTCTTTTCATAAAGTCTGTTCTTTGTCAGACATTACCTGTGTGCGTGTGTGTGTGTGTGTGTGTGTGTGTGTGTGTGTGTGTGTCTGTGTCTGTGTGTTTGTGTGTGTTTGTGTGGATGTTATTAGAGACCTGCTGGCAGATTTCCCAACTTTCAAGTTGTCAATCTTCAGACAAAGTCAGCTGATCTGAACTAAAGCTTTGCGTCTTAAAAGAGGTCTGGAACATTTTACGCTTCAAATGATTCCGTTTTTTGACGACTTTTTCTTTGGTTAAGAACATTAGTCAGAACCAGTTTGTTTGTTTTTTTACATGGGCGCTTGTCAGAAAGCTGGAAGGTAGGAAGGCAATTCAGACATCTGTGGTACAATCAGTATTAAAAACTAAATAATTATTTTTAAATGTTTTCAGAAGACTTAAAAAAAGCAAACCTTAAAAAGTATATCAGTGTAGATTTCCATTTCCTTAAGCTGCTGGTGGAAGTTTATCAACTAAAATTTGCTAATGTTTATAATTTCGATATATATACTGTATGAATTCCTCTTTGGGCATCAATTAAAACTCTGATACTCATCCCCTTTCATCAAAATTCCCTACTTAGAAGCATTTATTTTCCAATGAAAATATTAATTGCATCACCTAATGTGGACTGGGTTCATAATATGCTATATATAGATTTATGGGTGTGCAAATTATTGCCCTCCCTATCCTTCAGCCGCTTGCCTGGAGCCTCAATGGGCCTCTGCAACCAGTTGCCCCCAGTCACGTTCATGTTTTCCAGATACTCATGAAGGAACGTAGAACATAAACCCAGTCCATAGAGGCCCACAAATGGAAACATCTCCACTTCTTGGTTGTCATGAAGACTTTTCCACTGAGTGATGTCTGTGTGACATCTGTTTCTATATACTAGCTGCAGCTAGTGGTCTGTAACCGGTGAGAGATGACAATCTTAGGGCACTGGTTGAATTTCAGCTCAATGTGTGAGTCTCTACTGTGTTTTATTTGAATTTATAGTCAAACTCAAAGAGGATTCACTTGACAATAATGTTTGAATTGATTGCAATTCCTTACGTTACTTTAAATTCAGTAACTTTTTCCATTAAGTATTTGCGGCTCATATTCCTGGACATGTGGGAGAACATATCCAGGGAGATTTCCTCGGGGGTTTGTTTTTTCCCATTCTGTCTCTCCTGCACCCTGGCTAATCAGCACTTGGTATTTAAAGACTGGCTGCCCTCCACCAGATCATTGTCACCATCATGATGTTCCCTGCTTGAAGCCTGTGTGGTCATTCCTAGATCACTAACCCGCATTTCTCAGAGGAGTTTGGAGAGCACTGCTGAAGAGCACTACTGAAGAAAAATAGGCGGCTATTTATCTTGAACCAAGCTTCGGAGTCAGAGTTTCAGCAGAAGTCCTGCAGGACATGTGGCTATGCTGAAGATAAACTATTCCTCCATCCAATAACATAATGAAGCAGTTTGCATAAACTGGCATTAGGTTCAGTCAACAGTAGGTCTATGTGTTAAGGTGAGAAGAAGATATAGAGATGACTGCTAGATGCCAGGCTTTTATCAGTGTGTGACTTTGTTGGTATTACATCTTGACCTTCTCCACATTTGTGTGATGTATAACCAGGTATTACATACGATCTCTGGTCGTCAGGTATTTGTGTGACCTTCACCATTATTAACTATGATTAATCAGTGTGTCATCATAGCAAGCAGAGCTGTGAGTTTATGTGTAATGTACATGGCCCTCTTCATTTGATTTGCATATTCTGTATGTTGTCCCCCATACCCTGATTACTGAACTATCAAAAAGTCAGATTAAAGTGTCACTACCCCAGCGGCTCAACATTTATTATTAAATTATTTATTATTAAACTGAAGATAACTTCCTTATCTATGTTGCGTTTTCTTATATATATTTGAAATATATACATATATAGAGTTACTCGCACCTTTTTTTTCCTTTTTTTTTTGGCAGGGTTGGGGGTATCCAGGTCTGAACCACCTGACTTTCCACTTTATGGACTCCCAGTACAGTGACTGAGTCTCACTAAAAGAAAAATGTAGGTTGACCATACACATGTGGCAAGATTTGTCAGAGGTAGCAAAGGAATAGTTTCAGTACTGTGTGCAGAATTGTACACATATTGTTGAAACAGGGGAGTTTGGTGTGAAACACGCTGTCTGTTCCGAAAGCAGAGCATGTGTGCGTGTTTGGGCTTTTGTGTGCGCCGTAGCTGTGCGCTCTACTTTCTGAGAGCACAGGGCGGAGGGAGCGAAGCGGAGCGGGGTGTAATTAGGCCACGATTTGAACTCTCTTAGTTCCTCCCTGAGCGGGGGCACATGGTCATGCCAACTATTATAAATCGAGCTGGGTTGTATACTGTATGTGTTCACGTGGGTGTAGTGGTGTGTGCCTCAGTAATTTCTGTATGTGTATGCATGAAAGATATAGAAGGAAGAAAAGAGATGGCTTCTGATTGGTTTAAAGTATGTTAAATATAGCTTCAGGAGGGCAACTTAATTTGCCACTGGTTTAAGTTGGTTGGCTTTTTAATATACTGTAAATTCAACTCCGAACTGATGTGTGATGTTAAACTACACCCTCACAGCTTTTTTTAAAAAATGGACTTCTTTAAACCAAATGGCAATGTCACGAGTCAGTAAAGCCCCAAAATTTATGCACAAGCTGAGAAGTGTCACATATCATGTGTCACAATATATTTTTAACAAGCAATTTCAGGTCTACAGACATTTATGTGCTAATAGGTAATGTAAACTAAATAATACTTCTGGACTTCCTTAATGTTTGTTTATTTTTGGTTTTTGTGAAGACAAAATACTGTATAATGTTGTTGTTTAACATGTGTAAATGCTCTGTATTTAGTATTCTCAGCCATTCCATCCATGCATTTACTTTTCTTCTAATATGACCTCAGTAACCATGTTACCTGAAGGAGCATGTTACACACCTTCCCTTGTGTTTGCGTCCTCTTTTCTGCTCCACTCTCTCATCTCTCTTTCTCAGGTTGATGTAATTAATGATTGACCTGCACCTATTTAAATGAGGCTCTTTCTCCAGACCAAGAACCTCTTCAGCATCCAATGATACCTGCTTCTCTGTGGGGATGTGTTTTCTTTCCTTTTTGGATTTAGGCCTTGGTCATCTGTTTTGGGGGGGTTTTTTCTTTGATTTTTTTGTTTTTGGTTGTTTGGTTTTTTTTATATTTTTTTATTAGTTTAGGTTTAGGAGGGAAGTTTGAATTCCTACGGCCGACTCCGTGGCGGTCTCAGAACCTTTAGTTTATATTGCTTTCTGTTCAAATGAAATAATTCTTATTGGTAAGCTGGAATTCTAGGTGGTAGATGTATGTCACTAAGTCATAAGATGAGATGAAGCCTGGATGGAGATATGGTTATACTATATTTGAGTGCTAACAGGTGACATTTTCACACACATTAGTTAGTGGTTCACTGGTTGTTCATAAAGTTTACATGAATTAATATTTTTTCATATGTTCTTACTGTTGAGTGTTACTGAAAACTCTGAATTTGACTTATTTCCATGGATGGATTATATGAAGCCAGTTCCAGCTTTCATCACATTTTTTCCAAAACACTTCTCCTACTGTGGCTAAATATTACTCTATCAACAGATTTTTCTTTTCTTTTCCATCTTGTAACATCAGTATAATTCCATGTTATCTTGCCTATAGGAAATACTCTGCAGTGGTTGATGTGTTAGTGTTGAGCAGGAGGATTAGTTGATGATCCAGTGACAGGAGGAGTAGAAGTACTTAGAAGTAGCAGAGTAGAAGAAGTGTCCGCATCGACAACAGGCTGAAATGAAAGACTAACACAGAGGATACTAAGTGTGAGAGAAGGGAAGAAGAAACGTTTTGTCACTCATTCAAGTGATTTATATAAAGTGACTGAAGAAGTGACGAAACGTTTCTCCCACTGAACACGCTACGTCCAGATGAACAGAATCAACCTTTTGGGATTACTGAAAAAAATTTTATCCATCATGTGTAATCCTGATCACCACCACTTACTAGGCAGGCTACTTGGTTTAACCAACAGAACAAAGCATTAGTATTGTTTCTATGGTTACTTGGAGTATCATATTGTAAAGTGGTCATTTGACAAGATGCAGCTTTTAACCAAGTAAAAGCTGCATTCATTTGGTTTCATAATCTGACACCTTTTTTATAAATTCTTTTTCAGGCTCCAACTTGATGATAGCCCACTTTGGGGTCACTGATCAATTAAAGTCATTTTGTAACCTCCCCCGAACACACACGCACAAACACACTCAACCCATTAATGTATGGACGGCTAATTAAGACTCAAAAAAGCGAGGGAGTCACTTCTTTTTGATTGATAGCACCCACTGTCTTCCCTTCCTGCTATTTTGCATTTTAATGTTCATTAATAAACTTTTATTGTTTTGTTAATTATAATATCAACCTCCCCTGTTGAGATAATAACTGAACAGAGCAATTTGTTCAGAAGGATTTTCTGCTACATGAAGAAAGACGACAGATGAACTGCTTGGACAAAGAGAAGAAACTAGATGGAAAGACAGAACACCAAAGAGGCAGAAAATAAATAATAGAAAGTGGAGGGTTGTTAGAATTTAAAATGGGCCCCTTTTCATACTCAAACAATACGATGCATTTCATGATTGGAGTATAATTGAGTTTTTATTAGCAGTTCCTTTTAAAGCAGCAAGTGTCTGATTTAAATCTATAACCTCTTGTTTGCCTTTTTGCAGTAGCTTTATGTGAGGAACTGCAAAGCAAAAGGCCCACAAACCTTTTGTAAAACAGTTGTGATACGATTTCACAACTTTCTCATTTAACAGTAGTCTTAAAAGGTAATCTTGATTTGAGAGCAACTGTGTATTCAGTATTTTTTACAGTGTGTATGTGTATGCAAAAGAATTGTTTGTTAAATATTTTCATGCTTAAATACATCTGCTTGTTTAGGTGTGTGAGTGTGCATGTGTGCGTGCGTGTGTGTGTGCTCATTTAAATCAGAGTGCGCATGTGCACTGTGGGCCTAAAGGTGCTAGGCCAGGGACGTGCATGATGGATCGTGGAGGCCAGTTGATAGCGCCATTACTCACTGACACACACACACATTTAAAACTCACACACATACAGTGCACACCTGCCTGACACCTGTACCCCGTGGGGGTCTGCCTGCTCCTGAGGCCATTGCCCCAGAGACGAGCAAAGCCCAAAATTATTCTGCATGCCAGCAAATGCATGTAAAGTTTAAAAAGGAAAGAACTTCAAAACTTTGTAGGACATCCCCAAACATTTCCTCTCTTCTCATTTACTAAATAAAGATATGCTGTTATACTGTGATAGTGATGGTATTCGTCGTAAGATCCACTGATTTTATTTCATCTTGACAAAGAAAGTATGCATATTCAGAATATTAGAGCTCACTCATAAGCAATTATTATTTACAAGAAACTGTAAAATTAGCTGACAGTCTCACATGTCTAAAATGTAAGCATCAGCAAATACAAATAACAGCCCTCTGCCATAGTGACTGTACTTTCATATATTTGGTACCAGTGCATAGTGGGTGGACATTTCAGACTATGCATTAAATAGACTATGAAAAATTGTTTCGGCTTTAAGCTTGAATTTCAGTCTTGACATGTTTTTACAGCATTAAAATGTAGTAAAGGATCCTTATAACTTTTTAAACCACTCATGCAGCACACCTCTGAAAAAGCTGCACAGCTTTAAAGCGTGTGCTGAAGTGTGAAGTGCTGCCGTAAACTTGAATGCGTATCCTATGTATTTAGGTTTAGCAAACTTTACAGTGGTTGAGCAGAGGAAAGATAGTAATTCTCCTGTGTTGACTTACATTTTGAGAAGAAAGAAAAGCTCAAAAGAATAAATAACTCTGCAAATTGAGGTTCAGTGGACAATTAGCATTAAATGGGGCACTTAATTGGCATCGAGAGCGGTGAGAAAACACTCATATCTCACTTCATCTTCATTAGCAAAACTGATGTGATTTGTGAGTGTGTGTGTGTGTGTGTGTGTGTGTGTGTGTGTGTGTGTGTGTACACACTTCAAAAGGAACAGTAACCAGCCAGCAATGATAAAAAAAAACGATATTACAAGGTCAAATGCATATGACCCAGTGATTTTGAATCACTCTTTTTTTCAGCATATGACTAACAACAGTAATACATTTACATTGCATTGGTTTGCAATGCTTTTAGTCTTCATGCTGATTTTCCATTGGCTAAAGAAAAATAAGATCAGTAGTTTTAAATTTATGTAGTATGTGCAACTGACCATAACTTGTGAATAAATTCAGTGTATAACATATGTGACATAAGTGGTTGGATAAGGTATGCGTCAGTTTCACATACTGAATACTCCACCGCAAAAGTAAAATGCAGAATAGACTTTATGTAAAACTCATTTTTTTCTGATATCAATCATTCCACACTGTGACGAACTACATGTAAAGACAGGCCCAAAGCTTTATGGTGAGTTGTTTAACTCTATATGGAGATTTATTGCTTCCTGTTGTTGTATAAATTGAAGGGGTTTTTTTGTGGTCCATTAGTATTTAGTTATATTACTAATATCATGTGTGCATCTTGGAGAGCCAGTCAGAACTTTTGAGGCAGATAAACACTCTGAAGTGGACAGACAGAAAGGGTACTATTCTGGTACACATACAGGTAGCTAATGTTATATATAAGGACTCACAGGGACTTGCTAGAGCACACAGCATAGCACCTGGGGACACTGCAGCCATATGTTTAAGCTTTGTCTCGTCCTACAAAACTCAGTCTGCCCTTCACGTGATTTGTCAAAGGGCCGTGCACAGTGACAGGTACAGGGTACAGGAGGACCTGAGATACTGAAACACACAAACCAAATGAGAGAGGTGGATGGAGGGAGAACAGCCAGAAGAGGGAAGGGTGAGTGGTTGAGGAAGGTGAGGAGAAACTAGAGGCTCAAGATGCATGGAGAACAGCATGAGTGTTGGTAGCCAGAGAGACTAAATCTGAGAGCTGAAGTGTTTTAGGCAACAAAACGGGTGTGTCGAGGGGGTGTTTGAAGGAATTTAGGACACAAGTAAGCATATAAGGGGGGAAAAAGGAAAGGAAGGATTGAGAGAAACATGCAGGCTGAACACAGGAGGACCGCAGAGAGTTTAGAGATGAGGTGCGGGGGGGGGGGAGGTATAGGTTAAGAAGAGGAGTGCCTTAGGGCTCCTTTTCCTTTCATTCTCTCCCACTGCTCCCTCTCTCCCTCCACCCACTCTTCTCTTGTCCTGTCTTTTAGTCCCCCTCTACCTCCCACCAACCCACACCTCAGTCACCCCCACCTCCCCCACTATGTCTCTGTCCTTCTGTGCAGGGGGTTGAGGCGCTGAACAGATTATAGCGTAATTAAGGCGCTAAAGCAGCACATTATCCACCTGGTGGCTTATCCGGGGTGGCTAGCACTAGGGCTAGGCTAATCAGCCTATCTGTGTGTATTTGAAGGTGTGCGTGTGTGTTCCTGTTTATGTGCTGTATGTATGTGCAGCCAACACACTTTGCATGTCTGTGAATGTTTATTTGACGTTTATGCATGTGCGTATGTACAGCCAGTAACATCGGGGCCCATCTCACATGATTAAGACCTCTTATAGGGATGTGTTAAAAGCATTAGGTAAGGACAGGAGTGTAATTCGTCATGTGTAAAGGGTAGAAATTGAATCAGGGATTAGGTGCCAAATGAGCACACGTGCACATACTCAACTAATGTCTATGTCTTTCTCTCTGCTTCTGTTTTTGTCGTCGTCTCTCTTCATCGATCGTTTTATACTCTGTTATTCTCCATTTCCTTCTAATTTCTTCTTTTCAATCTCTCATATCCACCTCTGTCTCTCAACACTCAGAGTTGTCTCTGAGGATAAATATAGACAACACATCTCCCCACACACTTTTCTGCTCCCGTCTCTGTCATCTAAGTGGTTAAATTGAAAATAATTGTGCAGACAGACCCCCAGAATGCAATCAAAGACCACGACAATGTACTTGAAAGAGAAGCTGATATTATTAGGTTGAAGAGAGTACTAAGTGTATAGTGAAATACCTCAGAGAGTAATTTTATACCTTCGGACTTTATTAAAGCTAATAGGTTTATATATACCTCCCCGAGGCTGGTCAATTCATTAGTTTTAACCGTTAGGAACTATCATGCAAAAACCAAAGTCAGTGCACTTGGACAGACAGGAAGAGCGAGAAAGAGTGTGTCCCTCCCCTGCCCTATTGTATTCTTGAGACATGTCATTTATAGCATTGTTTATGGGAACATTGAATTTAGAAACATGGAAATATAAGCAAAACTGGCATTTGTGGTGAAATACGTTATGTGTTTTATTTAAGACAATAATTAAAAGACACTTGATAGAAATAAATGTAGCATAAAAATAATGTTGGCCAATTTGAAGAAAAAATAGTATAATGTCTCCTTTATTATTATTTGTAATTTTCTTTTTTCTTTTAAATGTATATATCAGTATTTAAAGTAGTTACGTTGATACTAACACTAGATACTAATAATAATTTCAGAATATTTTTAATATTAACAGTTTAGCATTAAATGTGGTTTTAAAAATGTACGCTTCTGAATTGTTTTTGCGAGTTCTGTCACGACTCATTTGACAAACTCCTCATGCAGTGACAAAAATCCAATCAGGAAACTTGAAAGAAAAAACAAGGCTGACTCGCAACACTGGTGTGTCTTTGGCAAGGGCACTGTCTTTATTTTCATACACTGCTGAGTGGGACATGCGGAACAGTGAAATGGTGAGCGCTAAAGAGGCACTAGTGTGTGCGTGTGTGTGTGCGTGCGTGTCCTTATATGTGAGAGACACCTTGAGGGTGTATAAAGGTGATGATGGCTAAGTCAAAGCCTGTCTGAACTATAAAAAAACAATGAAACAAATTACAGCACATTTTTGTTGGCATGTCTAAATCGAATGCTTTATTAATGAATGACATCAACACCTTTGTGACCTTTTCATTGCACTTCAAAAAGCCATCACACTTTGTTGAATATAAAGTGTGTATGTTTAGGGAAAACACTGTTTAGGAAAAATGATTAAAGCTAAATTGATAGCATATGCAGTATACTGGACGCTGAGTGGTTCCCATACATGTCAGTATATAGTTACCCTTTCTCTCTGACCTCCCCTGTGGCTGCAAATAAAAGAAGTAACACTACAAGAGAGATTAAAATGCAAAAGTTCCCCGATTCCTTTAATAGGTACACGTCTGTTTGGTCAACGCACACAACATCACAAAATTAAATGCTGTTATCCACATCTACAGTCTAAGAAATATATTAAAAACAATCTGGATGGTCTAAAGAAAAGCTGGAATATTGTCCCGCGTTTAATCAACAGCTTATGAAAAGCTGCGATAGAAAACAAGAGTTTGACTTTTACCTCTCTCCCTATCTGAAACCTCATCTGGGTTACAGCAACACTATATCTTAGAAAAGTTCAATTAAATAATGATAGAAAGCATCAATACAGAGGGGCTGAGTCACTGTCAAGGACACCTTTTTTATATTCAGAGCAGGATCCAACATATGTAAACGTGCATCTGCAGTTTCTGTTAAATCACAGCATATGGCCCAAAAATCTTCTGCAATATTTAATCAGTGACTAAATGCTGAAAAAGGCAAAATATGTGACACTGATCATTTCCAGGATATTTTATTGAAACCAAATTCTGAAGAATATTTTAAAAGTCAGTTTGATTTAGAGTTAGCATTTAATTTTGTTTTTTTCCCTGCGATTTGAACATGGATAGTCAGCCTGACATCTGAGCCTTCAAACCATTTGAAGAAAAATGCAAGGTAAAGCACTACTAATAATAATAGTAGTAATAATAATTGTTTAAACAACAAACCAACAAACAAAATAGAGGATTAAAAAATACAAAATCTAAAAACTAGGCAAACTTATTTTAAATTTACTTGAATATATTTTTACTATTTTAAATTGATTCATTAAATACTTCTCCAGTTAATAATAATAATATGGATTTGACCTAAAAAAAAATCTGCTGTCTGCTTTCTCTTTTTGTCACTTTGTTGTAAATCACCACTTTTCACTTGGCTATACATACACGCTTTTGCGACGCGCAGTGAAGACCGCAGCATTGAATGTGTCTTTTGGTCACATCTGTCTTTCTATTTTTAGACTGGAATCCCTGTCAGATTAATGTCATTCCCACTAACACCGAATAAACAGATTTTACCCTGAAACGCCTTCATGCAAAAGGTGGATGGAAACAATATGACATATGTGTCACTCAGTGGCTCTTAGATTGAGGCAGGAATAATTCAAGCTCTTATCCACAAGGTGTGCGTTATTATAAAGAGGAACAGGCTTAAGATATGTAATTTTTTTGGAGGTGATCTGAAAAAAAATTGCACTTACTGCTCGTGTCTCAACTCGACAAAGAATCAAAACGCTCTATGTCTGTGTTTGTTGCTGCTTAGATTCTGTAATTACAGTGTAATTACTGTGTAACTGTATGTAACAAAATGTGGCAGCTGCTTAACCACTGGGTCAGTTATTCACCTGACCTTGAATAAATGTTTCTCTTCACATAGATGTGATGATAATATAACAAATATGCACAGTCTATTCTGTATGTCTTCCTTACTGCGACATATCACTAACCATTTTATTTCACTCTATTTTATTACACTCTGATCACCGAGAGGAAAAAATCCCATTATGTTGTTGTTTAAATAAAATATTTTTTTCTTATTGTTTGAGAAATAACAACCTCTGCTAGAAAGGTAAAACAAAACCCTAATTGTAATTACAATTACATTTACCCTCAATTATAATTTACATGTGTGATGGAATGTATGTTTCTTCTTTTTTTTCCTATTATGCTTTTATTTGTAAGCCCGTTTTCTGTCATTTAAGATGTAAACCTGTTCAAGCATTAAATAATCAGCTTTTTCCATTTTCTTAATAGAAGTTTAGGCACGAAACAATAGTTTTCATAACTAATTGAACCCAGAGGAGTATCCAGTCCAGGCATGCAGGCGATTCTGTGAATTATGTGAGAGGATACAGTTATCAGAAGGAAATGTCATCCTGGCCCTGTCTCTCTCAATGATCTAGTGTGCTCTTTTTTGTTTATAACTTCACTTTATGCGTGGCTGTTCTGTAGCTATTCTGGTGCTGAATGTGCTGGATGACTCTGTCTGCGGGCTCAAAGACAAAGAAGGACGGTCATTAGACTATTCTGTAACATCAGGTACTGTACACTTCTCTCTTTCTACTCCCTCCTTCTTCTTCTTTTTATAACACACACACCCAGATACATACACGCTTTCCATCTTTCTTGTTCTATTTTCCCTTTTCTCCAGCTCTCCCTCTCTCTCCCTCACACACACGCGCACACACACTCTTATTCTGCGCTATGGTCCACATTCCACCACAGTTCTGTATCATTTCCTGGTGCAGAGCTCCATCTACAGGTCCAACACTGTACACCTCAGCTGCTGCGCAAGTCTCAGTCACCAGTTTTTTAGAGACAAACATTTTTTTTAGACTCAGCAACATGCTCGAGAGGACTATCCGCTGAGAAATGACAGCCAGCATTTATTAATATTTTTAAAATGAATACAATAAAAGGCCATTTTTCTTCAGAGAATTATACTCAAATAACACATAAAGTTTTCCAGTCAGTCAGTCAGTCCCAGGTTGGGTTGCTATAGGAGAAGAAAATACTGAATGAGGTGTTGGTAAAGTAGTGGTACATTAAGTACATGTGAAAGTGATAAAATTGTATTTATTTTAAAGTTGCTCAGCTGTATTATGACAAAAATTCAGATAAAACTTTTAAATTTTTACTAAATGCACTGAAATGTATGTCCATGCAGATCTGTGCCTGCAAATGTGTGCGCAGTAGGTGGGTAATGTGTCAGACTAAAGTGCAATTGTTTTGGCTTTTGTCTCCTGTTTTGCAAGCTCTTACAATAGCCTGTTATATTTGCGAAAGTGATGAATGAGTTTGCCCATTCCATTCTTCATTGTGTGTGTGCGTGACTGTGTGTATGTGTGTGTGTGTGAGAGAGAAAGAGAGAGAAAGCATACATGTGTGTTCCAGCATTTTCAAAGTCATTGTTTCCCTAGAGAGAGGTCAGTGTGCTGGTCAAAGCTTTCTGCTGCCACACTCACCTCCCAACCACTGACCAAAGAGGGAGCGAGGGAGATCTGCTCACTTTTACCTGCAATGTAGGAAAATTGTAATCACTTTTTTTTCTCATTTGTGTTCTAAATTCTATTTAGAACTATGATTGGAAAAAAAAAAAGGATCAGTAATGAATAAAGGTTTAAAAAATACAAGGTATTCTTCCACTAGACTGGTCGATAACTAAATAAAAACTAGAAAAGTCAGATAAACTGAAGTTGAGGAATAAATCTGATCCTAAGTTTTAAATGAGGCACAATTTCAAGCTTGCTATTATAAATTTAAGAGAAATGTAGCTTGGAATAAAAGAAAATACCACAGGACCTGCCATCTCTACACACACACACACACACACACACATACACACCATTATTAAACAGTCCATTGTGGGGTTTGAGTGTGTCCCCTCTCTCCCTCCTTCGCTCACTGCCCCTAGAACAATTTCAATCTTAATAGCTTTTACTATGTATTTGAAGCACTGGAGACACAGAAAGAAAGGGCAACCCACGCGCACAGAGTGAGGGAGAGAGAGCGAGTCCCCCGTACCCCCTGTGTTGAAAATAGAGCCATCAAAAATGAAGGCCAGCCCAATAGAGCCCACAGACAGACAGACAGACAGACCCCAGGAGCATCTTGTAATTATCCCTATGGACGAGTTGCCTCTAGCTGGGCTCAGCTACCCACCCCAGAACCCTCCCCCCTCCTCTATCATCCGTCCATCCTGCTGCTAACCCCTCCACCGCTAATTTCATCCCAGGGATTAGCCCCTGCTTGCTTGTCTATCTTGTAATATTTCTGGAGGGTGAAATGGTGAAATATCGCCTTCTTCTACTTATAATAGGACTTACTGGGCTGGGGCGGGGCATGCTTATGACTCCCTCCCTCATCCCTCCTCTCTCTACTGCTATTCAGAGATTGGGGGGTATAAAAAAAATGAGATAAGGGGAGCGAGAGAAAGAACACCCCAGGAAGTGCTGCTGCTGCAGCACAAGCTCTACCGGGAAGTGACCGCAGAGAAGGAGTGAAGGTGAAAGTGAAGGCAGTGCGCGGCGGCGCGACGCTCTGGTAGTACCTGCAGGGCAATGCAAGCTGTTTTCTTTATGCATAAAGGAGAAGGAGGGAGGGAGAGAGGAGGTGAGGGAGTGAGGAGAGACTGACAGAAGTGCCACACACTGCATAGCCACCACCCAGTCTTTTGTCTACATATCGAATGATGATCTGTAATGCATGTCTGTCTCTCCCTGCCTCACTTCTGTCATAGCTAGTTTTAACTGGTCATTTAATATGTTTGTCTGAAATTTGCTAGAGTCTGCAAATACAGCCTGTCCAGAATTCTAACGCTTTGTTAAAGGGCCTTCACCAGGTAGTGAATTAGAAAATCATTACACTTACTGTACTACATTCCAAGAAATGAAGAAAAAAAAAACCCAAACATAAATACATATTAAAGAAAAAATAAAAAGAATGTATTAAATTTTCAAAAAAGGAATTTTAGCATTACTTGTGTACAGATGTGTTCTATTTATTTCTCAGTTTCTTACTTTGATTTCATGTATTTGGTCTTTTTTGCTTTTTGTTGAGTATGCAGAAATGCCACAGGTACTTGTCACAGGTTTTGTTTTTGTGTGTCTTATTGTGTTGATACACGGAGACACAGGCAGAGAGACAGCAAGCAAACTCCACACAAAAACATGAGAATATGCGCACTTCACATAAGCAGGAGCCAGCTGGCTGGTGAATTTGAACCCAGGACCTTCTTCCTATGAGGCAACAGTGCCAAACACTGTACCGTAATGCCGCCCTTACTGTGGAGGTGTGAGGAAAATGATCAGCAGCCAGTTTCAACTTTGTTTCCCAGGATGGCAAATGTCAAAATATCAAGCATTAGGGAGCATTAAGGAGCTGGTGCATCCTGATTACTGGGATGGATAGCATCTCCACTGATTGGGATGCTATACTGCATCGGCTGACTAGTCATCAAAAGGTGTAAGTTGTGCTACATACTGATTTTGATTACAAGTCTTCAAAATATAATGCATGGGAATCCTGATATTATTAAAATTGCATTTTGACTCCATTTCTATGTATATTCTTTGTTTACCTATGTGTATCGAAAGCCATGTGAGAGTGTGTCTATATATTTATATCTTTCAACATGCATGCTTGTCTGTCCATCTGTGTGCTTCTGCATGCGTGTTTGTCTGTTCATACACTAAATGACCTATAGCCCTCTGTCTCTCCCACACTCCTCTCCATCACTCCAGCCTCTCATTACAGCTGCAGAACCCCAGCCTGTCACGTAATTAAAGGCAAAGTTATAAATGACCAGCAGGCCAAAAGCCATATTTCACAGGTGGCCGCATATTTATTTATAATTTTTCACCTTTAAATGTGTTTCTTATGCAAATGAGGGCCAGACACTTTTCAATTAACTTTGGGGGCCAGTACCTCTAAGTACCACAGAAGCTTGTTATTGAAAATAGAGTATTTTTGTTATCAACCATAAATTATTCCTGCATGTCAAATGAATTGGAAGATGTAATGTAAGGAGCTATATTTGGTTCTTCCAGAGGTGGCTGGTGTGTTTCCCCTCCCTTAAAAACTTGTTTGATGATTGCTTTTCAGGAAAATAATAAATAAATAACTAAGATTCTTGAACAGGTGCATTTACTGAATGATGTGTCCCTCCCTTTTTTGTTCTCCTGCCATACTCTCATCCTCTTTCACATGCACTCTTGGAAGTGGGCGTGCACACAAAGCCACAATTTACCCTGCACCGCAGTTTAACAGTGTTTTATATGAGCTACTGGGAGCAGGTAAGTAGGTATGGTTCTTTTATGGTGACAGACAGTAAGTGTCCCCCCTCTGCCTCATTTTCTCCTTAACTGACCCACTGAGGGAAAGCGATGGAGCGACCCTGCTATACTATCCTGAAGAAGACTGAGAGAATGCAAGACTCAACACAGCTGACTTCATACATGCAGAAAAAAGAAGACAAAAAGTTAAGAGAGTATATGTGACAAAGTGAGGAGAGCACCAAAGAGAGATGGTGACCGGTAACTGGGGAAAGAACATGCTTTTCACCTGCTCCTCCTGTCCCATCAGCTGCCCCTCACTGTGCGGGACATGTAGGATATGCTTGGAGATATGTGTATGTGCATTCGCAAGTGTGTTACCTTTCTTACACTGTGTGTGCATCACGCATTAAGGTGTGTGTGCAGCTGTGCCCTCTCCCTGGTGCGTAAAAAACGTCCATTAATTGAATTCCCCCTAATTTCCCGTCAGCCTTGCCTTGCAGAGCGAGACGCCTGCCTGCCAGCCGCGCAAAGCCACACTTCAGGTATGGTGGATAATGGAGGATGACATTTCTGTCCCACCATGCCTGGGGGCAGCATGTGATACATGGCTTCCTCTATGAAGGTTAAACTCAGCTAACCTGCCTTTGGCGTTTCATTACCCACTTGTTAAATACTCTTTTGGTAATAAAATGATTAAAAATTTTATTGCTTCTCTCAAATGAGGCCTCTTTTCAAAGGGATTTAATGACTTTAGAGATGGATATGAGTGTGTGTGTGTGTTTGTGAGGGTGTAGTCTGTGCATGCAAGCATGTATGTGTGTGTGTGTGTGTATCCAGACAAGTGCATCTCCAGTTAGGCACGACCAGTGTGTAAAAACCTAATGAGAGTGATATGCTTTACAGCGAAACCACCATTATTCTCAACCAAACGACCTGGGCCGTCATTATGTGTAAAGTAGCAATACCTTTTCCCTCTGCTAGGGCACATTCAAATAGACATGTTTTACATACAGCTCAGTCTGTGAAGCGAAGTGAAGTATTTATACTAAAATGAATGGGCCTGACTATTTTTACATCACAAGTTAAGCACCGTGGCTATAGCAACGGGACATAAAATATTATATTCAACCCATTAACAGGAACTACAAGCCTTGCCTAGGCCAATATGGCTCCACAGCGACTTAGCAAATCATCATACCTAGTGTCATTTTGGCTGTAAAATTAGCAGTAAAGGGACTTGAGAAACTGATCTCAAAAACCCAATAAACCAGTTTCTTAAGGTCTGAGTCACAAAGTACAAGTTAGTGGGGAGTCTGTTTTAAGGCCACCCAAAATTTAAAAAGAAAACAAAATCAACTAAATTTGGATGTTTCATTTACTGAGTTAATGTTAAAGCATAATTTGTCATGTATCTGTCAGACAGTGCTGACAGAAAGTCTGCAGCCTTTTAATGTGACTTCTTCTCTTTTACTATCAATAAAATGTCTCCTTTTTGTCTTATAAAATTATTAATTGCTTCAAGGAAGCCTTTATAGTTTTTCTTAAGGGCTTTCCCAGCTCAGCCTGGTTCCCTGTAGCAGCTTTGGGTCCCAATCATTTTTGTTGGGTTTCATTGTTGTACCGCTGCTGCCCTCACAGGACCTCTACACACACAAACACACAGACACACACTTAATAAATGGCCGGGTCCCCCTCCCTGGGGCCAGAGGAGTCGGTGCTGGCCGGTTCATCTGATATATCATGGCAGCCCACTTCGCTCTGCTCCACTGGACCCTGTCCAACACCTGTTCTCCCATCAGGGGATGTTGTGTTGGCGTGGCATGGTTATGCCACTGTACAGATTGGCACTGCCCAGTTGGGGTAGTAGAACGATGAAGTATGAGAATCCCTGTGACAAAATATAAACTGTAATCAGCAGGGAGGATAACATGGGAAAATTTTTATGTCTTTTACAAATATCTGGATATATTTTAAGTATCCCTGCACATTATTTTAGCAAATGAATCACAGCACTGACTTTCATTTTGAGGTTGGTGTGTAATATGGCATTTATTTCACCTGTTATACCATTGATAAATTAATATTTCACAAAAGTGATTGAGGTATGATATGATCTAGATTTATTTGTCACATGAAGAATGCATAACGTTTGCATTTGCACCTGAGATATACAAATATTTGTACATTTTTAGATTTGATATTGTTTTTAGAATTATTTACATAAGACCTGCCTCTAAGCTGTTACTGATAGAAATTCTGTGCAAAACTTAGAAACAAAAATGACTCCCCAATGCAGCAGCACCCAAAGGACTGATTCAAGTTCCTGTCTACAGCATAACACAGCCACAGCTGCATTTGCTGCGACTGTGCTCCCTAAATGGGTTCTATGGGACTAACAAAGCTATCCTTATGAGACAAATAAAAATATTACTTCTGTCACATGAAGTTTTACTTCTTAAGCGCCGAGACTTAATGTGTCATAGGGGAATATGGTGGGGGAATAATGATGAATGAGAAATGAGTATTTGTGCTGCTGTGTAGGTGGGTTTTCTCTTGTTTGGCATGCTCTTTTCCCACATGGACACTACTACCCATGTTGATGAAAGCAAAGAGAGTGGTCACCTGATGCGCAGCTTTCTTTTTTTACTCTCAGAAGAGAGTTCATTTTTATTTTTTTTCCTGCACATCATACTCACTTAAACTTCACTTGTTTAATATTGCTTGTTTAAAGGAAACAAGCAATATTCAACTGCAGGAAATTTAAAATCTGCAGCATTTGTTTCATTCACTGGCTGTACGATGTGGTTTTTATTTTATTATTTATTTTGAGATAAATATGAGTATGTTTAAAAAAACACAGTTCCAATCATCTTTGATTAACGTGCATTATTAGCAGTATTCCTGGGTCCTCTCATGCTTCACACTATAAGCTCATTTTTAGTCCACTGGAGGGCGACAGAGATCTATCAAATGACTGCAGTGTGAGCCTCAAACGTTAGCGTTCAATAGCCGAACTGTAAGAGAAGAAAGTTAGGTGTAAGTAGTACACTTTTGCATTTGCGCATTTTTTTTTTCAAACTATTAATGGAACGTTATTTATGGGGGAAGCTTATTTTTTGCAATAGCTCAGGAGCGATTAAATTACTAATCAGAAGGTAGGTGGTTCGATCCCCAGGCCTCCACATTAAAGTTTTGATGAGCAAGATGCTGAACGCCTAAAAGGTAGACTTCTTTTAGTGAATTTATCTGAGACACAGTTAAGGGTTTTGCGGAGTGTTTAGTGTAAAATTATATGCGAATGACAGTGAATCTCAAAAATGCAGTAATTTTTTGGAGCCTAATGTCGTTTTTTATCCTAACCTCTAGAACCAGCATACATATTCTTGAGAAAATGTAATTTTGACTATGTCCCTGTGACCAATTGCAGCACCATGTCGTGAAAACTGACGTTAATAATCAAAGTAACGTGATTCATTAAGATGTCAAACGTTGATATTGTTGGTGAATTAAAGAGTCTTGAAGCATCAAATAAATAGCAGTACCTATAATAGATATGCACCTACTTGCTTTTTGTGTTTTCGTTGGCACAGTCATTGGTCCACTAAATTCTTCCTAATACAGGAGAGACGATTTTTCGTGCTCAACTGAATCCATTTTCTCAACCGTTTTATCCTGTTTCATAATTTTCTTTCCCTTGAGGTCTGATTCTCTCAAAAGTGGGTAAAAACTTTGAGGCGAAAGGGGGTTAATTTAGGTAAAACCATTCAGTCTATTCCTTGTTCACTTTGCATGGCTGTACCATTGGAGTATTCTCTTTATCACCACGATTCTATTTTTTTAAGTGTAAATTTGGGTTGTTTGTTTTTTTCTTTGAAACTTCAGAGAGGATTCATTGGTTGTCGAAATTTTTACAAGGCTGACTAATTATTTAATCGCTAGCCAGGAGAAAGAGAGAACGAGGGGAAAAAATTCCCATCTAAACATTTTGAACCATTTTCTTTTTTTTCAGGGGAGCTCATTGTGTGACAAATAACTTTTGCAAAAAAAAATTCCCACAGCTTTACTGTTGTCCGCTCCTTATAATAATAATAATAATACAGTAACAGAGCAATGGTATCTTGTTGCTTTTGAAGAAAAAGATACATGAATTAGGGTTAAAAAAAAAAAAAAAGAAAAGAAAAAAAAGGCAAGCGCTCGCAGTCGGACTGTACCATTGTTGAGGAGGGAGGGGGAGGGGGGACCTTTCCATGCGGAGGATCAGAGGTGATGACACGCGCGATCCCCAGTCCCGCTGTAGGTCTCGCACCGGAGACATGGTGACACAACACCAGATCAGCTTGCAGGCTTTTCTTGAAGAGTAGTTGCTCGATTTTTCTCGCTGAATCGTAGAGGTAAGTGCGCTCAGTAGCCAGTTCATTTTTTGGTGTTATTTCTGTAGGCATGCCACATTATCTTTTTGGGTTTCTTGCTGATGAAAAACATTCTCTGCCAGCTCTGTTGTAGATGATGTTGTGATCACTGCGAACAGAGTGGGTATGAGCTGTGGCGCTGTGTCTTGACTGTTTGCTTGAAACCCCCGTGGTGTATGTGCCTTTAACCTTTTACGTTTGTATTTATTTAATAGTGAGGGACAGCTGTCTATGTAACATAGGATTTAGGTTGGCAGCTTAATCGTAGATCCATATCTTATTTGCTTTCGTATTCAAGGCTGCATCCTATAAAAGCTGGGGCAGTAAATTTTAGGATGTAGTTATTATTGCTAGTGCAGATAGTTTGTCCCCATCTCCTACTGTACCAATGTAATGAAAAAGTTTCTCATAAGGTCAGTTTGACTAATTAAATAAAGTTTAATTTGGGCTGCAGTTTGTCAGATGAACTAATAATGACGCCTACTTGTTGAGACATTTATACTCCTGTTATGTTACTTTGTTTATTATCTATGTAGATGTGTCAACAGACCATGTGTTGTCTTGAAAATTGCTTATTTTTTCTCTTCTATTAGGTCCTTAAACACAGTGGTTACAGCCTGTACATCAATATTTTTGTGTCATGAAAATTTATTTCATGTTAGGTGTAATGTGTAGCTAAACTCAATTTTGATACAGAGTAAATAACACAAATAATATTTGGGTAATGGGACCCTTTTTAGTCACTTTGTAAGCCATCCTGCAGCTAAACTGTTTTACATCGTAAGGTGCAGGTTCATACTGATTTTACATGCATGTAGACAACACAAGTTTCCCTGGAGTCATGCATGATAGAGAGAACAGAAGAAACAAAAACTGCTCAAGGACGCTGAGTGAGATAGCGAAGCAGCAGGCGTAGCAGACACTGAAAATTCAGGGAGTTGGAGCTTTGTAGTCCCTTCCAGCTATTTATTTTTGTGCACAAACTCCAACAGATGTATTGTGTACTGTATGTTGTCAGATGCAATGTTGTGTTTTATTATAAAATTGATGTACATGTAGGCATGCTCAGAAAGAAACATCGGTGAAAAATCGCTGAGTTTCAGTGATTGGATATCTTTGTGTTGGCAAAGGCGAGTGGTTGGCTGAGTGGCTTCCCAGTGCAATGTGTGGATGGCTGCTTGAATGGCTGGCTGAAGAGTTGCCTGACCAGTTGGCCAGTTGGCTCCCTTACCATCGATTCAGTGTCAGCTGAGCAAAGTGTGAATGAAAGCATTTACTGTGGGTCAGTGCTCAGTTATGGACCTATCAAAAGGTCCGCTTGTGTGTTTTTGTGTGTGTATTATTGACTTCCCCTTACATATGTGGCAGGCTTTGGCTCAGTGCTCACAGAGCATCTGCAAAGCTGGAGGCTTTTTTTTTCTTTTCCATTTCTGCTGTTTGGTGCCAAAAGACATGCTGTACTGACCAGCTGACCGTGCTCGACATTCCTTTGCTTTATCGTCTTATCTCTCTCACACAGTCACATGCACAATTAGCTGAATATATGTATATGACCAACAGTGTTAACAGGATCATTAACAGGAACTGTTATGTAATGGTATCGTATGTGTTTGGCTATGTCTTACTTCTAGGAACACATTTTTTTAAATCCATGAGGTAAATAATTAAATATAAAGCTGAGGACATGTTTCAAGGTTAGGTTCCAGTTAGGCAATTAAAAGTTGAATTTAGAGTTAGTCTTCAGAAAGGTAATGTAAATTAATATAATGTCCTCTGAAGTCAAAGATTTATGGCTGTATATTTGCGGTGTGTGGAGACTGCAACCCTTCATGTCTGACTGAACATAAAGAAAGAAAAGCTACTGCATGTGTTTGTGTGTGGCTGGTATGTGTGCCTGGCCAACGGAGAAAGAGCCTGGGGTTCTTATCTGACCTCCCCGGGATGACCTTTCACCCCTCAAGACAAGCCTTTTGTGTCAGCTGAGCTAGAGCCTATGAGAGAGCATGCGCGAGTGCCTACATGTGCGTGTGTGTGTGTGACTGTGCATGTTTGTGCACATGTGTATAAGAAGTATAAGCCACATCAAAGCCTTAGCTAAACATTGTTATCTAAACTCCCCTTTGACCTCACGGTCATGAGACGTCTCTCAATCAAATTCATCCATGCCCTCAAAAGTCAGCATGTGCATGAAAGTTTGCATATATTAGCAAGTAGGGACTCACGAGATGTGTGTTGTGTGTTGTTGTTGTTTTTTCATTAAAAAAGAAAATAAACAAATAGAGCTCATCTTCTTCATTTGTTATTTAAAGGCAGCTACATCCATTTATTTAAAAGTGTTGAAGTTCTCAATATAAATGTAGCGGTGGCAAAGTGCAGTGTGTGGATTGCGTGGTGCTCAGAGCTTTGGGAGGATCCTAACTGCAGGTTTGTATGTGTGAGGTGCTGTGTTTGAAGCCAGCAGTGGGAACAGGGTCCAAGAGGTCATAAACCACCACAATAGTGCCTCTCTCCCCAGGGTGAAACAGAGGCAGAAAGAGAAGAAGGGAAGGGTGGTGGGGGGTGGTGGTGACTTGAAAGGATCTCCCACTTCCATGCCAAGGAGAGAGGAAGGTGGGGGAGATGGGAGGAGAAAAGATCAACAAAGCTTCCTTAAAAGTTTTAGTTTAGAGATAATTTCTGTCATCTCAGCTGCATGTCTTCCTTCAAGTGTAAGTGATCTCTGTTTTGCTTGGAACATGTAGTAAAAAGAATTAATTTAGGACCTATAACAGTAAGAGTACAGAAGTAATATAATAGAATGTAACTGAATCAAGAGCACTAGACTATTTGTCCTTTACCTAGGTATTTTACACTCATACTCGAGTACATTTCAGAAACAGCTTCAAAGATGAGGTTTCCTCATCCCATTAAGAAATGTTTTTATTCCTTTTTACATAAAAACTACGTTAAACCCCCTTTTGCATTAACTGTAAACTGCATTGTCACAAAATCGTGACAACAAAATGTTTCTGAGCTAATAAAAAGGGGACTGTTTAGAGATATTTGGTTCTCTTTTTACAAACATACAATGATCTTCTAGCATGTGATGCATTGCTATACTGAAAACTATGCAGCTTGATCAAAAGTGGCTGAAGCAAAAGCATCTACAACAGTAAAATGCATTAATGCTGCAGTAATGTTCCTGCTAATTCTTAGCAAGATTTTGCATTGTGTTGGCACTTTTACTTAAGTAAAGAATCTGCATCATGTCTTGCTCCTTAGTTGTGCAGCTAGAGATTAAAGATGAGGGCATTTTTATTGAACAATACAAGTCCCAGAAGAAGATTACTGTCAGTGCTTTGTATGCTTTGAGCCTTTTTAAATCGGAGTGTCCCATAACAATATGTGAAGAAAATCTCTCTTTGAAGTGATAGCACAAGGAACCACTTTTTATTAACAAGTAGCTACAAAACCACACCACACAGCTCAAGGGAAAGCCAATTCTGTTTCCTTAGACTGACAGCATTTGCCTATTTGAAGTTTAGGATTTTGGTTAAGATTCAGTAAAAGGTGGAGTACACCTCTCTGCTTTAATCTGCTTTCCCTTCCATTTCCCTCCCCACAGTCTCTTTCCGTGGTTGTAAAAAGATCAGACTGCACTTTGGTAGAAAGTGTGATTACTTCCTCTCAGTCCCGACTGTGTTATGACAGGGCTTTTTGTCTTCTGCTCTCTACAAGACAGTGCAAGGCATTAAAAGCCAGCTCTGCTTCTTTACATATGAAAGTGTGGAAGCAGAAGGTTGACTGGTAAGGTATGTCTATGGGAAATGTGAGAGAGAGGACGTGTGTGTCTCTTTCCAACAAGTGTTTCAAGATGAGAAAATAAAGCTGAAATCAAGAGAAGACTTGTCCCAGTAACAGATAGATAGATAGATGTTTAGGGAAAAGTTTAACCAGGTTTAACTTTTGTGAAGATATTAAACTCTTTAAAGGTCAGTTAAGTAAATGAATACAGCAGTTTTTATTATAAATGGTAGTTCATGTCAGTTTAAGTTAAAGACGATTTGTTTAAGCTGAAATTACAGAAAACTGAGACAGAAAACTAACATCTGTTACTCATTAATCCATATACCACGATATTTAAAACTGGATGTCATATTTTGGCTTTTAAAGATTTTGTACATAAGCCTCATGGTTTAGAGCAGCGGTCCCCAACCTTTTTTGCGTCACGGACCGGTTTATGCCCGACAATATTTTCATGGACCGGCCTTTAAGGTGTCGCGGATAAATACAACAAAATAAAACTAGTACTGGTACCGAAAAAAAGAAAATTTATTCATAACACACGTGAAAACACCCAGGAAAACCGAGTAAACGATAAAAACGATAACAAAATAACGCTGAAAACCGATAAAAACCCTGAAAACTATACATTTCACACCTGAGCCTCAACTCTCGCGGCCCGGTACCAAACGACTCACGGACCGGTACCGGTCCGAGGCCCGGGGGTTGGGGACCGCTGGTTTAGAGAACCATAGTGTAAGGTACTTACTCAGCTTTAAGGCTGTAATCTGACATGCAAGCCTTTAAAAAGAAATGAATCTACCCTTCGGGTTTCTGACTATTTGCTGGCTCGTGTACCCAGGTTTGCCAGTCAGTAATGTGCAACTTGTGTGGGTCTGTGCTTGTAGCAGCTAGTATATGAGCACTCAGAGGTTTGGAGGAGGGGGATTAAGTTGGTGTTTACTGTTCAGCCTTGTTTTTTTCATGTTGTTTTTTTCTCCCCCTGTGTTGAATCAGTTTGTTCTCTCTGCAGCACATTTGGTTCTGACAGAAGTCTTTTATGAAAATACTCAGTGTTTTATTACATTTTGTATTATTATGTAATTGACTTTTAAAAAAAAAAAGAAAAACAGTCTCATCTGTTTTAGAGTAGAGAAGCGAAACGAAGCAGGGAGAGAGCAGAGAGAGAGAGAGATGCACTAGAGCAGAAAGGAGAAAAACAGAGGGAGGGAGTAGCGTCTAGGTCAGGGTGCCCTGACACTGTCAGTGCAGCTGATTTTATATCATGCTGTCTGGACAGATTCCATTCACCAGTAACCACTGTTTAGACGTGTGTGTGCGTGTGTGTGTGTGTGTGTTTCTCCCTGTGTTTCTTTGTGACTAGATGTGTTTCTGATTATTTTTAGTGTGTGTGTGTGTGTGTGTGTGTTACTCAACAGTGTTAAAGAATACATTTAATCATGATATCATAGGGCTTCAAAATCAATTCTACCTTAAAAGGAGGCCTTTTAACTATTTATGATAAATAAGACTTGAATGTCACCTTTGTAGTGACACCTTTGTAGTGTGTGCTTGAAACATGCACCTGGACCAAAGATAAAAAAATATAACATAGCTATTTTTTTTAAGAAGTCTTGAAATCCTCTTCCTCTGAAATCATCTTCCATAGAAACCACAAACATCACAGAACTTCTATGTGGTCTTTTTCCCATCTTGCAGTTTCTTTTTCTAAAGTAACTAAAAAAAAATACCATTAGCATGGACAAATTGTCCTGTGCTGTTCATCACAAGATAAGGTCACTTTGTTTTTACAGGACACCAATGGGGAACTCTTATGCAGGCCAGCTGCGGACCACACGTTTTGAGGAGGTCCTCCATAACTCCATTGAGGCATCACTAAGGTCGAACACCATAATACCCCGACCTGTCTTCTCACAGTTATACCTTGAGACAGAGCAGCCACTGGCACGTGACGGTGGGTTTTATGGATGGTCATGAGAAATGATATTTTGAACAACACAAGGGTTTGATGACTTTCTGATGTTCAGCTGAATCTCAGTTTCTTTAGTTTTTATTTTCCTGTCACGTTTTTTATGCTGAAAATGTAAAGATTTTGGTTGTGCTTCAAACATGCTAAACAGATGAAGATGGCTCAGAGTCTAATAGTCCTCCGATACCCTACCAGATGAAGCCCCCACCTGAGGGATGCTGCACCACTGACGGTTTGTATACATACACATAAACACCATATAAAACCAAAAAACATACACTCTCAGGAATACATGTGCAAGATAGTGACTATAAATAGGATTCGGAGCTGGAACAGTGACAAGGAGATGTACCTTTTAGGCGTTACCTCCTCTGTGAATGTGTTGTACATGATGGGTGAAGTAATGGAGAAAAAAATCAGGATTTGTACCTACTCTTGAGTTGAGCTGTCTTCTGTGTCTCATTTTGTATTCACTCTTTAATAAAAATAAATACGATAAAAATGTACTACTCATTTATTAATTTTCTTGACCACTTATCCAATTAAGGGATTGTGTGGGGGCAGAATCTGTTCCAGCTGTCATCGGATGAAGCGCAGGTTACACCCTGGACTGTCAATCACGAGGCACACTGCCCTTTCATTTACTGAAAATCACTTTTCTGTCCTGATTTTCCACTCCACAGGCTTTTGTCAAGCGGGCAAGGACCTTCGCTTGTCCTCCCTTGCTTCTGATCCCTTGGATGTACCCCCTGGGTTCATGTTGGTTGGAGTAAAGTCTCCTTCTCTTCCTGAGAACCTGCTGGTCTGCGCTGTGGACCGCCGCTTCCTGCCAGACGAACGGGGTCGTTACGCACTGTTGGGTGAGGGAGAAGACTGAAACAAGAAATTGGTGCTGTTAACAAAAAATCAGCTGAAAGAGGAAAATAAAGAGTGCATTTGTGCCATTCAGTCTGTGTGAATGTAGGGATACGCAAAAAATACTTTTTATTTTATATACTTTTTATTGTAATAATTTTTTTTTATTTTGGTACCCCCAACAGGTTTCTCGGGAAACTGTATGGGCTGTGGAGAGAAAGGTTTCCGCTATTTCACAGAGTTCTCCAATCACATTAACCTGAAGCTCAACACCCAGCCCAAGAAACAGAAGCACTTGAAGTACTATCTGTACCGAAACAGCCAGGGCTTGCTCGTCAGAGGAGCTCCCATCTCTTGGAGGGGAAATGGTAAGAGGTGCACACATGTTAATGTAGTCAGACAGTTAAGTTGACTTCCTGATTGTAGCACAAACACTGATTTATTCAATTGTAGTGACTAAACACTGTAGGTCACAGATGTGCATGAACGTTGTCTTTTTTCAAGAAACATTTGTCTTTGATCAGATTTAGATTCAGCAATTACTGTTGTCCATCTTCTGCATAACTCTAACATCTGCATTAAATAGGATTCACATAAAGAAAAACATAAAGCACAGGGCAGAACCTAGATCTGCCTTGAAATATAGTTTACCATTTTCCAGCAGTTTATAGATGAGCCCTATCCCCTCTTAAACATAACAAGTGCTCAGAATAAAAAGTGGACTGTTAAAAGCATCATGATGCAGTAAAGATAAAAGGTGCTCTCTGCTGTTTTAATTTGTGGTCTTTTGTATTTATTTTTAAACAGGTAGTAGTCCATTGAATAAAATAAATTGCTCTTGATATGTGGTTTTTTTTTTTTTACTACTCCGCTCAAATTAAAGACAGGGAATGAAAAACATTGCCACTAAATGATGGTTTCATTGACAGATTAATTAACTTTATGAGAAGGTCTCAAGGTCTGATTTTATTTTGAAAATCCTTCTCTGTATATTTCAGTTAGCATTGTTAGGACAAAAAAAACAAAACACCCAATGCTTGTTTTAGTGTAAACAATGACCAAACTCTCACAGTTAATGCTGTAGCTTAGTCATGTACATATACAGCATTGTGGGGGGGTTTTATTCATTGAACATCCACAAGCAAATCATATTCAAAATAATTATCCATTGTGTCGAATCTCTGGCTCATGTATTCCCAACCAAGTGAATAAGTAGTAAAGCCATAAGGGCAAGTGAGAGGTCATACTGGAGAGCGTAGACTGCAGACAGAGGCATAATAGTTTACTGATGAACTTTTATGAAGTGAAAGTCCTTGTGTTTTTTCATGATTTGTTAATCCTGAAGTTTAGGAGTAAAATGTGAGACTTATTTTAAAAACAAAAATCAGAGCTCGGGGTATGTATTGCTGCAATATTACCAGTCAAGAAATCTCTTAATGCTCGTTTTCAAAGCACGAAGGAGTGTTGATATTAAGAAGTGTGGAATATATATGTTGTTCTCATGGATTAAGCTCTTTTCCTATTTGCTTATTGTTTAATAATAAACCAACCTAGGTTAAACCCAGTGACGGAAGTTCATGTGTTTGGCTGGTTAAGTAAGTTATCATCATCGTTCCCCACAAACGTCTCCAGGACCGTTGCGTTTTTACTCGATACTGTTTTTAATCTCTTCTGCTACATGGTTTTCTGATGCGCTTGTAACTCTCACTGACTGCTTATTAGTATGCCTTCCTCCCTGAGCCCAGTTTTAAGAAGGATGCCATTATTATTATGCCGTCTGGATAACTTTGCTGAACTTTCAGACCATGACTGGAACACTTTGTCTTCCCATGAACCTCGCACACCTGCACACTGATGCATACACACATTTAAAGCTAGCCGTTACAGCAGCTTGTTGCTGCGTTTCTGTCTCAGTGGTGATATTTTTTTATATATCAGATGGCAGGATGAGACAGTTGGGACCCACCCTCTCAGAAGGCCAATCGACACCAGATGAACAGCCGCCAAATCAAGCATTGAGCCAGCCATCAGGTAACAAACAATACAGAGATAAGCTCCAGGAAAGACAAGTTGATTCTTGGGTTCCTTTTTGGTTTTTTGTCATCATTTTTTGTTTGTATTAAAAAAGATTTAATTTAATCATTTTCAGGGTGCAAGTCTTATTTAAACACAAGGCTGCTCAGGGTTATTGGCACGTCAAAAATTTGTAAACAGACAATCTGTATTTTGCTTAAATGAGCTAAAGTGAAGAGTGAATGCAATTATTACAGAAATAGTTTCAATGAAACGTTTCATTCATTACTATTGATTATTTTGATTCAACTTTGTTGTTTGTCTCTGCTAATGGCAGCTTCACACACGGAGACACAAACAGCTGACGTCTCCCACACTCTGATAAATGACAATCAGGCTGTTCCCTCCAACACTCAGCCACCTTTAAATCAGTCAGGGCCTGGAAGACCCTCAGCTACAGGTACACTGTGCACTCTGGTGACTTCTGCAGTTTATTCCATGTTGGTTTAAAGGCTTACAGATGGTATTTTGTTTAAAGGGGTTTTGGTTATGCTACAAATCTAATATCTCATAAAGTAGTTGCATACACAGCTTATGTAATGTGTTGCAGAATTTTTTTAATTTGCTGTTTTAACCTAATCTCTTGGCTTCTGTGTGCATGTAAACACAGTGAGTGTTGTGCCTATTGTCATTGACCCCCTCCCAAGGGTTTCCTCTCACCTCTCAAAGCAGAGCTCCTGCCTCCATTAGTTGAAACACTGTGTGTGAGTGTGTGTGTGTGTGTTATAACACCCCTGCTATACAGACGCCAGCCAGCTGCATTGTCTGCAGAGGGATGTCTTTTGTTTTCCCTGCTTTCATTTGCCAGCACTTCAGGCACTAAACTTCTACATCCCCTTTTTCTTCTGTCTGTCTTTCTGTCTTTCTCCCTCCCTCTGCTTCAGTCTGTCACCTCTATAAACCAAGGTTGTAAAATACCCTGTCTCATCTTCTTTTTCCTGCTTTCCCTCTTATTGAAAAGCTTCCTTCCTGTCAGTGTTGTTTTTTCATGGTCCTTTTAACAAGTGGGCCTTTTATGTGTCCCCCATATTACAGTATATATATAATATAATATAACAGAAACTGTAGAGGAAAAGACAGGTTGATGCATGACTAAGATGCAATTCTTTTTTCTTTTCTTTTTTTTTTTGTTGGATTAACAAAAATCACAGATGTTCTGTTGGTTTGTTTCACGTGGCACTGACCAAGATTACTCGATGTTTTACAACCTGAGTTGTAGAAAAAAAAAATCTAATTTAACAAATTTACTGTCAAAACATGTAGGAGAAGTAGAGTTTGTGCATCTGGAAAAAATGAGAAAGTGGTGCAATTTAAAGATTTAAATCTAATTATATTCCAGTTGAGTGTGTCAAGCTCAATAAGCTTTTTCTTTTTATTCATCTTTCAGGGGTACATGTAAATACTGGGCCTCCCAAAAAGAGGCACAAGGGCTGGTCACCTGAATCGTCTACCAGCAGTCTGCCAGAGAGCACAGCGAAAACGCCACCATCTTCATTGGCCTCATCAACATTATCAGTGTCCTCTGTCGCCACCAACGGCTCCAGAGCAGGTACAATCAGGAAAAAAAGACTATATTTTACTTTTACTATGACTCTATAAATGTATCAACAAGACAGTTGTGTGTTGTATGATCTTCTTGTGTGTTTTTCTGTCTAAATATTTGTATTTTCCTTCTGTATGCAGAGACTACAGCCCAACAGGGTTCATCACAGTGGATCTCAACACCGCTTTCTCCCCCAGAGGTGCCAGTAATAGTTCCGGATCAGCTGCTGCAAACCTGCAGACTGCAACCTGTCATTTTCAAAGGTTAGAAATTCGAGTGAGAGCTACTCTACCTTACTAAGGCTGGAATTGTGCTCACACTTGGTCAACTGTGGATGCCATGAATGTGTGGTAGTTCCTATATTATTTATTTTAGTCTGCCTGGATAAAATGATCTGCTGGTGTCCTTGTAGTGTAGGTACTGCAGTGTCACAATAAACTGGAGGACATGCAGATGTCTGCAAGGAGCTTACCTCTGATGATGTAATCAATGTCACTCAGACCCAAGCAGGTCCTTGTGGACTCATGGATTAGGAATGTGTTGCACTTGAGTAAGAGAACATGCTGTTAGGTTTCACAAGATTATTTGGATTTGTGACAGTCCACATCCAGCTTGTATTTCATCATAATTTTCCATTCAGCTGAACTCAGCTTTTCTTACGGGTGAGTTTTTTAGTCAAAGGCTAGTTTAGCTTGCCCCTCCTCGTGGATCAGAGCCCAGCCAACACCTGATGGTGTTGGTCAGCCTCCCCTCCACCCTTTTAGCCCCTTTTTGTTTTCTGTAAACTTAACTTTGTGTTTTCACTAAATTTTCCTAACCTATCTGCCCTTCACCACGCCAGCCAACATCTTACCACCTGTTGTGTTTTTTAAATATTTGGTTCCTTCCGTCACAGTATTTCCATCCAAGTCTTCCAGTCTGCCAAAAAGTAAGACTGAGGTTGTGAGTTATGTAGGACGAATCAACAGCTGGAGCCTCCTTGTGGGTGCTGGAGCAGTAAATTAGTTGAAATAACAGGCGGTGATGCAGGACAACACCAGTATTGACATGCCCGAGGTAGAGGTGAGAGAGTCTGCTATGTAAATAGATAAATTGGTCCAGTTTAGTCTGTGTGAGGCCAAAGAGTACGAGGTGCCTGCCTAAACCAGCTTACAGACTTCATTGTGTTAACTAAAGAAAAATACAAATACATAGGTCACCTATGTCTCTTTTTTCCTTTTTTCTTGCATTCAGTTTTTGCCTTTTCTGCACCAACAACTTTATTCATTTGCATTTGTCTGTTAATGTATTACTTCAGAAAATGCTCACTATTTTACATACTTACAAGCCTTTAAGACATAAAGACCCATATGACCTTTATTTTACTAATTATAAATTATTACAAAACTGAGGTTATTGTACTCGACCCTAAAAATCTTTCTTCATGCATTCATTATTTCTGTGCAGGGCTATTGTAATTCATGATTATCAGGTTGCTCTAAAAACACCCTGAAACGTCTTCAGTTGATCCAGATACCCTCTCTACTTTTAAGATGAGTCTTTTTGATAAAACTTATAGTTCGGGCTGGATCAAGTGACCCTGAACCATCCCTTAGTTATGCTGCAATAAGCTTTGGGTGCTGGGGGACTTCCCAGCACTTCAATTATCACAAACCCTCTTTGTGTTTATACACCACTACTGTATTAAACCATTCAGAGATTATACTTCGGCACTCTCTTTTGTCCTGTCTCTGTCTGAGCTCTTCTCTGGACAGCTGCCCCTCCCTGAGACTTTTTCTGCTGGAGATTACTTCCTGTTAAAAAGGAGTTTTTCCTTCCTACTGTGATTGCTCATAGGGGGATCTGTTCTTGAAGTTTCTTTCTAATATTGTTGGGTTTTTCACTACAATATCAAGCAACCTGAGACAACTGTTGTGAATTGTATCTAAATAAAACTGAATTACATTTTTTTCCATCCTATTTCCAGCTGAGTTTCATTCTCCCTCATTCCCCGTTATGTCTATATTTTTCTTTATTTTATCTGTGCACTGTTTTTTATGTATGCAGGTCATGGCCCTCTTCCTCAGCTGACTGGCAATGTAAGTGATGTACTTGTCAGTTCTCTACTTCAGAGCTGTTATCTGAGCTCACAAACACTACCCAGAGTCTACCAGCACTATGGGCCATCACCCATTCAACCACTGTCCACTGAGATGCAGATACTGCTCACTGTCTATTACCTTGTTCAGCTTGGTAAGTATACAATCTTTATTTCAGAAACACACTGTTGTAGTAAATAGTTCATCAAAACTGTGGCTTTTTTACTTGCTAAACTGTTTTAAATGAATAAATGTTAAGTTTTGTTTCTCATCTCTATTTCCAAGGGTCTGACCAGGTGCCTCTGGTTGAGGACTTGGAACAAATATTCATGAGATCCTGGAGGGAGTCCCACCTCAGTGAGATCAGACAGTACCAGCAACCTCAAACAACTGGAACCCCAGGGAGGCACTATGGCATAGAGGTCAGACGCTGCAAGAAATAAAAATAAATAAATAATTTTATTCTTCTATATTTGAATTTAGGAGACTTTAAGGTACATATCTACAGGGCTTTTTAAACACTTCATAACACCACAGCTTTCTTTTCAGCTGTTTAGTACAGTGAAGCAAATATTAATAACCTTTTCATGCAAAATATTTGAGAAAAAAGATTACAGAAAACATAATGACAATAAATTAACAAAGTTTTCGCCTTACTCTGTCTCCAGATCCCCCCTGTATTGCCTGGGCTCCCCCAGTATCTGTCTTTGCCCTCACAAAGCCCACAACCCTTGACCCCCAGCCAGCTTCCCTGGCTTGCCCAGCTGGCTGCATCATCTTATGGTGAGGGCGTGGTAGTGTTGGGGAAGGATGTAGGATCTTTGACTCAAGGCCTCCATCTAACTTTCAGCAGGTTAATGGAAGGACGGCTTGAAAACACCAACTATGTGGTCATCATTGTCACTGCTCCAGGACAGGAAACGCAGTCCTGTGTGGTAGTTACAGGTGAGATCTGTATTTTTAGTATATGCCTTTATACTGTATGTGAAAAATGTGGTCTTTATCGTCTTTGTGTATTGTATTGTATTGTATTGTATTGTATTGTATTGTATTGTATTGTAGGTAAGCACCAGTGTCGTGCCTTGGCAGAGAGTATGTTCTCTCCCAGTCAGGGTCTGAAAGAAATTGCCCATCAGCTCTCCACTGGTGTTGCACAAGAACTCATCCACTACTGCAATTCCCTCGGACAAGGTGTGTCTCTCTATCTGTGACCTGTTGCTCTGTTTTAGTGATTGTTTCCTAACTTGTTGTGCGGCTTTATGTTTTGCAGATGGTGATATAGATTCCCTTCTGGACAATGCCATTCTGGACAACAATGAGCCATCTCCTTTATCTAGCTGCCAAGAATCAGCTGAGGAGAGGAGTAATAAAAGTCCCATAGTCACACACAGTCCAAAGGACTCACATGCACACCTTTCAAAAGACAGCCCAAAAGACACAGCTTCAGGTCCCAAAGACACCTGTTCAGGTAAAGCACACATGACTTAGTGGATACAGTAAGTGGATACATCAGAGTCAAGTGACATGGCCTAAAATTTGTTTTTGTATTTGTGTAGAATACTCTGTTGATTGGCGAGAGGTGCGTCCCATCCAGCTGGCAGTGGCTAGAAAGCTGTTGTCCCATGTTTGTGCTATAGCTGACTCCAGCACACAGAACCTGGACCTTGGCTCCTTTGACAGGGTCAGCTTCCTCATCCTTGTCCCGCCCTCCGAGGTTACATTTCAGCAGACTATTCTCCACCTCTGGAGCTCTGGTTAGTCACATAAGTCTTTTGCCAGCAATCGTGTTCATGGTTCTTCTTTTATTTAAAAAAAAAAAAGCAATCAAAAGAATCTGAATTAACGTGTTTATTCCTATACATATGGTGTTTTGATGTTGCTCTGTATTTGTCAGGTGTTCTGCAGGAGCTTGGCAGTTTAGACCAGGCATGTGTTTCTCACAGAGAGGCTGAACGTTATGTGGTCAAGATGGACCACAGCGCTCAGGCACGTATTGACAGCCTGATCCGGGAAGCATACAGTAACTCGTACACACTTTACATCCTGGTCCACGACCATGCCCACTGGGATATTAGCAGGTTTGTGTGCAAAGTGAAAAGAAAAATGTAATGATTATTGTTTTCAGTTGTCATTGTTTTAACAGTATCAGAACTGGTACAACAAGAGCAAATCGAGTGTGTTTACTCAGTCTCTTTGGATCTCTTCCCTTTTGTCCCTCTTTAACACTCTCAGTGCAACCTACAGCAGCTCAGATAGTGGTTTGGGTCTTGTGGACCAACTGTTAAACTCCCGACAAGTCAGAGATGCTACAAACATCCTGATTCTACACGTCACTTCGTTTCCCTTTGCTCTTCAGACACAATGCACCCGCATCAGTCCCTACAACGAGATCCACTGGCCGTCTGCATTTAGTAATGTAAGATTTAATTTTCTATGTGATTGGTACTCTCTTTTAGTCTAGCAATGCCTATATGTTCACACAAGTGGCTAAATCTGTTGGCTGTGTGTATACAGGATGTGGACCTGTATCATGAGAGGACACGGTACTTTGGTGTGTCAGAGCTTTTGGAGTCGACTCATTCAGGAAGCAGCCTGCCTCTGATGCGTTATGATTCCTCATTTGAAAGCATGGCAGCTACCTTGGAAGAAAGGTTGTGCACTCACATGTGTTAAATCAACATAAACACTGTATGATTAAAAAAAGAGTTTAAAATGATATCAAGAATACAGCAAGAAGGCTTTATGATATTTCTGTCTCTGATTTCCAGGTTTCCAAAGCTGCACAGTGCTGTGATCCGGACCACAGTTTTGATCCAGCACTACTGTGTTGCTCTGATGGCTGTGTCAGGAAGGTTCAACCGTTCCCACAATCTCCAAAAACACACTTCAGTGGAGACCATGGAAATTGTACAGTCACTGGTCAATGCTGCACAGCAGTGTCCAGCCCATCATGGTCACATGGTACTTGTGCGAATCCCCTCTTTGGCTCTGGCAGCGTGGGCCCACCAACGGCTGTCCAGAGTGAGGAAGCAGCTGGGTTTGGAGGAGAATTTCGAAATCATACTGGGGAATCCCAAGCAAGCTCTGAGTATTGGACAGTCCTTTACAGATCAGATCAAGGTGGGGTAGTAATTCTTCAGAAATATGTTATATGTGATTTCACCTGCAGAGAACTACAAAAAATTCTCAGATACTTTGAAAGCTGCATGTAGTCTGATTTGTCCTTCTGTTTCATGTAGAAATGGTTGAAGATCCGAGATGCTGACTGGGTTCCTCGTACCTACTTGGAGCTGGAAGCCCTTCCTTGCATCCTGATCCTTTCAGGGACTGAGCCATTAGGAGAGTCACTTCCCAGGTTTGCTTACTTGAATTTTATTCATCCCTCCCTGATTTTTCACATGACAGTTATTTACCTTTGTTCTAGTATTAGTGTTAGTGTTTCTTTCTGTTTTGGCCTTAACAGATTAAAAAGGTATAACCCCACATTTTCTTGCATCACAGCCAAAAAAGCTGTCATAGTTGTCATTTTGAGCTTAAACAGAGAGGTCATTCTTTCAACAGATCGCTAAAGTACTGTGACCTTCGAGTGATAAGCTGCTCATACCTGCAGCGTACCACGCTTGAACAAGAGTTGGGACTGGCTGCTTATCTAGTGAAGAAAGAGTCACGACCACCACAAAACCTTGGATCAGGAAGTGACCTGCTCGAAAGCGATGCTGAAAAACTCAGTAGTACTGACAATGAAGAGGAGGAAGGACAAGATAATGGTAAGATTTTACTAAATCTATATTTCATATCTAAAGAGATAGATAAACTCATTTTGTTTGAGAAAATGAGCAAACGTGCTATATATTTTCTTCTGCCTGGTATTTTCAGGGGAGCCCAGTCAGCCACTCCAGGCATGCCCAGATAGTGGAGCTCTGGATCTTAACCCTGCTCAAAGCACCACCTCTCCAAATGTTGAGAAAGTGGCCTTGGATGCCCCACAGTCTTCCTCACAGTCACAGACTCAACTTCAGCCACAGTGCTCCTCTCAGTCTTTTCCATGTCCCCAAACTGCACCAGAGTCCCAAACGCAACCTTATGCTCCATGTTATTCGCAGTCTCAGCAGATCTCCCAGCTGCAGTCCCAGACTCAAATTCAGCTGTTATCTCAAACAAATTCTCAACCTTACTTTCAAATACCCCCTCAACAACCGTTACTTTCCCAGATGCAAATACGCTCTAAATCAACATCATCAGGCTCGTCCTCTCCGCGAGCCTCCTCGCCTGATCCGAGCTGCTCCTGGGCACGAGGAGCGAGTCGGCCACCTTCTGTGCTCCTGCCTCGTGCCCTCTACAACGTCATCACTGCAAGTGACAGCAGCGGGCTTCCACGATGTACTTCATTCCTGCCACACATGTCTGTTGCATGGGCAAGCAGTTTCAGGTAGGGGACATATACAACAATTTATAACACATATGTGCGTATATTTCCATGTTTTTCATATGAGCATTAAGCATATAGAACAGTGATACTGAAAGTGGAAAAGAGTCTAAAAAAGATTCCACAGTAATATTTTGTGGGTCAAAATTAGTGACCGATCTTGTATTTTGTGTGCAGGCCTTTACTGAGTAAAATGATGACATGTACAGAGCAGTCACTTTATTATCGTCAGTGGACGGTCCCTCGCTCGTACCACATGGACAGCAGCAATCGCACAGAAGGCCGAAGTGACAACTTCCACCCTCGCAGGTTGCTGCTCAGTGGCCCCCCACAGGTGATTTCTGTTTTTATTCGTTTTATTCAAACTCGAGCATATGTTGTACTTTATATTTACATTATTTTACTTTTGTTGTTTTCCGACATCAGGTGGGTAAGACAGGAGCATACCTGCACTTCCTGGGCATTCTGTCGCGCATGCTGATCAGACTGATGGAGGTGGATATCTATGATGAAGAAGACATCAACTGCAGTCAGTGCATTTGCTGTAGCATTCACCAGTTTTTAGATTCTTATGTTACTGTTTTTGCCGCTGCTTGGATCATAAAATCATATCTGTCAGTATTTATTAAGTAATCAGTACAGATTGTACATAAATCTGTTTTCAATGTATTCATTTGTAAATGTTTTTTATCTTCAGATTCGCAGACACAGGGAGTGCAGTACCATCCAGCCAGTGCTCCCTGGCCCAACCCAGAGATTGTGAGGACGATGCCTTTCGACTACACCATCCACGACTCCAAATATGATGACATCAGCACCATATACTGCCCTGGATATAAACCGAACTCTGAAGGTAAGTAAAGCTGGAAAAAACTTGATCTATTTATCAATATATTAACACAAAGCCAAACCTATATGTGCATAGTATGAATATTACCTGTAGCTGTGCTACCTGTTACTTTTGTATTTTGTTTTTTGGTCCTTATCTGCCTTTGGTTGTTTGTTCTCCAGGAAATCCTGTGCGACAGGAAGATGTGTACCTACGTCGGCGGACAGCTAGGATAAAGTTGTCTAAGTATGCAGCCTACAACACATATCATCACTGCGAACAGTGTCATCAATACCTGGGCTTCAACTCTAGATACCAGGTCAGGACAGGACATGCAAGCAGACAGAGTTAAAAAAATCTCACTCAAACTATCTTTGACATGTGAACATGACAGTTGTCTCTAATCATAATTTAGATGTGCGAGTCAACACTGCATGCTTTCACGTTTACTCATCTACTGCTTGGGGAAGAGATCCAGCTCTACTTCATCATCCCAAAGTCTAAAGAGCACTACTTCAGCTTCAGCCAACCCGGAGGCCAACTGGAGAGCATGCGGCTGCCGCTCACTTCTGACTGGGTGTGTTCTTGATCATTTAACTTGATCATTGAAAATAAATGTTCCCCTTTCTGTTCACCTCACATCAAGAAAAAGGCGGCAATTATAATAGAGACGTAGAATTGAGTAGGTTTTGTGTGTCAAGATTTAAAAGGAATTCTTTGCCTTGTCTGTTTCCATGAACATTTTCATCTGCTGTTTTTATTGACTATTTCTGTGAACAGACAAGCGATTTGTGGGGTTTGCCACAGTGCAACACCCAGGTGGTTCCACTAGGTGGTGCAATTAGCTTAGCAATTGCTAAAAATGTCCCAACAGCCCAGCAGTTCTTATTTGTTTTCACAAAATTATGCAAACAAAAGGTTCTAGTTTGAGAAAGTATTGTTTGAAATTACAAGATTTTTTTTCTTGCATCAGTCAGAAATGCTCTGATCTGTGACTATTACCTGGACTTTAAATAGAGTTTAAATTCAACATAATCTATATATTTTTTTAATAAAATCCTGGGGTATCCTGAGGACGCTGTTAGTATAGCCTGCATGCATTGTTTTCATTTATTTTTCCACATAGTAATACAGAATTTTATTAATAAAATTCACATTAAAAATAACAATTTTCTTTTTATTAGCATTATTTTTATTTAATTTATTTTCCCCCTTCTTTCCCAGAGCCCGGACTGCATCAAGAGTCCAATCTTCACCCCAACCACCGGCCGTCACGAGCACGGTCTATTTAACCTGTACCACACCATGGATGGAGCCTCTCATCTACATATCCTGGTGGTCAAAGAATATGAGATGGCCGTCTACAAAAAGTACTGGCCCAACCACATCATGCTGGTGCTGCCCACTGTCTTCAATGGTGCTGGAATAGGTATTTTACGCTATGTTAGTAATAAGTAAACTGTTATCCATAGTCTTCCATAGTCTGGAGGGTCGACAGTTAGTTTACCCCCAATAAATGGGAGGATTTTATCCTGGATGATGAAGCCCATGCTGTTTAAAATCTATGATGCAGATCAATCAACTGTGGGGACTTCTTATGGAATAAGGCAGTAGTCAAAAGTATCTTCTTCATCACCATTTTGGTGGACTTATTCTTATATAGCTGTTTTCTACTCAGCTTGAGCACTTAAAGCACTTTATGCGACTTGCCTCATTCACCCATTGACACAGCTTCACACGAGCCCTTTTTTCTAGGCCTAAGTGCTCTTAATCTAGCATTCATACGGATGCATGGCGAGCAACTTGGGGTTGCTATCTTACCCAAGAATACCTTAGCATGCAGACTGGAGCAGCCAGGGATTGAACCACCAACCCTCCAAGTATTAGATGACCTGCTCTTAGCTACAGTCAACCCAAGTTTTAAAGTTTTTTAACCAACTCGCAGGTGCTGCTCACTTCCTGATTAAAGAGCTTTCCTATCACAACTTGGAGCTGGAACGCAGCCGACGTTTGGAGGGAGGGGGTCCAGCAGGTGATGTCTGGCCTTTCATCATCCTGGCTGATGACTCCTGTGTTATGTGGAACACAGTAGACCTAGAAGCACGCAAGTACATAGTGACAGATTATTTACAACATAATTCATTGTACGAGTTAAAGGACTTGTTGTTTGTTGTTTTATTTTCTGGTTTGATTTAACACAACCAGTGTTTGATTTCTGTTTTCCTTAGTGGCCCACTAGAGCACGCTGTGTCACTGAAACAGGTGCTACAGCACATGGAGGCCTGTCCAGACCTATCCCACTATGGTCTATGTGGCATCAGGAAGTGGAGCAGCCGTGCGCTCACAGGTCAGTGGTGACCATAGCAGTAGAGATGCACCGACTGCAATATTTTTTTTTTTCAGATTTCTTTCCTATGACCAGCCGATACTGATTTTTGGCAATTTCTTTTTTTTTCTAATAACTGATATTATATACATGCAAAAATCAATTTTTCTTCATTGAAAAATATTCTTTTCATAATAAATTATTAAACTTTATAATATCTGAAAATAAAGTAAAAAGAGATATTGAAGAGGTAAAAAGGTCAATGGGTGCACCCAACTTTACTTGATGTATTTTACCTCACCAAAAGCAGGTGTAGCAGATTGTATATAAGAAAACAAATCACAGTTGCTTCCATTATTTTCCAGCATTTTTCTAACTTAATCCGGCAAACAAACTTACTGATCAGAGATTATTTTTTTCACATAAAAAAGCAACTATTTAAAATAAATTGTTTGTGCCTTTAAATAATATTTATGGTAACTGTTTTTCCCTTTGTATTAAACCAGGTAATGTACTGCGGGAACCCTTCTCTCGAGGTCATCTTCATGACTTCTTCCTCCTAAATGTTGACCGGAGTCAGAATGTCCAGTATGACCAGAACCGCTTCACCTGTCATGACGTCGATTTCACTCTGAGGCTGCACAGTGCCGGGCTGCTTGTCTGCAGGTTCAACAACTTCAGTGTCATGAAGAAGCAGATCGCCATTGGAGGATACAGAACATTTATTATCAAGACAAAGGTATCTTCCACAGTCAGCAAAATCAGAACATAAACTAGCAGTCATAAACTGGGCAACAGATAGTGATTGATATTTTTTTCCTTGTCATTCTGCAATTACATAAAAAAAAAACTTATTCATTTCACAAGCTATTGTTAATAAGCAAAAAATGTTGTCTCCAGATGACAGATGTTCCCACCTCTGTGAGCCCCTCACAGTACATCTGTGCCCCAGACAGTAAGCACCTTTTCTTGGCTACACCAGCTCAGCTCCTTTTGGAAAAATATCTCCAGCACAACAGCCATAAACTGTTTCCACTCAGCACCAAGAACTACACGCACCCTGTACTGTCTGTGGACTGCTACCTTAACCTGGGACCTGAGGTATACAGACACACACACTCCACATCTACACATACATGTAGACATGGTTTTAAAAAGAAATTACACAAATAAGAAATTCTAATATCATATCATAATATCTAATATTATATTTCAACATACACTTCATACAGACTCTAATCTTCTTGCTTCCTGTAGGTGACTGTGTGTTTTGTGAGTTCCAGACCTCATTCTGTGAACATCAGTACAGCAGGGTTGCTGTTCAGCGGCCTCCTCCTTTGTTTTGCAGACTCCTTTGTGACTCCCGGGTTCCTCAAGAAGTTCACCTTCCTTAAAGGTGCAGCAGCAGACCAAATATAGACAATAAGCATGTGTCTGTTACAGGTGACTCATTTAAGAAGAAGTCAAAGCAGTGTGCAGTGTAGAATTTGGAGCAGATTGATATCATTCTGAAAATCAGACGAGCAATCTTCTTCACTTCTACTTAAGTAAACAAATACCAGTAAAGCTAGAACAGTTATAATTTACATTAAGTCCCACAAAATAAGAGCAAATTAGTCAGTAGTTATCACTTTATATTGATCACAGAAAAAAAGGGAATCAAGATCAGGCAAGTACTTCAAAAAGGTGAAGCCATGCTCTCGTTGTTGTATCTGATAATTATTTCTTCGTGTCACTGTTGTTAAAGAGTGTCGCTCTCCCTCCTCTCTGCTTGCTTTAGGTGCAACTCTGTGTGTCATCAGCGCAGATCGTAGCTCGCTGAGGGAGACGGTGGGCAGGTTGGAGCTGGAAGAAGAGTGGAGGTTTAGGCTCAGTGATGAGTTCCAGACTGCCAATGCCAAAGAGGACCGGCCGCTCTTCTTCCTGACTGGAAAACACATATAACTGAAGCAGATGTGCACTTTTGGCTTGTCGTAGACAGGACTGAAATTACTAATTGTCAAACAGAACAAAAACAGGAAAGGGATTTTTTTTTTTGTTCTGTTTTTTTTTTTTAAGCTTTATGTTCTGCTCCATGAAAAGGTTAATGTTTGTGTTTTGGAAATACATTTATGTTCTCAGCGAGATATACTGATTGTCTGAGATGTCTGGGGAATGTACGTGCACAGGAAAGAGGCATTTTTATCCTTGAAACAAAGTTGCTAGGCTCCGTAACTCACAGTGCTACTTTTGATTTTTGTAATATCTGTTTGCAGATTCAGTTGTTTAGAATTACTCAGTATTTAGATTTCTTTGCAGGTGCAGGCAACACGGAGAGCTTTAAGGAACGTGGAGGCAATCGTTTGTGTGACATGGTATCTGGCTTCTGTCGATATTTTTGTAGGGTTATTTTTGTAGATGCTTGTTTTGCTTGTATGTTCTTACACATAAAATATTTTCAATTATATTTCATCAGATTGTTATCATGTAAAAAATAAATTTGTTTCAGTGTGTGCAAGAATAAGAATCCTGAGCTGTTTATATCGGATGCAGGGCATTTTTTGTGCTCCAGAAGACTATGTGATTATTTTGTTTGTACATGTATAAGAAATATTAATTGACTGTATTTTGTATGTACAATTTTGTATGCTTTTAACTGTATAAATGTACAGACATTTTAAATAACTTGTGTTTGTTTAAATGTAAAACCTGAGACATCATAAAGGCTCACTCTATACAAAAAGCAAAATTTAATAGCTACATTATATGTCTATCTCTGGTCCAGTGCATACTTTAAGTACAAAGATTTTATAGCCTATCTAGGTAACATTTCAGTCCTATATAATTTTGCTGTCATGTGGTGTCAGATCAGCACCTGAAGCAGCAGGATAGTACAGCAGCAGTGGATGCTCTCAGATTTCCTCCCAAGTACTCCATTCCCAGAAAACGCTTGTTGATAAATTTAGTCCAAAACACTTGCTGCCCAAGCATTAGCAGCTCAGTCAAAACAACAGTACACATTACAGTCTAAGGACTCATCCAGATACACTAAGAACTGCTTTTTCACTGTCATGAAGATAGTTTTTTCATACCAGAAGACAAAGTTTTCATAAAATATAGCTTTAAATAAATCAGTAACTACTACACAGCTTTTTGACATATCAACCATCTAAAAGGACTGAACTGCTTCTTTGTTGATTTTTTTTTTTTTTGTCTGTTACATGTAAGGAATATTTCCTGATTTCCTGCCAGATTTCTGGAGACTCCTTGAAGAACATTTCATTAAGAAGCAGCCATTTATGACATGGAAGAGGAAGACTTCACCAGCTACAGTGAGGATGAAAGCCCCAATGGCAGCTGGTCCTGGGTAACAAAACTAAATATATACTGCACGGATGCATGAGGCAGGCAGAATAACATAAGTTCAGGCTTGTACTATAAACTTAATTGACATTAAATCAATAAAATAAAAAGGAACCCAAAACACTACAACCAGTGAGGAAATAGGTCTGGAGTGTCCACATATGGGACAGAAATTGCTAATATAATCAAATGTAAAGACAGAAAGATTTCAGAGGGACTAAAGAAGAAAATTGCTAAAAGAGGAGCACTGTGTGCAGATGGAGGAAGTGTAGGATGTGTATACTTTACACAGCATTTTCTGCATGTCTGCTGGTTTTGTAGATAGAGTTGATGAACTCTTATCTGTGTGTGCAGTCAAATCACGTGTTGGATTAACAGCTGATATCTCCACACATTACCTCAAGCCCACATGTGTTATAAAGGTATATAACACATCAGTCAGTGATGCTGTTCCACAGCAGTGCTTTGACCCCACATTTTTCTTTTGCACCTTTAACATCTTCCTGAACTTAATCTATAGTTAGTTGTTATTGGTATTGATTGTTATTGATTACCCAGAAACTCTCTACGGTGGTTTGCAAGGGAAGGGCAAGATTAATTCAAATATAGACGCAGTTTGGAATATAGAATTTCAAAAGCAGTCAGTGTTTCATGCTCATGCTGCTCCAACATGCTGTACGTTAGTGCTGTTTATACAGGATTGGCAGCAGTGGCTTTAACCATTCACGTCTGGCCTTGGAATCCACTCTAATCAGATTTCTCTAAAGCCCTGTAGCATGCACTGCAGTACTGCAGTGGGGACAGACTCAGCATGTCTGTGGTGTGTGGCCCAGGCAGCTTTACCATTGGCTCAAGCAGGCCAACCCCCCAAACACCACCCCCATCTCCGTGGTGATGAAAAGATTGCATTGTGGCCCAAAGGGGGAGTGCCTGTGAGAGATCAGGCAACCCCTGCCTCAGGAAATGACCCACCTTCCTCCAGTCGTTTGCAAGCACTCTCACGTGTCTGATATGTAGTAACACTGCAAGGCAATCACTGGAGCAATTGAAAGCTTATCGGCCAGCAACCACCCACCCCCACACGCACACACATGCACTGTAAACACACTGAGAAGAAACACTTAGCATGTACATACATGCACAGTCACATATAGTTTGAGGCTGAACAAGGCAAATATTAACCTGCAGACATATGCACGAAAACCACATGGCCACAGTCTAATTAATGAAATTCCTGAGATTACACTAAAACCTGCCTCAGCTTTCACTTTTATTCCCTTCACACATAAAAATGCAAATGTGTATCTTTCACACAAGATATTATGGTACTTATTTTTATTGCAAATCATTATTATTATACATTTAACTTTGTTGAGCACCTGACCCGCTGATGACCTCACACACTGCAGTAAATAAACCATCACATCTCTACACTTATTTCCTTCTGTCATATATTCACACACAGCAGTAACAAATATTAGCATTCTCCAGATTCGCTGTTGTCTGCTCCGTATTCTTCCAGTCTCTTTCTCTCCTCTCCCTCTCCCACTCTAGTTGGCTATGTTTTCCTGCATGTTGAATGCTCCAGTTCTTAGAAAACCCAACACGTGTTTCCTTTCTCCCCCCTGCCTGGCGCAATGTATGTGTGTGTGACACCATGATAAAGTGCTCCACAGCAAGGCAGTGCAAAGTATATTTGTAATGACAGCAGAATTTGATCCACAGTCATGAACTGTATCACGTGGGATTGCAGTTTCATGCGGACCACATACACACACAAACACACACAGAGGTCTAGAACAAGCAGGCGTGGGGGCAGTTGGATGGGAGTTGGGCTGGTTCTTAGAAACACTGAGTAACAAGAAAAAGCCATGAGACCCAGTTCGGGGAGACTTTATGTCGAAACTTTTGTGTTTGTTTTTCTAAAATCAGAACTCTGAGTACAGACTCAACTCAGGGCGCCATATATAAATGTAACTTTATCAGATTATGGATTATAGTTAGGAACATCTGACAGAGGACTATAGATATGGGAGTTATCAGTTTTCTCATCAAGTCAAGTCAAGAAAGTGAATAAGAGCATTTTGCCAAAATGATGAAATAGAAAAAAAACAACATTACAAGCATTCATTTACAATTTAAAATCTGCTGCTTTATATTGTTGGAATAAAGGATTATATTACCCTCCTCGTAGGATATGATTTTGCTTAAGGTTGCAGTTGTTGAACTGTATACATCTATAAAGTATATACACCAGTCAAGCATAACATTATGGCCACTGACAGGTAAAGCAAATAACACTGATTATCTCATCATCATCATTAATGCTGGTTCTGATAGAAATGTGTCAGATTACACAGTGCAACACAGTTTGTGATGTATGGTGCCTTGTATATCTTTTCTGAATGTTTTTTGAATAGTTTTGCATTTGGCTAGGGCCAGTGTAACTATTGGTAGCATGAGGTGATACCTGGACCCTACAGAGTTTGCATAGGTAGTCCCACTCCTCTAGGATGGTGCACCAATATGTGCCATTGCCAGGAGGTTTGCTGTGCCTCCAAACATAGTCAAGAGAATGGAGGAAAATCCAGGAGGCAGGCAGTAAGGTCAGTTGTGTAGGGCTGTAGAAGATACTTAACCCATCAACAGGACCAGTATTTGCACCTTTGTGCAAGGAGGAACAAGATGAACACCACCAGAGCTACAAAATGACCTCCAGCAGGCCACTGGTGTGAATGTCTCTGACCAAACAATCAGAAACAGACTTAATGTGAGTGGCCTGAGGGCCCAACATTCTCCAGTGGGCCCTGTGCTCACTGCCAGGACCATGAGGCCTGACTGGCGTTTGCCATAGAATACTAGAAATGGCAGGTCCACCACTGGCACCTTGTGCTTTTCACAGATAAGAGCAGGTTCGTCCTGAACACATGTGAAAAATGTCTGGAGGGTCTGGAGAAGATGTAGAGAATATCATGCTGCATGCAAAATCACTCAGCATGACCAGGATGGCATACCCATGGAGAGACACACAGATCTCTACAGGCTAGGCAACAGCACCCTGACAAGCGTTAGGTATTAGGATGAAATCCTTGGACCCATTGTCAGACCCTACAGTGGTAAAGTGGCTCCTCTGTTCCTCCTGGTGCACGACAATGTCCCACCTCATGTGCGGTGAGTATGTAGGCAGTTCCTGGAGGATGAAGGAATTGATGCCATTGGTTGGCCCCCATGCTCGCCCAACCTAAATCCAATAAAACACCTCTGGGACCTGTTTTAGTCCATCTTACACTGCTAGGTTGCACCTCAGACTTACTAGGAGCTCAGTGATACCCTGGTCCAGCCATTGTCTCGTTAAAAGCCCCAACGCTGTCAGGCATGCGGAGGCCATACAACCTGAGGACTATTTTAAATAGATGCTAAGAAATTTGGGCAAAATCGATTAGCCTACTGCTGCATCAATTTTTCACTTTGATTTTTGAATTCAGTCGATGTGTTTTCAAAGTGTTCCTTCTTTTTTTTTTTATAGCAATGTATTAGATAGATAAACTACCAACTGCAGTTACAGGTTTAGTTTCTCCGGACAGATGGGTAGACTTTTGACCACTGAGATACAGTCAGTACATTGCACAATGCTGATGCCTTCAAGCTCTCTGAATGTCAGTGCTATTCTTGTCTCCTTGGCTGCTCATACCAGGCTTGCATGTCTTCAGAATTAGAACAAGGTTCTTTTCCTTTTCTCTTGGGTAGATTTCAGTAGAAATGAATACAGTGTGATTTAATGATGCCATATCTAAGTAATTTGAGTTTTCCCATGATGTTACAGTCAATACTCTGCTATGTACTGTATTATATGTAGAATGTGACGTTTCAATCAACTAAAACATGAAAGACATTAATATGTCATCACTGCTGAAGAACTTAATTCTTATTTAACCCCAATGTGTCCTCAGAAAATGTCTCAGATAATCCTCCCTGTTTCCAAAGAAGGATGCTGTATCACATGTAATATGTAATTAATGTAATTTTAATAAAACGTAATGATTTTCAAACTTTTTAACCTATATTTTACTCAAAGGATATTCAGTCAGTTATTAAAATAAAGTTGTTAAAACCTGTAAGCTATGTATGCAGTGCTTTTAGACAATCCTTTTCTCACTGAAACAAGAAGTCCCCGTGAATTTACACTAACATATAGCATTTACATATTTTATATATTCATTTATCTATATATAGATATAGTAATTGATATAGTACGCTATCTATATATAATTATTAGAGGTACTATTTAATTACATTAGTATATAATATTGAAATGTATAATTCGGTTGTGCATTTGTGAAATATTTTCAACGAGTTTTGAGGTCAAATGGTCCCTTTTCAACATAATTAATTACCTTTATAGCGGCTTATGATAAGATTTAAAATTACTTTATTAATAAAGTTGTTGCATGTAATTTCTTTTTTTTTTTTAAAGAAGTATTAAAGTATAATGCAGGAATTAGAAAGTGTGAACAGTAAACACAAGCAGAGACAAAACAATAATATAGTCATAACTGATTTTTTCAGGGAACTGTTCAGCAAACATTGTGTGGCGTCATCGGTGCTCAGCCAATCGATCAGTCCGAGGTTGCAGCTCTGTGGTGGAGGGAGGAATATTTAATCCACGTGGTGCGTTCCAGAGTAATTTGGAAGTGTCAATTTCCGAGTTTGCAGTCTTATTTTTCGTCTGGAACGACCAGCTCTGACTTCCAACCGGAGAAGTCGGAACAACCCCATTAATATCGAGTTAACAATCCGAGATGTCATAAATTAAACTGTAAAACTTGTAATCTGCACTGTCGTGCTAGCTAAATAAGCTTTAGGCGGAGCACTGAGCAGCTTCTGTGCACAAATGTGTGTTAAAAACAGTAAAAGTATTTTCCAGTATTATTAGTGGTGCATAAAAGACTGTACCTTGCTAAGAAGTAAAAACAAATCCTGTTTTTCCTGTTTTCCAGACTTTAATACTGGAGTGACGTCACTCCCAATTCATGTGTCCGATTTCCAAGGTAACGTGAACGCGGCATACGATTTAAAACGCATATCACCCTCGAGCACAGAAGCCACGATCAGATGTCAACAAAGCTGTACGAGTGTGAATATTACCGATGATGTTTGTACTGAGCACTGACACTTAACGCCGTAAAACAGTAGAGGACCCTTAGTGGAAAATTCGGAAGGAAGAAATATTCTGGAGGGAAGAGCGACGTCCATAAATAATGTAAGCAAAGACTACATTGCTTCTGTAGCATGCTGTGAGAAACATGTCATGGGGTTTAGGTATTTTTGAAGTACAGGTGTTTTATATTGCTTGGGCTGTTTGAATGAAGACAGAGCCCTGATGCAGACTGCAGAGCCTCACCCCGTGTGCAGATGTTTACATGTCGCCACAGAGCCACACTACGACGTAATTATCAATCCCGTACTGATGCAGCTTCTCTTCACATCCTGCATAAGAGAAATATCCACAATATTTGTGACAGTATTTGTTTATATATTTGTATATATGTATAATATATGCATCTATGGTTTTATTTCGTGGTGTGTGTTTTCAGACGGTATAGTGATTTAGTAAAGTGCTGTCTAATATATAGAAACCCCCCTCCCCCCTCCCTTTTTTGTTTTATTTAGCTATCATTTGTCACAGACAGTCATCCCGGTGTGTCTGGCTGCTCCACTCACATTAAATTGATTTAATTGGATAATCCTTCACATTATCATCTGTCTGTAAATCCCTCAATCTCTCTATTACCTCTCAGCTATCCTGTCCGTGTTTGGTGGCCACACTGTCTTTCCTGTGGTGAGAGGCCACTGATGTTTTATGTTTATAAATAAGCCTCAGCACACTATGTCACACACTGTGAATGCAACTCAGCGTTGCTGCTCACTTATCCGAAAAAGAACAGCAGTGACTGAGATCAGGTTCTTGTAGCCTAACTGTTTTGTTTCTTGTGCTGCATGTCCATTTAATGACACATAATGACCCCTTGGGTGGACTCGTGATAGGTTATTACGTAATTGAGGCGCAGTGTGATTGGCTCTTTAACAGAAACGTCCTGGAGGACTGGGCATGGCTTTGGCCGTATGTGTGTGTGTGTGTGTGTGTGTGTGTGAGGGAGAGAAAGAGAGAGAGAGATTAACGGAGAGAGAGAGATGTGTTTGGGGGAGATTTCTGTTTACCGTGATGTCAGGTCTGTGGCATGAACATTGATGGACTCATATTCATGGTGTTGAAATAAATGGACAAGAGGTCCAGGGAGTCAGAGTTGGGTCAAGGGATCAAATAATTATTGCCTATCCCATTTGTAATGCTCGAAATTGCACCATAGAAACTGACATGTTGAAACAAACTACCAAAGGAAAAAGAACATATTTTCTCCCATGAGGTTATATGCAAATTTGTTCATTTGCAAAGTATGTTCGATAGCTATCACTACAGTTTCTATTCCACCTTATTATTTTCTTTCCATGTTAAAAGAAAGAATGTTGAATAAACATTTAGAACACATATTAATCATTTTGATTTCCATGAACAGCATTATGGGTTACTTTGTACGATATACAGATATCACTGAATTTAAGCCGCTTTCTACCACACTCCTCTGCAGAAGCAGAAAAAAGAAGGAAAGGTGCACAGCGTGTAGTCGTTATTCTAATAACAGTGTTGTGGTGTGTTGTGTTATTATTGTTGTGGCCTGGTTAGACCAAGGGTGTGATGATTGACTTATGTGGCTTTGATGAGCAGTGGAATAAAGCTAGGCCATTAGAACAAAAGATCCCCAATCTGTGATGTTCAATAATTGATACGTGTTAATGAATCATCCTCATCATCAGCGTTCTTGCACAGTTTACTGAAGCACGAAGCCATCTGCCGACTGGGCGTGCTGTAATGTTTGTGTATGTGACACTATCTTAGTCAGCACAAGCAGGTGACAGGTGGTTACAATTTTCTTGAATGTGTTTAAACCCATGTTACGCGTGGCCTCACCACCCTTTCGTAACCTTTTCCCGCTCTCCCTCTTGTTTCTGTATGCCTCTCACCAAAAGGGGATTTATATATTTTTAAACATTCTCTCGAAAAATATCTGGTTACAATTAACATTGACTATTACATAGTGGCTACTATTAATAAGCCATCATAGCTGTAGGGCCATTAGGTTGTACATTGCAAAGACAGTACAACAGAAGAAGGCTTATGAAATATCAACTTGTTTATTCATAAAAAATTAATAAGGCTGTTCAGTTCATAACAGATGGGTTGCTGTTCATTTCTCCATTACTCACAACCATAAATCTTGGAGGCCACTGAAGGCATTTCCCTGTCTGTGACGTGCTCACAAGAGCATGTTTGCCGTACTAGAGTAATGCCAGACATCCCTGATGGACTGTATATTTGCACTACAGAAAGGAAAATGCGCTGAGTTTATAATGCTGTCTTTTTTGGTGGGGGGGAAACCCACCCCCTCATTCTGTCTTTTTTGAAAAGCAGAATGCTCTCATATACCAACTTTGGTCACACCCACAAACATACCCCGCACTCAGAAGCACCACAAGAGTAGAGAAAAGAATGATGAAGCTGTCTCTGCTTGAGGTATCAGCAACCTGCCAGAAACCACTTGAGATTATGCAGTTAGCTGGCATGAGTGGGCACAAACTGGGCTCAGTATATCAATAATGTGTCTTAATGTGTAATTATGTAACAAGATGGCCTTGCATTGTGTTTTGACGTTAAAGACATGAAACGTGACTAAAACAGATGAATAATCTCCTATATTTCTTCTCTCACTCTCTCTCTCCCAGTTGCAAACCATGAATTATGTGGGTCAGCTGGCGGGGCAGGTGTTTGTGCAGGTCAAGGAGCTGTACAGAGGGCTCAACCCTGCAACACTGTCTGGATGTATAGATGTCATTGTGGTCCGGCAGCCAGATGGCTCCTTACAGTGCTCTCCGTTTCACGTCCGCTTTGGCAAGATGGGTGTGCTGCGGTCACGTGAGAAAGTGGTGAGATCATAGAGCGCTGTCTAACCTGCACATGTTAAAAATCTATTTTATATTTCACGACAGCTAAATGTAAATTTTAATATATATAAATTTAATCTGCATTCATTTGTGTAGTGCTATAGTATATTTTTTGAAAAAAAGAAACTAAAACAGTGCATTATAACAGTATATTTAAAACAGGACTACAATCAGTAAAACTCATGAGTCAGTATCTTAATGATAACATTAGGTTATAACAGATTATTATTTATTTTTTATAGCCTAAAGGTACTGCATTGGTCTTCTCAACCTTCCAGTCTGGAGGTTGTCAGGAAATGCTAATGAAGTCTAAGGCATTAGTCTTAATCAATTCTTTTTCTGTTCTGTTCTGCAGGTGGACATAGAAATTAATGGAGAGCCAGTGAGCTTACACATGAAGCTGGGAGAAAATGGAGAGGCTTTCTTTGTTAAAGAGACTGAGAACAAAATGGTGAGTAGTGATTGACAGAGTCATTACTCCTGAATCAGTAAACACACACAAGAATAGCACAGAACATTACTCGCAGATATGAAGGTCATAAAGCCTGAACTAATATACAAGAAGTGCTTGATTTATCACTGTGCTCCAACAGAGCTAAATTATTATTTGCCCTCTTAGGTAGTAGCGATTCTCACTGGTTTTACCACTCGCTAATCTGCAACTACACGTTGTTGTTACTTTAATTGCCAAACTTAAATGTCTTCTCGCCCTGCCCTGACATGCCCAGAGTAAGAAAAAAGATGTACCTTGACTCACTCGCAGCGTCAGTTTTACCACACAGCTTTAAGGAGCATAAAATATTCTTCAAAATTTCTTAATATTATGAGGTTTTCTATGAATTGAGTACATTTTTATTTACACGTGTATATAAAATATCCTAGTGTTGTCATACTTGGGGGAAAAAATCCAAGGATAGACCTTATTAACTTTTTGTAGATAAGCAGATAAACATTTTAGCAAAACACTAGGCTCAATAACAAGGCACAACAAGTGCTTCTGTCCTCCTGTGGCATCTTCTTGGCAAACACGAGTTTAGCTTCCCAGAAATAAACCATCATGACAAGCAGAAAGCAGAGACAAACACTGGTCAGTCAGACACTAAACACACAGTCGACAGTCTGTCATTGTCTAACTTTGATATGTGGGTGGAGAAAAAGAAATTTGATTGAAATGAATGACTGATTCATATAGTGTCAATTCATAGCAACATTTGCCTAAAGGTGTTTTGTGTTGTTTTGGACCTGTAACTATGTTATACAGGGTGTTTTCTTACTTCCAACAATTAGCCAGGAGCAGGCAACACTTTGTCATTTTCTTCCCATTTCAGCCAGGGAAACAAAGACATTTGTTTTTAAAGTCTAAAAGCTCTTATGAACATTTACGCAGTACAAAAGTGTCATGCGAGGACAGACAGACATTGACTATTGCCAGTGCCAGACACCATTTTATTTGCTTCCAGGCAAATGGCAACAGATACAATGTTCAACTGATAAATTGGGGCATCTGTACTAGAAACGGCTCACATTATTCAACCATAGACTTTACCCACTGGTTTGCCTCAATCCCCTGCAGCTGAATTTATCTGTCAGATTTTAGCTTTTCATGTATCTGTAATACACCGTATTACACAGAAGTATTTGCAGCGCACATGCACATACACGTCACAGGAAACAGCATAATCTGGGAACATTCCCTTCTGTTTTGAAACCTGATTCTGTAACGCGATAGGTAACGTCTCATGGGAGGTAGGAGGGAGTATGGGAGTATTTGAGGTTGAGAGGTACTTCAAGGAAGATCTATTGTGGTAAACAACATCTGTCAACAGTCACAATGTTACTCGTGAAGTGGTGAGTAACCAAGAACTCGCGCTTTCCCCTGGCCAAGAATGAAAAGGAATATGTTGCAATCTGAGAGGTTCTAATTCCTTTTCCGAAGGATTACGTCCATCTAATGCTGCATCCATTACTTACTGTCCATCTTATAGAGAAGAAGCTATTAATAAATCAATACTATAATACCTCTTTCCACAACAGACAAGAAAATAATGGCTTTTAGTTTCAGTCCCACATACAGGGAGTGCAGAATTATTAGGCAAATGAGTATTTTGTCCACATCATCCTCTTCATGCATGTTGTCTTACTCCAAGCTGTATAGGCTCGAAAGCCTACTACCAATTAAGCATATTAGGTGATGTGCAACTCTGTAATGAGAAGGGGTGTGGTCTAATGACATCAACACCCTATATCAGGTGTGCATAATTATTAGGCAACGTCCTTTCCTTTGGCAAAACGGGTCAAAAGAAGGACTTGACAGGCTCAGAAAAGTCAAAAATAGTGAGATATTTTGCAGAGGGATGCAGCAGTCTCAAAATTGCAAAGCTTCTGAAGCGTGATCATCGAACAATCAAGCGTTTCATTCAAAATAGTCAACAGGGTCGCAAGAAGCGTGTGGAAAAACCAAGGCGCAAAATAACTGCCCATGAACTGAGAAAAGTCAAGTGTGCAGCTGCCAAGATGCCACTTGCCACCAGTTTGGCCATATTTCAGAGCTGCAACATCACTGGAGTGCCCAAAAGCACAAGGTGTGCAATACTCAGAGACATGGCCAAGGTAAGAAAGGCTGAAAGACGACCACCACTGAACAAGACACACAAGCTGAAACGTCAAGACTGGGCCAAGAAATATCTCAAGACTGATTTTTCTAAGGTTTTATGGACTGATGAAATGAGAGTGAGTCTTGATGGGCCAGATGGATGGGCCCGTGGCTGGATTGGTAAAGGGCAGAGAGCTCCAGTCCGACTCAGACGCCAGCAAGGTGGAGGTGGAGTACTGGTTTGGGCTGGTATCATCAAAGATGAGCTTGTGGGGCCTTTTCGGGTTGAGGATGGAGTCAAGCTCAACTCCCAGTCCTACTGCCAGTTTCTGGAAGACACCTTCTTCAAGCAGTGGTACAGGAAGAAGTCTGCATCCTTCAAGAAAAACATGATTTTCATGCAGGACAATGCTCCATCACACGCGTCCAAGTACTCCACAGCGTGGCTGGCAAGAAAGGGTATAAAAGAAGAAAAACTAATGACATGGCCTCCTTGTTCACCTGATCTGAACCCCATTGAGAACCTGTGGTCCATCATCAAATGTGAGATTTACAAGGAGGGAAAACAGTACACCTCTCTGAACAGTGTCTGGGAGGCTGTGGTTGCTGCTGCACGCAATGTTGATGGTGAACAGATCAAAACACTGACAGAATCCATGGATGGCAGGCTTTTGAGTGTCCTTGCAAAGAAAGGTGGCTATATTGGTCGCTGATTTGTTTTTGTTTTGTCTTTGAATGTCAGAAATGTATATTTGTGAATGTGGAGATGTTATATTGGTTTCACTGGTAAAAATAAATAATTGAAATGGGTATATATTTGTTTTTTGTTAAGTTGCCTAATAATTATGCACAGTAATAGTCACCTGCACACACAGATATCCCCCTAAAATAGCTAAAACTAAAAACAAACTAAAAACTACTTCCAAAAACATTCAGCTTTGATATTAATGAGTTTTTTGGGTTCATTGAGAACATGGTTGTTGTTCAATAATAACATTATTCCTCAAAAATACAACTTGCCTAATAATTCTGCACTCCCTGTAGAGTTATTTGCGAATTCGGTTTGACCATGTTTGTCTTATAGTTTTGGTCTCAACTTGAATCCTTTCCCTTAACATAACTCTCTCTCCAGAGAGTGGAAAACCACCGGAGACCTATTTATAGGTCTGCCATTTCACACACTGTATAGTCTGTTACACACAGACTGCCCTCGGAAATTACTGAGACATACTGTACATGTCATGAAAGAGGAGCAGTACAAGGACATAAAACCTCTAGCTGGTAATAGCACATTGGTAGCACAGCACGGTGTGTTTTCCACTCACATGAAGAGGTAAAAGAACAAGCATCATGGGAGCTTGCAGATTGTGTCAGTCTAAGTTGTCACATCTCAAGTCCAAATGTACACTCTGTGTTTCTCAAGGTGCAAAGTTTGCAGGGGTTTGTGCATGATCAAATAAATGCACAAAAATTGAGCCCAAAATTCTCATCTTCATGCTACAACATTAGAAATCTTTCAATATCAGTGCTTTAATAAAAGAAACATCTCCGATGATGTAACTTAATGATTTTGTGCCCTAAAGGGTGACACATAAAGAGAATTATTACTCTCTTTATCTTTATGGCATGTGCATTTAACAACCCTTTAATGCAAATATCACAGATGTAAAACCAAAGTGTTGGAAAGATTTTTACTCAGTAATTGAAGTAATCTTATTTATTACATTGCATTTTGCAGCATATAAACAAATCGCTTTATAGTTGATCTTGTGTGGTTTAAGAACTCTATATTTGTGCACAAATGCTCTTTTTCTAAGGAAATTATGGGAATAACACTTATAGTTCAGTGAGAAACTGAAATATCAACAGATTGGAGTAAAAAAACAAAAACAATTTAAATACTGGAACTAAAACTGGCTTTAGAGCTGATATTTCCCTCTGAGTATAGAGCTCAGAGTAGATCTGTACTCAGTACTATCCCTTTTCCTCTCCAGTCTAAATGAATTGTGCTGTGTTGGACTGTGTTATGACACGTGAACTGCAAGGCATGTGTGAGTCTGCTCTGTTTGGATCATCCCTTTATCATGCCTCCGCCTCCCCCACTCTCTCTCTCTCTCTCTCTCTCTGTCTCTCTCTGTCTCTCTTTATTCTTCTGGCAGCCTCTTGGCAGTGCAACCCTGATGAGCAAATCTCTGTGATTTTGCTAATCTGAGCTCAAATTGTCACCAGATTATTTAGCTGGCTGTTTGGCAGTAGGAATGACCATATCTGTTGTTGCAATATTTCATTTTCCTTTAGAATAGAAAAATCAGCAATCTGCAATATGGACTGCTATGACATTTTGACAGAGAACAACCATATTTGGCCTGGTCATTACCTGCTATACTCAAGGCTTTTTCATCACCCCCAGCTGTAGAGAGGGTTATGGGACCTTAAAATGCTCCACTTTATTCTTGCATCTTGTCCTACATGATTGGATTCTCAATCTATTTTATATTACAACTGTTCTGAGGGCAATTTTTACTTGCTGTTGTGTACTAATTCTTAATAACTCCAGATATAAATGTCACAGAACCAAAGCAAATGGCTTAAACCAAAGAAGACAATTGCATCATTAAATGTATGAACAAAGAGTTCTCATTAAGGCAATAATAATAATTAAAAAAAACAAAAGTAGAAGCACTTTTCATGTCAGTATAAGCAGCTATTATAGATGCTGTGGTCTACACAAGAGATGGTACAGCAGAAAAGACTTGCGTCAAGTATTGCTAATTTCAGACCTTATCTCACTTTCCCTGGAAACAGGAAGTGGTTCCATCCTACCTGGCAACATCACCAATCATGTCAACAGGGCAGGAGTTAATGAAGTCACATCTGGCCAGGGGCAACTCTCGTCACCATGGTAGGCGCTGTTGAAAACAGCGATGTTAGAATTTGTGACAATTTGCATTTTCTTAAACAGTTTTTTATGATACTCTTTCCCATCATATAGACTCCATCCCATGCGGCCCGCTTCCTGTTCAGAATCTGGGACTGCAGCAAAGTGAAGGAGGGTTAACCAAGAAGAGGAGAAAGAGAAAGAAGAAGGCGCGGCCAGATGGAGGTGGAGGAGGCGCAGGACTGAGGAGAGAGGAAAGTGGAGAAGAGTTCTCAGATGATGAGGACATGTTCACTATTGACCTGAGCTCAGATGAGGAAATGGAGGGGGACAGCAGCAGGTGTGTGTGTGCAAGAGAGAGTCTGAATATGTTTGTGTGTATGAAACAGAGAGGGAGAAAGAAAGAGAAGTTATTATACCTGCCAGCCTGGTATTTAACAGGGGAAAAAACATTTGTTGGTTGTCACAGTGTTGTATGCGAAGCCGATGAACCACTGCCAATAATTCCTTAACTGTGTTAAGTGGAAAACCTGTGTGTGTTTGTGTGTGTGTGTGTGTGCTTACATTTTTCATGCATGGGTATGTGTTTAAGTGGCTGTTTGAACTGTCTAAAAGCTGGGTGTGTATTTATATCATTTAAATCACAGATTACATATATATATATTCATATCTGGGCCTACGTCCTCATTTTAGGTTTCACAGCGTTTTAGTAGATAAAGGTGAATGGCTTGGACGTGAATTGAACTGCGATTTGGGGAAGGCCTCAAAGGGGCCTGGTGGCGGCTCCCGGGCCAAGCAGATCCCCATGTACTAAATAGAAGTGAAGAAGTTAAAGAATTGAAGAGGGGATGGAGGGTGGGGCACGTAAACAAGAACGAACAGCTTGTAGAACTGGGGGAACATATATAGATAAGAATCGGAAGGAGCATGTTTGGAGGTGTGGTCCCGCTCCTGAAATTCCAATACTTTATCTCCAATTAAAATATGTGTTGAAAAAGTACTTAATAAGAGAAGAATATAACACTGAAAACTTTAGAACACGTGCTTCATGAGGACTGCTGTGTCAGTGTAGTTTGATCAGATTTAAATGGCAATAACAAACAGCCCACCTGCTTTCAACAGATTCATATTCAAACATTGCTAGATTTTAATTTGTCTAAGCAAGCCCTGCACAGCTCAAAACAGTGAGAAGGCATCAGAAAAATCAATGTGGTGTGTTTATGTTGAAAAACAGGATCAATTTTCTCTCTAACCGGTGTTAAATGGAATTAAGGTTAGTTTCTGTTTAATAAATAAATCATTTTCTTAAGTGTTTAAAGAGAAGCAGTTGTATGTGTGTGTGCAGGTTTGTGCATGTTTGTGTTCATGTGTGAAGCCCTCTTGGAAACCAGCTCTGCTTGTTGGACTTGCTCCAAGGATTTGTCCGTTTCCCACAGCGCGCACTGTCTCTTTGAAAGAATGGCTCACGGGGTCATCCTTACTGAAGGCATTCCAAGCCTTTTTTAGGAAGTTTGCCACATGATCCTGAAACCCTTAAAGACAAGCAAAAAAAGTGTGTGTGCTTCAAGTCATTCTCTAAATTGTACTTAATGAGTGTATTTCCTTGGCTGGTTTATGATATGCGGTCACAGTCAAACAGCCCACGACATTTCAATTTTCAACAAATAAAAAGACCATACCATAGTTTCTTGGATGTGATACGACTTGCATCGACACACTGTTTACATAGTAAATACCAGTGTCTGCACTAATGATGAAATAAAATGGTTGTGCACATGACTGACATCTCACTGGATGTGTGTATTTGTGATCAGACCTGTGTATGGTGATCAGGGATTGACTGCCAATGCCCACATTCTCCCCAGCACTGACTGGACTCATTCACAGAGGTATTTGGATGTAAGTGTGTGTCTGTCACACTGACAGACACACACTTGAACTCTTTAATAAACTCTTCTCATCAAATAGCATATTGCACATTTTAATATGTTTTTTTGTCCTCATGATAATTAGATGGAATCACAATTCACTGTCTTTCATTCTCTCTTTTCTTCCCTTCTCTTTTTTTGTGTTCTTTTTGTCTTTTATTCTTTCTGTAGTAAATTGATTAAGAAGACTCTGTCCATTCCTCAGCCCTGTGGTCTATCCATCTCCTGTCCTCAGCAGTCCTCTCACTTCTCTTCCCCTACTAGGTATCACCTTAGATTCCACCCTCTCTGAACACTAAATATGAAATAATGCACTAATTTTCAAAATTTGCATAAAGAATGATACATTTTGTAACTTTGAAACTGTGAAGTACCAGACAATCCAAAACAAATGTTTGACTTTAACTTTTCCAGTAGCCCAGACGATTCGCAGTCATCAACACCAAAGAGTGACTCAGAGCTAACAAATCCATCTAAGGACAACCCTGAGATGCTATGGACCTGGGGGGAGTTACCACAGGCTGCCCAGGTACATAACCACACATGGCATCACATAGTGAATTGAGTCTGTTGGCTTTGCCTTTTGGGGATGGCAGCATTAAATCAACTGCATGGTCATAAGATACAATATATACATATAACTGCATGTTGTAGCTGTTTACTGCGTTATAACATGCAAAGAGTCAAGGTAAAATAAAGTGTGCAAACAATGAAAACTGTCCACCGCACGCATTATTAGCACTTCTCGTGCTGCTTTTTTTGTTTTTTCATGCTTCTCGCCTTTGGGTTGTGCTCCACAGTTGCTCCTTTTACTACTCACGCTGATCCACTTTGTGTATCAGTCGACACACAGCTTCATCAACATTAGGCTACACACTGTTAGTTTCTTGGAGGACTACACTAAAGTATGTCTGCATAGGTTGCGCACCCAAAGTCAAACAAATGGACACAAATGTGCTGATTCTGAACTGAACTGATTATGAACTGATTCCACCTGCTGATCAGAACCAACAAAGCCATATCTATTTTATAAGTAATGTTAAGACTTCAGCCTGTATGAGTGGAGAAAATGAAACATGACTAAGGGGTGGGGTTAATAAAATGTATGTAAGAAAGCAAATATTGTCTGAACTGACTATCTGTTTTTCTTTTACAGCCATCTTTCCTGTCCGCCCACCAGAAGCAGGATTCTGCCGCTGTTGTCTCCATACCGGTGTCTTCTAGCACTCACTTCCGAGCCATCAGTGACACGGGAACTCCGTGCAGTCCAGTGCCACCACTGGACAAAGACACAGAGGAAAACAGAAATGGACACATTGTCAGAGAACAAGGTAGAATAAAACTTTGCACTGAATGTACAAATATCTAAAAGCAGGATAAATTTGCACAGCGTCACATTAAAATGCTTTGAGAAATGCTGTGTTTTTTCCTTTAGAGAGAGAAGTGAAAAGTGTTGGGCCGTCATGTGTACAGATGGAGAGTTTGACAACATGCTCAGTGTCTCAAAGAATTCTTCCTGATCATTTGGAAGATAGCAGGAATAGTCCCATCAAAAGGACTGATTCACCGTCCAAGAGGAAAGGTACTGTTTGAGTTTTCTGCTCGTAAACAAAGGATATCTTGATCTCAGTGTGTCTAAATTTCTGTTTCCTCTTTTATGCACTGATAAATGTCTCTTCTAGAAAAGAGAAGTCAACACCTGGGTGCTGATGGTATTTACCTGGATGACATTACAGAACTGGAGCCTGAAGTAGCTGCTCTTTACTTTCCCAAAACGTATGTACAGCATGTGTTGTAGCACCCTCTGGTGGCCATATTAGGGATCACAGTATTTCTTTCCACTGACACACAGAGCACAGAATACTTTATGGATGATTTTTGTATAACATTAGGGTTTTTTTCTATAACTAAGCACTTGCTTCACTGTAAGTGCTTATAATAGCAGATTATTTTAACTTGATAGCATGAGGAAGATTAATGAGGTAGCTAGGCTACGAGAAAGAAGGAGACCTTCTTTCAGTTGTATTTTTTTCACCACATGGTAACAGCCATTGAACTTCTTTATAACTAAGAGAAGACAGATATTCCTCCTCTCAAGGTCTTCGAAAACTCCAATTTCCAAAACTGAATTTAGCCTTGAAGAACTTGAAGTGTACTAAATACATTTTAGCCATTATTTACATAGTATATAGCATAATAGTATGAAGAATTACTGTGTGATCCATGTGTGTGTATTTCTCCCTCCACAGTGACGGAGGTGGCAGCTCGATGAAGGGGGACACTGAGATGATGGTGGGTGTGCGGAGCGCTAACCAATCCCCACAGTCAGTGGGCAGCAGCGGGGTGGACAGTGGCGTGGACAGTTTGGTGGATCAAGTGTGTGATCTACCTCATGTCGCCATCTCTTTGTGTGGAGGACTCACTGATAACAGGGAGATTACAAAAGGTGGGACAGGGAATGATGATGTTGGATAATAATAGTGAAATAATGTGCATGAAATATTTGCAGTTGTTGAGATAAAGCTTATATGAAAGAAATTAAAAACAACATATTATATTTTTTAATTTGAAAACTTTAACAATATTCATAAATAATGTTGCAGGTCTGTTCGCGTTTTACATATTTTAAACTGAAATAAATTGATTTTTAAGATTTCACACAGTTAAAATAAGTTATTATATGAAAAAACTATCTTATCAATCAGATCTTTTTTTCTCATTTGTTCTTGCCTCTGTCTGTTCCTGCTACAGAGCAATTCATGGAGAAGGCTGTTTCCTACCAACAGTTCTCTGAAAACCCTTCTATTATTGATGACCCTAACCTTGTGGTCAAGATAGGAAGCAAGTATGTACTTCTACTGCTCTTTATTTGAACTGAGCGTCTGACATATACAAGCTTTTTTTTTTTTTTTTTTGCTAATATGTAAGCTATCCTTTGCCAGTAGATGTCTTTAAGAATGAAGGGGTGCATAAGAGCTTCCTCTGTCACCTGTTGTAGGTACTACAACTGGAACACAGCTGCTCCTGTCATGCTGGCCATGCAGGTCTACCAGAAACCACTGCCACAGGTAAGACCACCACAGTGATACACAAGTATTTACTCCTGATTCTTTCCATTCGACATGAATGCCACAAATTCTGCCCTCTCAAAAACTGTGAAGACGGACCATTACGTTTTGTTGTATTTAATCAATAAAATGTGTAAATGAAGAGTTTTGTTTTTTGTCTGAAACAATGTGTAAAGTCACATTTTGCTTTGATGAATATACATTACTTTGGCTACTATCTACTGTTGTATTCAATATTGTTATTTGTTATATGGTGTGTTTGTTGTGTTGCAATGTTACGGACCACCTTTACTCCAGAGCATTTCTGGCATTTTACAATTTATTCTTAATCTGTTTTTTTTTTTTTTCACTCTGGTTCACTATTGTTGTTTGCCAGCCACCTCTCATTAATACAACAAAATAACACCAACTGAAATGTGCTCACACTCATTCCTTGTTTCAATAATCAATATTTCAAAACTAAGTGAAGATTTAAATGTTTTCACTTTATCCCAAGTGAACAAAACTTACATGCTACCGATCAAAATTACTTGACACATGGGAGAGCTTATAGCATATTTGCCAGTCCTATATCACAGTGAACTGTTGTGGTAAATTCATTGACCTAACACTTGATTAATGTCATGTCTTTGTCCCCCTTCTTATTTTTCCCTTTTATTTAAATCCATTCTTTCTTTCACCATCCACCCGATGTTTATATTTACCAAGTGTTGGTGTTTGAGTTATGTGTTTTCTGCTTTTGGCTTCTTCTCATACTGCCTCCCTGGTCTGTTTGGCTCCAGTCCTTCCCAGCCTGTATGATGTTTTCTGGCTTTGCTTATGTGTTGGTCGGGGCATGACTTTATCTGCCTGCTTTGTTGCTTTATCATTGTTACCCTTTCCGTCAGCCTCTCTTTTTCCCCATATTTTCACTTGAGTCCAACCATGAACATCATCTTCCTTTTCATTTAATCTAGCATCTGCTATTTTTCTATTTGCATGTCTTATTGTTTTCAATTCTAATTGTTTTACAAGCAAGTTAGCTGGAGTTTAGTGTGGTTTGAAATGTGGTGTTTGTCATATTTTACTTTGCCTTTTAGATTTTCTTTTTGTGCTTTCTTGTGCTCTCTCTTTTTTGTCAGCTTTAAGTTACATTTTCGGTCAGTTTTGAGTTGTATATGCATGATTGTCTCCAGGCATCGGTGGAGAACATTATGAAGGACAAGATGCCAAAGAAAGGAGGACGCTGGTGGTTCTCGTGGAGAAGCAGGAACAATGACTATAAGTCAGTAAGTGCACAGATAGATATGCAGATGATGAACTTGTTTATCTACGATTCACCGTATCATTTACTGGACATTAGGAAGAACGGGGAAAGGATTAGTCAAATTTCTTCCTTGGGTCATACATGTGACCTTTGACCTTTTTGTTCCTCAGGAATCAGTGACAGAAGCAGCTGGAGACCAAGACGAGACTTCCATAACAATGGCCCCAGTAAACAGGTGACGTTAGATTTAAAACTGTGTATTTTTCTCTCCGCACCTATTGACATATTTTTTCCTACTTGTTTAATCTTATATGAGCATTTTTGTCTTGTATAATTCAGGCTGAAGGATGAATCATCCTCAAGTGATGAAGACCACAAATCATCCAGTCAGATATCAGGAGTCTTTCAGTCAGAGCCCCTTGAGAGTTCTGGTGGCATTTGTTACAAGAAGACTCTTCGGCTCACGTCAGAGCAACTGGTACAGTGTTTGTTTCTACACTTGCTTTTATTGACATAAACAGGAATACAAATTATCTTATTTAAGATATTTTGCTCATGTGGGTCACTACATATAGAAGAAATCTGTACAGTAACAAACAATAATACACTGTCTTTAATAAGACCATCTCAAAGTTTAAATTACTTAGCAGTCGAGGCAAAGTGAAAATAGAAATACGTCCAAAACCTCAAGAAAACTTCTCAACCTTCCTCATCTGTGTGTTTACAGGCTAGCCTGCAGCTAAGGGAGGGTCCTAATGAAGTGGTGTTCAGCGTGACCACTCAGTATCAAGGCACGTGCCGATGTCATGGCACAATCTATCTTTGGAGCTGGGATGACAAGATAGTCATCTCCGATATAGATGGAACCATTACAAGGTGTGAAATAACACTTAGTGGCCTACATCCTGTTCAGTTCTATCATATTACCAGCAGGAGTCAGACTTTACACAGTTTTTGGGTTCAAAGGGACAGCTTTATTCTGTGATGTTGTCTGTCTTACGTTACGCTGTAGATCAGACACTCTGGGCCACATCCTCCCTACACTGGGTAAAGACTGGACACACCAGGGTATCGCACGGCTCTACCACAGAGTCAGCCTGTGAGTGCTGCTTATTGTCCTCCAGCTAAAATACAATATGTTGGGGTGAAGCACAATGCTGTTTCTGTCTCTCATATTTTCTTTTGTTTGTTACAGAAATGGATATAAATTCATGTACTGTTCTGCAAGGGCCATTGGCATGGCTGACATGACAAGAGGTTACCTCCACTGGGTCAATGAAAGGGGAACCATGCTGCCAATGGGCCCAGTGTTGCTCAGCCCAAGCAGTCTTTTTTCTGCCTTGCACAGGTCAGATATACAGCAAGGGGTAGAAAAATTCTACTCTAGATTATTTTTGGCCATTAACACAAAACCTAAAATATTTAGTTGCAGGTAATAATAGGTAACCTTTATTGTTTTTGCATATTTAAACTACGGCAAAAGTATTTACTCTGGCAAGTTAGTGGTTATTACTTAGATGTACCCTTTGAAAAAAGTTAGCTGAGGCAGATTTACAATGAGGACAAAAAAAAAAGAATGTTCAACATTATGTTGTGTTTAGGGAGGTGATTGAGAAGAAGCCCGAGAAGTTTAAGATCGAGTGTCTCACAGACATCAAGCACCTTTTCTACCCGAACACTGAACCATTCTACGCTGCTTTTGGCAACAGAGCTACGGTGAGAATACTGCGCTGACATCCGCAGTGTGGATTACTCGCTCGTATTTTGGCCTCAGTGATTTTCAAAGCATGCTGGTTGTTTGTGTTATTTCAGGATGTCTATTCCTATAAGGAGGTGGGCGTTCCACTCAACAGGATTTTCACTGTCAATCCTAAGGGGGAGCTGGTGCAGGAGCATGCCAAAACAAATATTTCCTCGTAAGCTATATGCCTAGTTGCTTTTTGATTTTCATCAGTCCCATGTGCACGGCGATGTTTTGATGTCTGAATTCTGCCTTCCAACAGGAAAAATGACAAAAGTCTTGTGTTTCTCTCTCAGCTATGGCCGTTTGTGTGATATGGTGGATCATGTCTTTCCGGTCTTTATGCAAGGTGAGGAAGCAGACTTCCCTCACTCTGATGCTTTTGACCAATGCAATTACTGGAACAAAGTACTTCCTGAAGGCACTATTGAGGGAGAGGAAGACCCACAGCCAGCCAAGATGAGCTGAAGAAACTGCTGAATCTAGCATGAAGCAGCTTTAGCATAAATGTGAAGATGAATGAAGCCATCAAGCTTTTCCTAATATGGTAAATCAAGATGGCTCCTTAACTCACTGGTGATACTTAAAAAAATAACTGACTACCAATTCAAAGGAAATGAATGTTTTTTTCTACAGTAAACACAAAGAAACAAGCTGTGCTAACATTTAGGAGTGATAACGAAAGTAGTCAGGGAGACGGAGATAAGAACAGAGGACTAAAAATGACAACCTTAGGATCAATTGCTAATGAGACTGCTGAGTGAAAAACAAAGCAAGAAAAGAGATTTAAAAAACAAACAAACAAAAAAAGCAAAACCAAAATAATTCTGTGATGAAATTCAGCAGCTGGTTGGGAATTAAACTAACTCACATTTGCAAGTGTACTGACTCTAATGCATACACATAGTAAACCTTGCAAACAGCATGAGTATAATATTTCTTTAGATTTTTTGTTATGCTACAAAATGTTTCTCAAAACATGTTTGTTGGTTCTCTAAAGGCACCAAGGCAGAACTAACTGATTCCTTCGACTGGTTACCATTCTTGCCTTTAACCTACACCCATCATGTATATTCCAAAGGATATCAATTATTAAATCAACTATTTCAACTATTAACATACATTGTCATAAAAAACAAATTACCTTAATTTGTATTGTATTGACATAAATTGTCAATTTAGTTCAGCTTTTGAAATCCTAGATGGGCCCTATGCTGCGGTTTCTGTTCTGCTCGTAGCATGCAGTATTAGTTGTACTTAGACTACAACTTTAAATAAGATTCTATCTAGCTATGTGGCTAAAGGTTGTTTTCTGACCTCAAGTACAGTGGACATTTTGCACCAGAAAATGCAGACTATATATGGTAAAACCATCCAGAGCATGCAAAAATAGCACAAATAGGGTATGCAAAAATCTCCTGTGCCAAACTCCTTTGCAAAGTAAAGCTAAGCGTGTGGTCTTTTGACCGTGCTACTGTGAAACATGTGGCCATGGCACATATTATAGTCTTCAGTGACTATATTCAAGACAAGTGCAAGACAATGCAATGAAATTCTGTCTGTTTCTATCTATTGTTTTTAAATGTACAAAAAAGGAAATTCTGTGATATCGTAAAATATAATATACGAATCTCTCTACTCATTCTAATAACTAATGCCCATCAATGCAATTGCTTCATAAGCTAATTTAACACTAAGTATATTTTCAGTTTTGTAATGCAATATGACATATTGCACAGGTTCATGTAAAGCACTTATCTGTCCTGCAGAGGGAAAGTAAAGGAAGAGTATTCAGATTCTGTAAAGTTTTTGTATGAAACATGCCTATTTTTTTGTAGTTTGTACATACGGGGTTTTTTTGTCTGTTATCAGACGTTTGTATTTTCATCACTTATCTAATAACATCCACTAAACAACTTTTATGCCTAATGTAAACCTCTCTTTTAATTTATATTACTTAAAATGGGAAAACCACTGCGTATGGTGTTAACATAATTTTTGTGACCGTATGAACTATGATACAAGTTTTTTTCAAAGTTCTTGTGAATCAGTATATTGTCTAAAATACCTTGCTGCTGGTGCTCATTCAGATATTCACACCCATTTTAAGGCTTCAAGGCAAATTCTTTTTAAGTCAACTAAGAGGTGCCATTTTCATCACGCAACCACTGAAGCAATAAATCAACACCCAGTTGTTTTAGTGCTGCCTGTGGTTTGAGGCGTTAATGGCAACCAAGATAAAACCTCAACTGTTCACAAAAACAGATATGTTTCCACTGCCTAACTGGTTTTAAATCGCATAAAGATTTATTCCCAGAGTACTTCATTAGATTTTTAGTTTGAAATTAACAAGTATATTTTTAGTACACAAGTATTTGTTCATGTGTCTTGTACTGAAATACCAGAATGCCAGAAACAAATCTGACTGATTGTGATTCACCTGGTTATACTGTCACTGTTTGTACATATAACAGATACTCTGTGTATTGTGATTAACTTAAAAGAAAGTCAGGAATTTATTTTTTATTTAACGAAAAACTGTCTTTGGGAAGTCCAGTGTAATTTGTGCCAGAGGAAAAAGATGCTCAGAACGCATGCTCTTAAGTAATGACAGTTGTGTTGTCGCCTGATCTTTTGAGGAGGCATGGAGATGAGATGAGATCATTGTGTCAAAATTCAAATTTTGCTTTCAGCATTTTTAAAGAAAATCCCATTTGGTGATTGTTAATTTCTTTCTGTGAAAGATTCATTCAAACTGTTGACTAGTTTTCACTCTGACTCTGTGTTGATTTAGATGATTACTTTGCTGCTTCCCATGTAAATGTTATGTTTTTGGCTCTAAGCAACAGGCCACCAGTATCCAGTGCAAACCATTGTTAACATTGTAATTCAACCTGTACAATAGACACATCTTTAATAAACTTAAAGTTAATATTGATTTTGTGTTACACTTTTTTGACTCTGCATGCAGTGCTTGATTGTTTTCTTGCGTAAGTTCCTAATTGTTCCTTTAACCTCAGAAATTTGCCTATAGGCTCCTCATAATGCTTTCTTTAAATTTGTACTTTTGCTTTTATTGAACTGTTTTTGGTTCTATATTATAATATACTAACTTTGAGAGGCAGAGCTCATGAGTGTGCTGCAGTAAAATAAAAGTTATTCTACCACAGACAGGAAGTGTTTAATTTTTGTAGTTTTGTTATTAAACCGCATCTGTTTTATATTTTAAAATTCAGTCCAGCCAATCGTTTCTTCCTTACCAGTTTATCACTTTAACACTTTGTCCTTCCCAAACTTCTGCTGTTCAATTTGATTTTTTTTTCCATCTAGCACGACACCAAACAGCATATAGCTAAACAGGAAATCAGCTCTTTCTGTGTTTTCTGCTCTCAGGATATTTTGCCACAGTCCACTTCTTCATTTTAGCCCTGCCCCATTTTAGCCCCCACACAGAAACAGTTCATCCCTCCCCTCTGCTGCTTTGGCTGGAGTGATGAAAAGTTTGACTCGATTTTAAGGAGTCGATTATTTCGATTCAGCACATTCCACAGAGTGAAAGTGTTTATAATTAGTTGAAAAAGATTTTTGTTGGAAGATGTATGTCTGTTCTCATGCATGTGCACCTATTTACACATTTGAATATTAATGTACTTAAAATGGAAAAAAATAACAATGATCATAATGTCCACCTGATTGTTCAGTACATAAAACTGACTAGTAAGTAAACACCTTAATGGATAGTTCACAGTAATTCACAGTAAAAAGTAAAACCCTTCAGCTAAACAGAAATGAGTAAACACTCTGGAGGAATGGGGAGAAAAAGAGAAAAACACTCCCAAAAAACTCAGAGTTCAAAATGATGTGATCGTCCAGAGATTACCCATAAGCTGCTCCAGATGTGAACCTGATATGAGAAGAGCTTCCACACTGAACTACAGCTCTGACTGCACAGCTGCCTACGGTCTGTTTTTTCTCTTGTTTACTAGCTTTCTTTTTGCTTGGTAAAAAAAACAACAACTTTATTTTGTAGTCAGTCACTTCAAAATGAAGTACAGTTGTAGCTTAAAGCAGACAAGCTTTTGAATGTCGGTGGATTGGTGGAACAGCAGATTTTCCTTTTTTTAAAAAATAGTTTATAGTACAGTGCTTCTGCTTATGTTGTGAATGTGCTTACTGTCTACAGTTGCTTAGTTTACTTACAGATAACAAGCTGAAGCACCAGGCAGCCAGTCTATTGGACTATTGTTGGTCAGTTGCTAGTAGCTAATCTGTTGCAGACTCCATGCTATTTCAGCAGCATCTGTCGCATCAGGCTTTTGGGCTTCTCAACAAGCTTAAATGGGCTCCAGGAGCTTTTATCTCCTAAGATACAACTAAAAATGAATGCTGTAGTGCATAATTATGATTAAAAGTGAAAAAATATTGTGCTGGCATAAGAAGAAATCCCATTAGCTATACACTTGCTGCCAGAGTTTTTCAGATGATAAATCTGACATTTGATACATGCATTTGTTAAGAATTGATTGAGAATAATGATTGTGAACCATTGTGTGTTAATGGGTTAGATGTCTGCTGAGCTCCTCTCTGTGAGTGATCCAGGTGGGAATAATGGAAATCCTCAAGACACCTCAGTGGGGGGCACAAAACCTTTACACCGCTTCTTAAAGGGACAACCCAAAATTATTGGTGTAAGACACTGACACATACACAAATACACATGAATGTTTGTTGTTTTGTTTCATTTCAGTATCTTTCCACATTTGAGAAGAACTTGAGGCTTATATTGCCACAGAAAATAAAACATAGCTAACAAAATCATGCTAAACGTTGTTTATGTTTTCTCCTAGACAATTGTGCTGATCTTGGGTGCATCCTTCTTTATCATATCCGTTGCGATCACGGCAGACTCCCAGATGATGCATGTATGGACAGTCATCCCACCAGGCTTCCTGCTGGGGACACTGGTTGGTAGTTAAACAAGGGAATAATAAAGAGTGCCTTGGGAAGTTTGACGTGACTCAATATTTTTTCTAGCACAACTTAAGAAGTATTAAATAATCAGAATTTATATTGCACTTTATTTTAGTGTCAGTGTTTGCTTTCCTGTCACCTTACAACCATCCAACACATGGGATATGTAATAAATCTGTCTTTCTCTCTGTCTTCTCATAGTTAATCATATGTGGAATTACATACATTTTGGCACAACACAACACCACCAAGAAAACAGTAAGTTCTACTGAAATATGATGAATGTTATATTATAGCAAAATTATACTAGAACTAGATATTGAACAAGAGGTTTCTTCAAATAAAAGTGTTTATGGATGCCTTAGAATTTAATATTGCATTATCATCAACACTGATTTATAGTTTAATTTATAGTTTGATTTATAGTTTAACATTGTTAATATCTTAACACCTGTGAAGATAAATCACACCTTTACTGCTTCCATAGAAATAAACAGGGTATGTAGTGCTGCAAATGCACTTGATTAATAGAGCATCTCTGTAAAAGTAGATGTTTTTGGCAGTTTGCTGGTCTGGAGCATTCAGATGTATGTTAACAACAATCTTCACTATGTGGACATCATATAATTCACCCCAAAGTCAGATCATGCGACAAACAAACTATACTACAGGTCTTTGTTAGCATGTTAAATGTTAACTTTTATGACAGTACAACTGGGAAAAGACTGAAGGAGAATAGTTTGTTTGGAAGGGTTTCCATTAGAAAGCCTTTTCACAGCAAAACCTTGGACACCAGCAAATCTACAAGAAAGAAACTGGGAATAAAAATACTTGAGGTGCTGAAATGGTCCAGCTGAGTCCAGCTGAAATGCTGTGGCTGGACCTTAAGAGAGCTGTGCATAAACAAATGCTTACCAACCTCAATATAATGGGATTTTTTCTTAAGAAGTTGCTCAGAACCTATCATTTGATTGTTGGAGATTTCTCCCTTATGCTAAAGATTCTATAGATTCTTTACCTTACAAAGTGCCTTGAGGTTGTGATTTCTTTTTCACATTTTATTTGAAGTTATTGCTGCTAAAAGTGGCTCTCATGTGTACTCAGTTTTTCACAGAACTGCATAGACTCCAGTGGAATTTTTTTGTTTTAAATGACTGTGTATCACCCCCATCTTTGTCTGTTGGTGTCTGCAGGTAACCATTTCGTTATCTCTGAGCATTGTCTCCATACTGGTCGCATGCTGGACTTTAATACACATCCTGCCTGACATAGAAGCATATTCCTACCACCTAGATTACATTTATGATAATGGAACCTTTTCATTTACTGAACCAATGGAAAATCGCCAGGTGATTGTTTTGTCATATTTCTCAGCCTCAGGTTTTATGTCTCTGTTATTGTTATTGTTATTTACCTATCTTTTGGACAGCATGATGTATTTTGACTGGAGCTTTAAATTTAACTAATTAAATTCTTAAATGTATTAAATTAAATATAATATAGTGTTAAATGCTATGTAACAGTGTATTTCATTTCTTTAATGTCAAACTTTTTTTTAGCTCATGGGATTGGCTTTGGAAGCAGTTTTGGTGTTCTACACTTTTGTTGTAGCGGTTATTTTCATTGTAATGTCAGCTCTGGCTGGCATTGCCCTGCGATCCACAAAAAGCCAGGTAAGAGGGCACACTGCAGTCATTGCTTAGTGTTGGGAATGTCCTACAAGGAACTTATTACCCAATATTTGTTTTAAAAAGTTGCAAAAGGTCAAGTTACGCTAATACTTTTTCTCCTCCTTTAGGCCATTGTAGTGATGACTGCTGCATCGCCTGATTCGTCAGTTGAATAGCAAGCACAAGAGGACTGTCTGAAGTGTGAAAAATTAAGAGAAGAAATATATATATATACTGTATAAACAAACCCTTTAGTTTTAGTTTGCTGAAGGGGCAGACTCAATGCATCGTTTTGAAATTGCATGGTGTATGGCATAACATAAACTTGATAAATCAATAAGGAACAAATTAATAATCTGTTTCATACAAGTGTGGTTCATATTCCATGTCACATGCTAATATTATCCTTAATAAACCAAATTTATGTACAAATGTATTTACTGGTCCAATTTACCTTAATTAATTAGATACTGCCCTTTAATTCTGTTGGGGCACCTCCTCAACTGAGTTTTAGCAACTATTCTGATGGTTCCTTATAAAATGAATACAATTAATTAATTGCATTATTGCATGTGTTGCACCTTTTTTCATATTTCCCTACTAATTGTATTTGTTTGTAATGTGTGCTGATATATGTGTGTTTGTATGTTAGTAAAGAAACAGAAAGGAGATAGAAAGGATGTTTGCAAGAAAGACACACACAGAAATATTTTTAAGGTATCGTAACATTTTTCATGAAACCTTTTAATGCAGTTAAAGTACAATGTTACATTCTTATAATATTAAAGTTAAATGATCTCAAAATTAATTACATCTGTTTTATCAGAAATGTTTGTCTTTGTCTCACTTTGCAGTTTGACTGTTCCACTGTTCTTAGATCAGCTGGATCAGCTGATTTTACCTGGAGACTGCTCATCTCACAGCTAATGTTTCAAAAGCCATAGAGCCCAAACTATTACATTAGTATAACAAAACAATATTAACAGCAGTCCTTATTAATCATAAGTACACAAGTAAATGTCCTACAAGGTTTTTTTTTAGCATCACAAGTTAATAACCCAACTTTTAAAAAAAATTAAAATAGGCGGGAACTTCAGAACATGAAAACGCAATCTTAGGAACTTAAAGCACCTCTCATAAATTGCATTGCCCTTTTATTTATATATGTATTTACCTATCAAAGGTACCAATAGTTCATACCAGGTGTAAGATACCAAATAATATGATCCTTTTTCACCCTACTGTCCCTAACAGAAATATTTTGGAATAGACCAGACAGAACATGCACAGAACCTCATAGCTGCCCTTGACTCATGTTTCACACCATTGGCACAAACACTGTGACACCCAACAAGCTGTCCTCTCTTACAGGGAACACTATGTGAGACATATAACTAATACATATAGAGAGATTCAGAATCACAACACTAAATTGAATGAAGTCAACATTATGGCAAAGATCTACTACACTACTTAATGGCTAAACATGCAAAGTTAATAAGGGCATAGAATATGTGTGTGTCTCCCGCTCTGCATTAGACTAGACAGCTCTGGTACCTGTGGAAGTGAAAGGCCGTGAAAGCAACTTTGGAATATAATGTACCAGCCAGTTAGTTGACATGGTAATATCTTTAAATTAAATCGCACACACAGAGGAAATGTCATGGTTCTGGCTACCTGGTGAATGTGAAGTCATTATTGAGTTTTACTCAGTTTGGTCTCTAATAAACTCTATCTGTTTAGATACTAAATGATCTACTTTGTGCATGAGCTGGTATCTGTCTGTTGTTTGGTGCCAGTAGTATACCGCAATCTTTTAGAGTGTTTTACACTGATATGCGAATGCAATAGCTGCCAGTACAGTAAACTGCAAGCCGAACAGATAAAGTAGAGGGAAGCTGCAGAATGGTATTTTCTGTAGATTTGGCCATTATTTTCACATTGTTATTGTGAAATATCAAATATATAAACATAAAATATTCATTTGTTCTACACTTAGTTTGCAGGGAAATGACACCTTGTTTTCCAGGTTGCTTCTGTGCCTGCCTGCCAATTGCTTCTGGGTTTCGTACTGATTTGCAAATCAGTCATACCATATGTTTAGCTTAAAATAGTAAAAAGGGAATATATCAACTGTTAAAAATTGTATACTTTTGAATTTGATGTAAGCAAATGTTATAATGGGGCAATTTTAAAAAAAATGGTGAAGAATGAAGGATATGTAAATTTAGGGCTAACAGGAGAATGCTAGGATAGGGTGACATGGAGGAAGACGATGACTAAACAACGTGAGTGGTTATAAAATGAACAGAAAAAAGAGGACACATCTTTCAGAGGAATGGAGGAATTCACAACTCTGTAAGAGACAATTTAAGAACAATATTTGCAATTTAAGACACAGCTACATAATATCACTGAAAGATACAGAAAATCTGGAGAAATCTGTGTATGCAGAGATATTCACAAAGGCCAATGGTGACATGGCAGCTAAGCAGAACTGTATTTAAAACCAAATTTGTTCTGTACTGGAAATAACTGCATAGGCTCAGGAATATTTATGCACAAGATTTGTTGTTGCATTCACAAATGTTAGCGAAAAAAAATGCAAAGATTAAAAATGAACATCCTCACATGCACACATGTATATATGAAAAACAAAATCTGCAGTAAAGAGAAGTGGGGCCATGTGGTTTGTTATCAATGCACATTTCAAAGTACTGCATGGTATAGAGGTGTATTAGTGGACTAGTATACAAGTTTTGGAATAAGTCCTTTTATCCAAAGGAAAACCCTTGTAAGGAAAGGCTCATTTCAACAAGTGAATGTCAAAATAACATTGCAACAATTAAAGAGTACTAAAAGAGGTTGGCAAAGTGGCCTGCCAATAGTCCACACCTGTTACCATCCGAAAATTTGGCACAACACATGAAATACAACAAATACAATAAGAGAAAGGCTAAAAATCTTTCACTAAGGTAAGAATGGAAAACATATTGCCTTTAAAACTTCAGCATTTAGTTATCTCAGTTGCCAAGTACTTATACAGGGTTTCTGATATCAGAGATGATGCATCACTGTCAACACGGCCTTGTCTCGCACTCTGTTCTTAATGTGTTCAAAAAAGCATTTCATTTGATTCATTCTCTGTTTATGCATTTGATATGTTGCCTTTGCACTATGTTCAGTTAATAGATTCTTTTATTTAATGGCTGTAGGAAAACTAATTCTCTATACTAAACACATTATGGGAAACAACTCCCACCAGTTTTATTACCTTTGTCAAGGGCGCAAGAACACTTGTTTTTGCTGGTGACAGAAACCAGATATCCCAGAGGTCGGATGAAATGCACAGACTCCAAACAGGAGGGCCCTGCCCTGGATTGAATCCAGGATGCTCTAGCTGTGAATCAACAGGATTACCTACTGCTGCATATTAAAATGATTAAGATCCACAACATTTATTTTTCTTTACTTTCTTGCCCTCCTACTTTTTTGCTTATTTAGAATAGCCTATATTAATTGCATTAAAGTGACTAACGTTCATCTGCAAGTTCTGATTTTAAAAATCGAACATGTAAAAAAATTCCCTGTCTTACATATATTTGCAAGACACTAAAGGAAACTGTCATCCTAACACACATTATATTATAATGAAAAATGCATTTCAGTTTCCTAGCTTTTCCTCAAACTCTCAAGTTGATGAAGCAGGGGGCTTTTGAAAATCATTCCCAGGGGTACATCGCTGATGAACACGCATGTGCTCGGTGACACGGTATTGACGTGAAAAAGTCATAGGGCAGCGGGGGCAGGGGAAGGGCCTTACACCAAGGTGGCTCCGCACATGTCTATTTAGAGAACCTCGCTGGCTAAAGGAACGGTCGCATAGAGAGCATTGGAATGGGTGGTGAACAGGAGATGACAGATGAGCTGATCTATTGGTTGGCATGCTGGTTGAAAGGCCAGATGCCATGCAAAAAGACACAGAGGGTTGCATGGAGTCTGACACTCCAGGAGGTGAACAGTGTGTCGAGGTAATGGTTTGGTTCTCACCTTCTTTAAGGTTGGAAACTTCAGACACAATGTGAGAATTTTGAATAGTCTCAACAGCTGGACTACTTTGAACAACAGTCTTTCTTTCGTCAGCATTTGTCTTTGCAGCCCAGTGTGTGCCACCCATATCAAGTCTCCCAGTTCCAAATTTAGCCCTAGCCGTAACTGTTTTCATTTCAACAGATGCTGCAGATGTTTTTTCGTACCTCTCTGCTCCATCATGCGCCCAGATTCCAGTTTCAAACATATCCCCTTTCTCTTCTGTGTCAGATCGGTGTTTGCAGGATACTAATAGTTCTGCAGGTCTTGTGCTAATATCCAGAAGAAGAAACTGGTCTGTAGTCTCTGTTGAGCTGTAGTGCTGCTTTAGGGGACTCTCAAAGGCACCAAAGTCTTCCTCCTCACTTGAACTATCAGAATCATCAAAGTGGTTGGAGTGGGAGCGTTTGTGATCAGAACCTCCCTGCAATAAGTGCACATCCTCTTGCATATCATCATGCTGTAGGCAATGATAACGAAGATAAGAGTGATAAGAGTGTCCCACAGCACTGTCAACACTGGTGTCAGACATGTTTCTGTCCACAGGCATTGTAAAAATCAAATGTGATTCTGTGATGTCAGTGCCTGAGGTCTTTTCAGTTTGCAGAGATTTAGGGAAGCTATCAGCATGGTATTCTTTGGTTTCCACAGCTGTAGGACTGTAGTTTGAATCATGGTTAGAAGGAGCATTGTTTGCACTTTTGTCAGCTCTGTATATGTTTGAGTACCCTTTCTTTGGTTCATAGTTGCAGTGGCTGTCCTGTATATCACTTTCAGCTGGAACTCTAATAGAGTAACTGTGTTCCTCTTTCACCTCTTCCTCTGGACCTAGATGTTCTGTGTTTAAGTCCTCCACAGGATGAGCAATAAGTGGAACTTCAGCTCTCAGACCTCCTGGTTCCGCTGTTGCTGTCGCCAATTTGCTGACATTGTAGGATTCAAAGAAATCCAGCTGCTTTTTTTGGGGTGAGAAATCATCAAACCTGAGATCAATTTTATGCTTCAATTCTTGGCTCCAGTCCTTACTCTGCAGCACTGAATCTTCTCTAAGATTGTGTGTATTTTTCTGAAAGGAATCACAATAAGCATGCTGATCATTATTGTTGGTAAAGTGAGATGATCCTCTGTCAACACATTCATTGTCCTGCATTGTAAAATGATCTGAATCGCTGCTGTCATAATGAGAGCTACCTCCACTGGATTTGTAATATAAATCTTGTAAAGCACATTGATCTAAATTATCCTTGTTATTCAGATTTTGTGTAATAGTGTGTTTTTTATTGTGGCCGTATTCCTGGCTCTGTGCTTGATATTGACGTTTGCATTCAGATGTAATACCTTCAATAATGCTGTCATTTTCTATGCTCGCTGAACGTGAGACTGGAGACCTGCTGGAGTTGCTTGAAGTCTGGAGGGCTGAATGGAAGGGAGACACAGGAGACACATCTGCTAGCTGGGGGATAGCTGCTCTGCTGCTGTGACAGATGACAGGTACTGCCCCACAATATGAATGTGGGGATGAAGATGAGCTCTTCCTATTTTCAGCTGTCCTCACCAGAGTGTCATCTGTGTACCTTTGCCAGATGCCAGCTGGATTAAGCCAATCCTTTTCCGCCTCTTTGTCCACTTTAGACGTGGGATACACTTCAGCAATGCTAGGGACATTCAGAGTCAAATGCTGTGGCGTTAGATAAGTTGCTTGTCTGGCATGTCCTGCATTTGTGCTCCTTTCAGTTCTTTCAAGTATACCACAGTGTGCACTTGGATAGCTTAAAGTCCTTGCATCCCTTCCACTGTAGTGGTCTCTGCTATTTCTACCTGTATCCATTTCTACTTCATCAGTGCTGCAATCCATAGCAGCTGAGAGCATCTGACTTTCACTAAACGGATCCACATTGTCTGAATCCTGATACTGAATATCTCTGTCTGGTGAAGTTGTCATACTTTGTTCACTGGAGATGTTTGTTTCGTCAGGTTTTCTAAAGGTAAAAATGCTGGATGTTGATGGCATATGAGGGGAGGTATTCACAGTTGTCCTATAAGAATTCTTTTCAGCTTCAGCAGAAGCCTCTGCGCCATTTGCAGTGCAAACCTCAGTCTGCTGTTGAGCCCTCAGAGCCTTTTGCAGTTCATCCATCTGCAGGTAGCAGGCAGCTGTGAGCAGACTATAATACTGTTGCTGGCCGTAACTGTAGGGCAAATCCCCTGTGTAAATATAGTCCAAAAGAGGTGCTAATACAGAGTCAGAGAGACATTTGGCCTGCAGCTCCACCAGAGCGCCAGCAGAGGACAAGACAGATGCCAACACTGGACTAGAGGCTGCCAGCACACATCTGGGGGAACAAAGAGCAGTTTTGTGGTGAGGTCTGAAATCATGAACATCGTGTAAGACATACACTGTTATTATAATCATGATATCATTGGGCAGTTTGATGATATGTATATGTTGGTGTGTTTGTTTGTTATTAGCTTATTTTTCTCACCTGTGTGCGGGGTAAAGTTGACCTGCATTCTGTCCCGGTCTGAGCACAAGGTCACAAAAGTGGCCTTGTTTTCTCTGCAAGTTCAGATAAGCCAACAGTAATGCTGCATGTCTACCAACTTCCTGGGCACAAGGTGCCACCTGGAGAGTACAGAGCAGTAAGTAAAAATAGATTCTTGCTTATTATAATCAAGTGCTAGTACGAACACGTTCATAAAGACACTTGACACAGCATTAATCAGGTGACAAAATCAAATTAATCAAAATCAGTGCATTGAAGCTAATGAGATGATTCCACTGTCCATGTTTGATGAACTAGGGTGGCGAATCTCAATAATACACTTCCTTAATTACCAAATTTTGTCAGTTTATCACTTGCAGTTTGTCACTGCAAAGAGTAAATACATCTGATAATTTTGCTCACACTGCCAAAGCGCCTTATTGCCTTCAGATAAGCGGGGTTACATTTTTGTATTGATTGGATTTGGATTGTATCACCCATCACTGAACAGTGGCAAGGTTAGGTTACTTTGAACAGAAGGAATAATTAAAGTGATCAAAACAAATCTGAAAAAGCTGTGAGCGCTTCCTGAACATTTCACTATCTAAAGCATATTTTAATGCTTTCTCTGATGGCTTAAAGATTTTGTCCTAAAATGCACCATCCAACAGATGTTAAAACTTAGTAAGGACATGTATTCTAGAGCTTTATGTCCCCATTTCTGCCAAATTAAAGAAAATGTGCACACACGAAGAATATAAAAGCAGACTGCCTTTCTCTTAAATCTATAAGCTGTTAAAATCATAAGACATTTCTTTATGAGGTTTTCCAAATTTCTAGAACTACTTTAAGCACATAGGAAATATATCAGATTTTAAATACACACAGCTGTCAATAAATGTATTTGTTTCTTGTTAATATACAACAAAAATGCTAAAAATCTACTCTGAACTCCAAACTTATACCTGACTATTAAACTGATCAAACATACTATTTCAAATGTACATTAGGAAAAATGATCCCTTACCTCCATATTATGTTGGAAGAAAAACAACAAACCTCGGCTGTCTTGCTTGCAGTGAAATGAAGAAAAGAACTGTATATGCAGGATATATAGTACCACTTTACTATCTACGCACACTGTCTCATTCGGAAAACAATCACACGCTTTTCCTATTGGGAGCATGGCATGACATGAATGGACAGGTGCTTATAAGGAGTGCTAGCGTCTAACGTCATAATCTCCATAGCCTCTTTTGGGGAGAGGACTGAGACCAGCCCACGGACAGCCAACAAGATACCACAGAACTAAAGCAATCAGAACCAGTGTTTGTACTCACATCAGACAAAAGGCAGTGCAAGCTCCTATTAAGTCCCTCATACCCATAATAAAACAGAAGTAGGAACTATTTTAAGAAGCTTTTATTTTTGTTGAGAGGTCAGAGGTCATGGACAGTTATAAAATAGTCTGCAATGAACGTGAACTATAGACATTCAGAGTGCACAGCTGATTTTAATCTTATCAAAACATTAATTACTCTGTTAGCTCTGAGTCTCCACCAGTCTTCTGCTGAAATGGTAAAGTTAGAGAAAAGCATTATGATTAGCACTAAAAAAGAAAAGTGGGATGTATTTAAGTATTTCTATTTGCTTTGATTCTACAGAGGGGAGCTTCTCCAGTGTCAGGACTACGAGCCAGTCCCCCTCAGCTGACGTTTTGTTGACAACGCCATACTAAGCCATTTCTCCACCCTTCCACACCATGTGCCTGTCACGCCTTTCTAATCTCTTTAGCTCTCTAATGTCACAGCCACACCTCCGTCCACAACGCAGCAGGACATTTAACCTAAAAAGTGTGCAGTAGCACTACCACTGCATCACAAAGTAAATAATAAAAATAAGTCCAGTGGCACTAAAAAGAGGGTCACAACCCTTAATGTCGCAGGAAATGTCGAGGAAGGTCAAGGACTGAAAAGTTCTTAGCTGCTATGAAATATTTAAGTATGAAGAATTAAGTGCATAGTTATTGCATATGCTACAAATTATATTAGTTTTCCAAAGTATCCCATGCATATAAACCAAAAAAAAATATATATATATACTGTATTTTTTTAGTCAGTTTCATTATAACATGTTTATAAAAGTACAAGAAAATGGAAAATGAATAGTTTGCCAGGTGTTAAAAATGTCCGCTTTAACATTAGTACTTTTAGTATACGCACTGTGAAGTCATCAAGTGCCACAGTGCAAGCATATACATAGTATGAACAAAAACAGAATTTTAATAGTTAATCGATCTGCCCTATATAATAATTGTTTGAATTATGTAACCGTGCCCCTCAGCCCCTCCCACCCCTTTCTCTCTCAGAGTACCACACGTACTTTAAGCTTGGCACACCGTGGCTTTGAATGTTTCCATTCACTGGGTGCTTGGTGACATAGCTCACGTACTGTATTGCTGCATGCAAAGGCAGTGTCTCCCTTGCTCACAGACACAGCTGCAGGTTTTGGAACAACATGATGTTATGGGGCTTCACTCGTAAAGCCTCAAAAGGCTAAGGACCAATTTACATGGAAACAAAAACAATCCCATTTATATCGCCTATATTTTATGTAAACTAGTGCAGTAAGTTGCAAATTTCAATACTTGCTAGTCCTGAATCATCACATTTGCATTTCCACATTCATTCAGAATATGAAAACATTCATTTTGTGTTTCCTATTTGCATAAATAATGTAATTACACTTACTGAAACTAAAGGATACTTTTTTTTTTATTAATGAAGCAGCTAACAACAGATAGCAGAATAACCGTATTGCAATAGTAGCTGGATGTCACTGTGACCTAACCCAAAAACAGGCACCAAAGCAAAATTTCACAAAGAAATTGTCAAGTACTCATAAAGCTCTCGACACCATATACATGGTCTGTTTTTCATCTCTCCACAAGAAGAAGCCTTGCAAAAATACACTGCACAGATCCTGGAATCCATTCGTGACTGAAAATGTCCTTTAGGCCATTATTAGTTGGCTGTTAACCATGGTTGCTGGAGGACATCAAAGCATAATGTTGAATATGTCGTTTGACAAGGTTAACAGAAGAGAAACAAAACCAAGCTAGTATAATAGGTTCTTTTTCATTCTGATCTGATAATGGCCTTTGATGATTATCACATGCAGCATGGAAGTAAATCAAAAACGTTTGACTTATTTCCGATAATAATCTCATTTGGCCTGTGCTGCTAGTGGAAAAAAAAATATAATAAAAGCAGGGGATCCTCAAAAGCAATTTTCTGCCATTGCATCAAGTAGATTAACATATAGTGGGATCATAGGTATCGTCACATGGCCATTACTAACATCATGGTACATGGGATTTAGATATATTCCAGTCTCAACCACCTGTCTGGCAAACCAAGACTTTGTGATACACCCATGCATAATCATTTGCGAAACCAAATGAACAGCGAATTCACATGTCACATGTATTCACATGAGTTTTCCAAAATCAGTTAAACTGTGCACATATGCACTTTTAAGATACAAGTACCAACCAAAAAGGCACGTGCATTCACACACAGACACAATAATGCCGTACCCAGCTGACTACATGCCAATCTTGTTTCTGTAACACATGCAGTACAAGGCTCCAGCTGTTCACTTGTTCCACTTCCAGTTTTACCAATGTAACATCGTCTTCATCTCTCTCTATTTTGATCACGCCCCCAGAACATTGTAGTCATTGCTGCTATTCTTGGCTCTCTGGCATGACACCTTACACACTTATCCCAACATAAACACCCCTCGAAAGGCACAACTGCAGTGTGAACCCAGGAGAACAGTAGGTCTGCTTAGGATTCTGGTGTGATTCAAATTATACTGGAGAGCTTTCAGGATGTGACAGTGTTGTTGGCTTTTGTGGTCTGAAGCATGCCTTAAACTATCAGGGGACCTTTGTTCCATAAATAATCTTTTGTAATAGTATTTAATCTTTATTTATATTGGCATGTATTAATATAAACAAATTGTTACGTTCCCCCCGAAGGGGTCTAGGCATGCGAGTGAGGGGACCAGTAACAAATGAGTCCAGAAACAGAATGAAAAGGAAAACAGACAGGGTTGTTCTGTATTAATATAGTTTTATTACGAATGATATAGGTTTATTACAAACGACATTAACCTAAAGAGCCGGCAACGCCGTTTTACCAATAATGCCAAGGAAACAAAAGAAACACTCGCAGCAACAAAAGACAAGAAGACTACAAAACAAAAAAGGGAGGCACTTCCCACACTTCCTACCCTACTCCTCACCACGGGGAGACACTCTCAGGGCCCACAAGCCCATCTACTCACTAGTCAGAAGGCTGTCTGTCCAAAACCTAGCACAAAACCATGTAGAGCCACAGAGGAAGAAAAAACCACTCTGCTCACAGCTCATCCCCAGTTTAAATAGCCTCAGAGGTGATTGCTGACTGGAGTCAGGTGGCAAACGAGGCTAATCAAAAGCAGCTGTGGCCTGGGGAGAGAGGAGAGTGAGAGAGACAGAGGGGGTAGCATATGCTTGTGATCTCAAGCTTTTAGTCACTTGAGCCTTTAGAAAAAAGCCTTAATGTGTTCAAAGAAGACAGTAATACTTTCACAAATATGGATCTATAAGTATGTGGACATACAAACACATTCTATACATGTTTCAAAAACCATAGTCGTTGATGAGATTTTGCCCCACCTTAACTGCTGCTAAGCTCAGGTTGTAATAAGACCAAGCAATGATTGTGGTAAATGTAACATGTTTATATATTTCATTTAATTAAAAGCGCTTTCTAAACAGTGCATAAAAATTAAAAACATTGAGTTAGACTAAGCATTTGATGAAAAAGGCGAAGGAAGAGAATTTATTACACTTTCAGACAAAGTGCAAACTTGAAGGTTAAGACAGCATCTCTCTTCTATCTATAGTGTTTAATATATGAGCCCTCTTTTTCTGTTTCACACAGAGTAAAATAACAGCAGTATTACTCCAATGGAGCACAATTTCTTACAAGTCACTCTGCAACACAATGTCTCAGAAAGAGTCAGAGAACAGATCTCTAGAGCAGTCACATGTCTGGCTCCCATGAATCCCTTCGCCAACTTCTTCACTGTCACGATTTTCTGTCTTTCTCAGCACACACTCGATGGAACCAAAATTGTTGCTGTTGTCTGTCAGCTTTCTTTTTCGGATTGGCACACTTTGTTGGATTTTACTCGCAGGTGTAGGAGGAACAATTGCTTCATTGTCATAGCTACACTCTGACACGTCAATAAATCTTGCTTTACAGTTGATTGACATGCGGTTTAGAGCCTCTTCCTGCACCCTAAGGTGCTGCAGAGGATGTAGACTGTTTTTATGCTCGACTGGTTTCAAGAATTTTCTTTTGGGGGTAAGTTTGTGGCTGTGTCTGCTGGATGTAGTTCTCCACACAAAGTTTTCTTTGACAGATTCCATCTCACTCTGCAAAGCCTGGTCAGCATTACCACAGTTCAGTTTATGAACAGAATTGTTTTTACTCTCCATTTCATGTAAATTTGCATTAAAACTTTTTTGATTGACAGGCTGTGAACTGAATTCACCTGTCACGCTTTTGTACAAGTCAACACATGAGTATGATACAATGCCTAGTTTTACAATGGGTGTGGACTGAGAGGGAGGGACAAAGTCAAATCCTTTTGGGTCTTGTGGAATCAAACTCTCCCTGCATTTACTTTTTTTAAATTTCCCTTTATCTGGTGTTGATTGTGTCACATTCGCATTTTCATAAATCAGATGACGCTCATCTGCCTTGGAAAACTGTGAGCAAGCTTCCATGCCATCACCGACGGCTTCTGCATGCATGGTGAACCTCTCCGTTTCAAGATTGATCGTGTCTGAGCTACCAAACAGATCTGCTGAACAGTTGTAGGCATCCCCCTCAAGCTGCTCTTCTTCCTCCTTTTGAAAAGACAGTGAACTAGCTGTGCCATCCACCTGATAACACCCATGGGAATAAATGTTTCTATCGTGACTCCTTTTGACAAACAGAAGAGGGTTCTTGCATTCTTTGCTGGCTGAATCATGTGAGCCACATCCATTTGTTGCAGGCGTATTAGTGGCATCCAACAATGCTTGCAAATGCCTGTCTGTTATTTGTGCATTTCTTTGGCAAGAAGATGTTTCACTTATTAAGCTGCTGTTTCCCAGGTTATTTCTTGCCTTTACTTCCTTCCAGTGAACATTCTGAACTTGTTTCGTATCTCTATCAGTGTCAAAATCTTTATTGGCTTCACATAAAAACTCTGTCAGACTTTCAGAGAAAGGCAAATCGTTCCAAGCCAATGAGCTTGATGAAAATGTTCTGGTGAGCTGTCCAGTAGAAAACTCCTTTTCTTTGGCGCTATTCTGACAATACTGGGACGGCCTTAACCAAGTCTTTAGGCTAGGGCTGTTTCCAGCTCCCTTCTCAGATGATGGACTATCATAAAAACTGTGCTGCAATGAGAAAAAAGGAGCCAAGTCCTTTTCCACTTTTTGGTTTTCCTGGCAACCCCTCTGTGCAAGATATGGTGTTACGCTTTTGTCAGCCTGACTTCTGTTTTCATCTCCACATTCCTGGGTACTGCAGCCTTCTTCCTGCTCTGCTGATGATGTAACCAGTCCAAGTGATTGCTGCCATGGAGCTGTGGGAGTAAGGGTGCAGTCTATGTAACGTGATCTAGGAAGGAAACAAAAGCTATTATCAATTATCATTTTTGCATGTAATGTAATAGCACCTCCACCCACGTGCTTAGAAGTCAATATCAGGAGCTTATGAGAATATGTGTGGTTTTTACTTTGGCTTTCAGAGCCATTTATTGTTATTTTGTAGTCCCTACAAAGGAATAGTACATAGGAGTACATGACTCTCTAGTTAGTAGGGTTTTTTTGGACAGAAAATACAGAAGATTGTATCATTTCTTAATTTCATTACCTTTGAAGTGATCGGGGCAAAAGATGAGAGGCAGATAGTGTGGCATCACTAAAGCTGCTAGTTGGAGAATGATCATGAATGAGGAGCGGGGTTGTTGCTGGAAGACTGGAGATTCTGCTGGTATCAGCAGATACAAGTTCAGATTCAGAAGCTTTCTGAAGAAGAATCCGATAATAACTGACCACGGTGCATCCTCCCATTCCCGTTGCTTTGGGAAGAATCATCTGAGTGGCAACAAACTGTGCTGCATTTTTACTGCTGGAGCCACTTAGAACAGGTCCTCCAAACCAAAGCGCACTTTCTGCTTCCATCACCTAAACAACACAGATGATACCACAGACAGCTAAGCTCAAACAATGCAAAAATAAAGTAAGCATAATTAGAACACATTTTGGACATATATTGATCCTATTATTTTCTTTTCTTTAATGGTGAACGGAGAAACTAAAATTGTGAAATGTGGAGAGACGTTTATTATTTAATTGTTGCATAGTTTGTCTTGCTTTTCATGTTTTTTAAATCATTTTATGTTCAAAGTAACAGCAGGAATAAAAAAAATATGGACAATTGAGTTTGAGTTAATTTCTGCTGTTTTGTGTGACCAGGAAGTCACTGATTTCAAGTTATATAAAAAGAAAACAAAAAACCTCCAAACAGCAATAGTGACTAAAATGTTGAATGCCTATTTTTAAGTCTTCATATGTATTTGAATAACTTTTGATCTTGCATGTCACATAATACTTTTACACACGTGATTTACGAATGTACCTTTATACCAAAAATGAAATGTCTGCCAATGAAACAGTCCTCGACTGCCTTCACCAGCAATGTGAGTCTTCTAGATTGTTCCACGGGTCTGTCCAAGTTTTCCGCCAATCTATAAAAGACACAAAGCCCAGACAGCTCTTCACTTAACCATCAGAGAAGATGTTATGTTCTTCACACGTTGTAGTCATTTGAAACTGACAAAATACCACTAAAATCTGCACTTTAAAAAGAAGAGGTACAAAACAAATAGCATGTATCCACTGTCTCCATATTATTAGGTACACCTGTTAAATTTAATACAATAGCACTGCCATTTCTTTCCTTCTTTTTTGGGGGGTTAATAGAAACTTGGCAAAAATCTTAAATTCTGGCATTTTTGTGGATGGTGGTCCTGGTGTTGTACTGAACTGCAAAGCACTCACTAGTGTTCTAATGTTTTCTCCACCCTCTTATATTGGGAGGGAGGTGTAGTAAACCCTAAGTGACAACAACCAGTACACCAACTCCATCACATACTATGACCTCAACTTATATGTATCCATGGCCTCTGCTTTAACCCAATATATACTCCTTCTAAACCTGGGAAAACATTTTAACAGTTATTCAGTCTTGATACTAAGAACTTGCATTGTGTTTTCTGTACTCACCTTTGTAATTCATTTGCATGAATGCCAAAGAATGGTTTCAAGCTGTTTCCAAATACTGTTATCCCGAATATACGTCCGTCCCGGGCCACCCTCAGTGAGAGACGGTACCTGTAATCCACCTGTTCTCTCAGACACTTGTAACCACACTTGAAGCATCTGCATCTGTGGTGGGTACACAGAGACGATTGACCAGTATTCATATACTGTCAGGTAAAAGAGGTAACATACATTGTATAAAAAATATTTTAATTTTCTAAAAGAAATCCATTCACTTTTAACTGGACTGTATCTCACTTAGATACAGTCCTCTCAGCACAGACAGTTTCTAAAGGGATTTTCACAATGCTACCGTTTCTCGGCTACAACTGAACCTTTGTGTTTACCTCGTAGTGTCCTGCTGGTCAACATCAATCCTGGAGAAACAGCATCTGCAACACGGATAAAACACACAGGGATCTTGCAGAGACAACACCGCACAATCCACCAGTGCCCGTCTATAAGACATTTCAGTCAACTGAGACACGCAGCTGCAGATAGCAGGCTAACCGCCGTCATAGCAAACATGCCCTTTTGCTAACTGTACACAAAATGCTACTTCTTCGTGTCTTCATTTCCATGTTGTACGTGAGTCAGCTGGAGGATGCACCGCCACCTATTGTATAAGACGATCACATGAAACTACATTTCTTGATGAATCTACGGTAATTTTAATAAAATAATGTTTTCAACTACTGCATGATATGTATTTTATTTAATTATAGACATATTAGTAAAAAAAAATCAAATTAATTTCTGTTAGATACATTTTTTGTCCTTTTGCCTATCATTTTTGTAAAAAATTGGAAAATTTGTCAGAGTGAAGTGTCTGTATTCATTTTTTTTTCTTCAAATCCAGTCATTTAAGACTTGTTTGGATAACGTGTAAACTGAAGTTATGTCCAGTATGATGATTCAGCAGTGTCTGAAAACAAACTCTACTGCTCACTTTTAACATCAAAATGTTCAATGCACAGTGCCTAAAGGGACCAATAAGGGAGCAATTTCTGAGCATTTGTTTTGGCAAATAAATGACAGTTTTTCATAAAATCCCATGATGCCACCTAGCCTTTGCATATTATGTCGCAATTGGATATGCACAATCCCCTTCACAAGAAAAATTACTGAACACTGTGTGACAGACCTGACCGGTTTCAGTGCTTGCATCATTTGTTACATAGGCAGGAAATTCAAATTCAAATTCAAATTTTATTTGTCACACACACAACCATACACAGTATGACATGGGGGTGAAATGCTTGTAGCTGTACAATGCCCGACCATTAAATGACAGAAAAAAGGTTTTACAATATTTACAATTTACAGGTCACTACAAAATTTACAAATTAACTTAGGAATTTACAGTAAAGAATGTGCAAATAGCAGAAGAGATTATAAAGATTATACATTATAGGAATTATAGGATTATAGGAAATGTGTGGTGGTGCGTGTGGTGATGTGATGTGTGTGAGAGTCCAGTCTTATAGTGACGTGTGTGGGAGAGTCCAGTCCTACACCTGGTTCAGGGCCCGAATAGCCTGGGGGAAGAAGCTCCTCCTCATTCTCTCTGTTTTGGCCTTAAGGGAGCGGAAGCGTTTCCTCAACAGTGAGAAGAGTCCATTGTTGGGATGGGAGAGGTCCATCATAATCTTCCTAGCTTTGGACTTGCACCGCTTGGTGTAGATGGACAGCAGGTCAGGGAGCTCTGATTGAATGACGCGTTCGGCTGAGCGCACCACTCTTTGCAGATCTCGTCTGTCCTGCTTGGTGCTGTTCCCAAACCAGGTGCAGATGTTTGCCGTCAGGACGCTCTCGATGGTGCAGGAGTAGAAGTTCTTGAGCACCTTCAGTGGCAGATGGAAGTCTCTAAGTCTTCTGAGGAAGAAGAGACGCTGACGGGCTTTCTTAACCAGGGTGTTGATGTGGCAGGACCATGACAGGTCCTGAGTGATGTGAACACCCAGGTATCGGAAACTGTCCACTGGCGTGCCACTGATGATGAGGGGTTTGTAATTCCTCGCCTGCTTTGTAGTGAAGTCCACGATCAGCTCCTTAGTCTTGCTGATGTTTAGGAGGAGGTTATTCTCCTGGCACCAGGTCTCCAGGTTCCTAATCTCCTCCAGGTAGGCCGTCTCGATGTTGTCGGAGATCAGGCCCACAACAGCAGTGTCGTCAGCAAACTTGACAATGGAGGTGGTGTCTGATGTGGCTACACAGTCATAAGTGTACAGTGAGTACAGCAGGGGGCTTAAAACACAGCCCTGAGGCGCTCCAGTGCTGAGTGAGATGGAGGGGGAGACTTGTTTTCCCACCCTCACTGATTGGGGTCTGTCTGTGAGGAAGTTGAGGATCCACTGACACAGTGATGAGCTGAGTCCTAGATCCGTCAACTTGGTGAAAAGCTTAGAGGGAATTATTGTGTTGAATGCTGAACTGTAGTCCACGAACAGCATCCTAACATAATTCCCTCTGCCAGTGTCCAGGTGACTCAGGGATGTGTGGAGCAGGTGAGATATGGCATCGTCTGTGTAACGATTAGTCCGGTAAGCAAACTGAAGTGAGTCGATGGTGGCAGGAAGTGAAGAAGTGATGTGATCTCTCATCAGTCTTTCAAAACACTTCATCACAATTGAAGTCAGTGCTACTGACTTCAATTGCCCAACATTTGCAACCATTGTCTTTTTCACAACCAGTAAGAGAAAACAACAACAAAGATTCTGAGCATAAGAGTTCCAAAATGAATAAATATTAATAACAAATAATGCAGTCAGACTATTTTTATTTCCTTCAATTATTTTATTTATTTCAAGGTACACACAGTATACAGTCAAACTCATCGTTCACCAGTCAAAATGAGTTTGCTACTTGTTTGCTACTCAAGTAAGTGAAGGTCTTACAGATATATTGCTCTTATACTTGGGTGACAGGAATATATTCACTACATTTGAAGACAGAAAAGCAGTACACGAAAGAACTATCAGCATTAACCTGGAGAATACAAACACGAGTCTGTGATCTAAATGTTTAAGGCCTTTTTGTCCAGACTGTGACTAGATGGATGGCTACAGGTGTTTGAAATCCTAATATAAATAATATAAGTAGTTGGAAACACTATAACATAGGGCACACAAATCATGAACCAGCTGTACATAGTAACATGATGCACCATGATGGCAATTATAACCATTGCTCTGCAGTTGAAATGCGGCTCTCAGTTTACCACAGAGGGGCTCTGATCAACACCCCTTTCCATGTGTGAGAATTTGCTACCTGCAACAATTCAGAGCAGAACCAACATAAAAGAAAAACACCTAAACAATGTAAATATGTCTAACACACATTATTCATTATACTCAACTGTATTTGAAATAAAAGTAAATAAAAGTGCTGCATATCTCAATCTGTTATTTAAGGTGCAGATGAGTGGTAAAGCACATCATAAATAGACAAATCCCCAATGTCATAATAGACACAGGAGTTATATATAAAAGACACAGATTTTGCTTTATTTTAATTTATAATTTAAAAAAAAAAACGCTAGGTTAATTCTCATGCCAGCTTGTGCTTGTTCAAGGCACTGGCTTCTAACTGGAGTTGGTCCACCAGATATTTTGACAGTGAATACCAACTGCTCCTTATGCTGATGAGTGAAAGGAAGGGAATGAATTTCCCTACAAGGGGATCGATAAAGGATATCTTAGCCTGCCTTATCCTATGTGAATGTGCCATTATAGATTTTCACTTTTTAAGTTAATTACTAAACTACCCTGTGTGCAGAAGTTGGATGGTAATTACTTTTGATTTACCTGCATTCTCTGATGAAGAAACCTCAACTTCTGGTTGAGACATTCAATTTCCTGATACAGACAAAAAGATAATGACCAGGTGTTTGATTTTTTAAAAACTCACTGTAATATTAACCCATTTAAACCCACTGGGAACAACTGTTGCTGTTCTAACCCCCTATGACATTAAAAAAAAATTAAACATATTGTGTGTAGGGGATGTCTAAGGAGTAAAATGTATGCACTTATTTTGCAGGGAAAACTTTGGGATTTAATGGGTTAAGACAGGGGTGTCAAACTCAAATACACAGTGGGCCAAAATTCAAAACTGGAACAAAGTTGTGGGCTAACATTAATATTTATTGAAATATATTTATTCCTCCAGATATAAGAAGGAATCTTTTCTTATGGACTCAAACACGTTTTGCTTAAAAACTGAATATGGAACAAGCAAAGCTTAATACTAAACAATATATATATTAGCTATATAATACCAGTAGGCCAGCTCTAATAGTAATTTGGTATGGCTTCGCGGGCCAAATGTAATTAGGCTGCGGGCCAAATTTGGCCCGCGGGCCAGAGTTTGACACCTATGGGTTAAGAGATTTGATGAAGAGGCTAAAACTCTTCAATATGGTTCTGCTATGTTTCTCAGTGCATTCACCGCTTTAAGAAAGTTTAAATACCTGGGTTAGTTTTTCATTACGCCTGAGTTTGACTTGAGGTAGAAGGTCTTCCAGTCTCTGTATCTATAATTAAAAATACGATCTAAAATCATTTACAGACAAGTAGCATCTGTTATTAAGTCGTTAATATATTCATTCAGAGATCAGTCTGTGGACTACTGCCAAACCACTAACTGTACTGTACTCTCATTAAAGAATACTTGCACTTACCCTTCTTTCAATAGTCTGTAGTCTTGTTTTCATAGTTTTATTGATCACAGTCATGGGGATGGTTCTCGGCTTGGGACACACTGAAGTAATATGAAACCAAACAGAAATCAAAAAGGTGCCTTTTTGTTCAGGACAACACATTGTAGTGATCTTTCTTTCTGTATCTTCTTTACTATTTGTAGAATAATTTAGCCATGATAAACTGATTCATGTTTTATGTGTTTCATGTGTTTCCCATCCAAAATAAAGGAAAACGAGTCCATTCACTGCTACTATTAAAATTGTGGTTCCATTCACAGGATGTGGATGCTGACCAAGAGTAGTCTTTAGGATATTCCATTTGTGATACCTTCTAAAATTTCTGTATGTTGTTTAAAAAACTGTCCCATGACAAGAAAATCTAATACTTTATATTATGTTCTATTTTTCTTTTACAGCAAATTAATCATTGCAAATACTTTTTCCAGAATAGAGGTGCTGGGACCCCTCCAAGCACCACATTTGATACAAGGTTTGTTCATAATTCCATTGCCTTTGTATATCCCATAAGCTAAGCTGATTGGCTGTAGTTATTCCATTAACAGGATTATGAAACGTAGAAACATTTACAGACTGTTAAAGATAAACACACTGATTACCATGCTGAAAGATCTTTGCAACCTCAAGTACGTAAGGTCTGTGAAGAAAAATATATAACTGCTTGATTATATATTTTCAGTATGCAGTGATTAAATGTAAAGACTTTTACATCACCAGACCACATACATGTTTTTGTTGTTAGCAGGGATGGAGCTGTTCAGAGGGATAAGATGGCCATGATGGTTCCTTATCTACACACAGAGGAAACTTATCAGCTTATTGTGTTTTCAAGAGCTCCCCCCCAATTTTTTTTCATTAATCATTTTTGACACATGGACCCACTTCCACTAAACATTTAGAGAAATGCCTGTATTTTACACATGTACCTTGAACACAACACTGGAACAGTTCAGCCCAAAAGCACTGCTGACAATCTGAAAAGGTGATATAATATAATATAATATAATATAATATAATATAATATAATATAATATAATATAATATAATATAATATAAAATAATATAATGGGCAATATTTTAATAAGTAAACAACAACAGAGCACATTCACGTTTTATACTTAATAATATTAACAATCAATGATTTAAAGTCAAAGTCAAAACACCAAAAACAAAACAAAAAAATCCAAAAATACACATGATAAGAAAGAACAATTACATAATTACACATAAAAGATTAATCAAATCTCAACAAATGCTGTGAGGACTGTGATCATTTTAAATCTTTAAATTTAATGTCTGCTTTAAATGCTTATTTGTGAGAATTAAATGTATAACTTTTGAGGTTTTAAAGTTGATTGGCTGACTCAATGGATGGATGAATGCATACCTGTACAATGATGGTAACATCAGCAGCTGGGGGAATAGACACTTCTCGAAGAGTAGCCACTTTTTCATCTGCAGCAAAGTAAATGTAAGAGTCTACTTTTTACAATGTTACCATTACATAATTGCAAACAGTGCATTTATTAATGGTTAATCAATCATTCAGTTATAATTTATAAAGATATAAGCCAAAACAGCCACCAATGCTGTGGAAAACATGCCAGTAGCTGGACATTTGGTTAGTATAGTTAGTAGGCACCTTGAGGCAACTGTTTTTGTGATTTGACGTTACATAAATAAAATAAAATTGAATTGGATTGAACTTAATTGAATGTTATCAGTGCATCAGATCTAAAAAGCAGTATATTTAGTATAATCTCTCTCAACACAGAAGTGCTTATTTATGTCTTATGGCCGTCATGAGAAAGCTGGATTTACATATACTGTGTTTGAATGCATGGTAGCACACTTCACATGAGTGTCATGAAAAATCAAATTTACAATCCAAGTGAATGGACTTTATAGTTAACTAGAGACATTTGTTGTGTTTAGTATTTTCAGTTAACTGCAGATTGTTTAGATATACATTATGTGTAAGTGTTATGTAAAAAAAAAAAAAAAATATATATATATATATATATATATATATATATATATATATATTAGGCACAAATGTTTTGGTGTGTTGTTTGTCCATGTTTGACATGGATTTTAAACACTCACATCTGAACACTTGTTGATTGATTACAGTATTTCATTCATCTCTTATTAAAATTAACCGTTTAACATATTTGCTAAATACCCAATTGCATGATTCTAGTAATCCTATAATCAGATTTTCGTTCCCTCTTTGGTTCTTTTTAAGAAAAAATAAAATAAAATAATTTTAGATGTGAGCTCGCGGTCTAATATATGCTAAGAACAGTCACCAGCGAAATGCTCCTACCCTTTTGGGGGGTTATTTATGAATACGTTATTGCCTGATAAAGCAAAAAATAATATGTAAACATTTTTTTAAATGGATTTAACTTATATTATCTGGAAAAAAAAAGAAAAAGAAAATATGAGCACATAATCCTCATTTTGACTTTAACGGGTTAAAGGGGCTGGTTGCCATGGACACAGACGCACAGACTGACATCAGTGAGTAATTAAAAAAAAAATCACGGCTGACGAGATGACGAGAAACTCACACAAACTCACGAACCTTTTTTGTCAAGCCGCCTCAGAGCGATCCAAATCTTTGATACCTGAGGTAATTTATCAAAACTGACGATAGACATTTTAGTCAGAGAGCAGAAGCAGCCGCAGCCAGCGAGTATAAAAAATACATTATACATCCGGCAAGAGACCTTCAAAATAAGGCTTGAACTTCAGCCTTAATAAAGTATCATTCTAAATAAATAGAATGGTACTTTATTAAGGATAGCTTTGCAAATAAAAGAAAAACTGCTGTTCTTTAAGTGGTCACCGCCCTAAGTTATTCAGAGAATGTAATGTATGGGTGCGGAAAATGCACACAGCTCTTCAATAATAGTATATCCTCTTAAGGAAATATAAACATGGCATTTCATTTTACATATACAGGTGGTTTAATTTAAAATAAAAAAAAACCCCACAAACTCTTTTTGGTTACTTTCAAACACCATATGCTTTATAAGGTCTGAGACGATGAAAAAATATAAATGTGACGTGTCATAATATTTAAGATACCGAAGATTTCAGAAAGAACACTGCTTAAAATGTGTATATATGAGAAGTACCAGTAATAATACTAACTGACAACCTACTGATAGACATCAGGAATCATCTTTCAAGTCTGTTTTAGACACAAACAGATGGACTGAACCAGAAGAGAACTTGAAGAACTTGAAACTCAGGATTGTCTCATATTTGTGAGTGTGAAATTACTAGCTATCTTGAAGAGCACCAGCTTGTCTAGTTAAGTGTGCCTATGCCAAGAGGCACACTTATTACTATTCGTCGGATTTATTATTCTTATTATTCTCAATCTTCCGCCTAAAATTTCGCCGCGTAACTCACCCTGCAGTTTTGAGACAAGCTTCATATATGTTATATCATTTTGTGCGGCTGGATCTGGAATGGTGTGCTATGACTTTTGGTGTTTATGACTTTTATAGTTTTTTAAATATTAATATTTTAGTGAAAATTTTCCCGCGCTTATGTGCCGCACAGTTTTGACACAAGGGTTACATATGTTATATCATTTTGTGCGGCTGGGTCTGGACTAGTATGCTATGACTTTTGGTGTTCATGACTTTTTTAGTTTTTTAAATATTTAGATTTTAGTGCAAATTTAGGCCCATTTCTAGGCCCATGAGAAAGATTCAACTTTTGGCCCCATAGAGACAGACTTCATTTGTGGTGTGTTGGCTCTCTCTAGTGGTATGTCGGGAGTAGTACGGCCTGTCTACCCGTATTTGGATTACCGTAATGACGACAATATCAACGGCGCGCACAGCGTCGCTGCTTTAAGGAGCCATTGGAATTTTTAAGGTTGCGCGAACCATTGAATAGTTACGGTAACCGCAAGGGTGTATGCTTGGTGGAACACTCCATATCCCACAATTCATAGCACGCCTCTACCGAGTCAAACAATGGCGGCTGCCACTTCGTTTAATATATTCCTCTTATTCGTGTTTCTAGGTCACAAAATAAACTTTTACGATATTTTCAGGCGAGAATGTAGGTGTGTAAACGTCAAATATCTGCTCGTTTTGTCAAAACATCCCATATTAGCAACAGTTTTCTCACGATGTTGCTGCTAGCCGGCTATCTAGCGCGGCTAGCGCTGCTTCGCTCAAAAGCACCCGGGCTTAGCTTAAAGTGAAGCGGCTGACACTCGTTTCACCACCCGATCAGTCGCCATGGGACTGTTTCTCAGCTGGACTTATTTTTCGTTTATATGGGCCGATAATTCATTTATTCATTTTAGTAACGGTATAAACAGTGAAAGGTGGTTGTCCAGATGCTGGTCGATGTGGGAAAAATAACTGAGTTGTTTGGTGGTGGCTAACGCGGAGCTCCAACAAAGGGCAGCCAGCCCTGACAGAAAGGACATGCGGGGAAAGAGACATACGAGGCGGCGAGGCGGCCGCCGATCGACCGGTGGTGGCTAACGCGGAGCTCAATCGTGGATAAGGGAAACCGAAGGCAGGAGCGTGAGGTGAACTGAATTTCAGGTAAGAAGTTATGAACTGCACTCTATTTGGGTCAGATATAAACCGAGTTTAGGTGTAGTTTATTTTCGTTGTGCTGACAGTTACAATAACTCGTACTGCGTGCTAGCTAGCACGACGGAGTTTCTACACAGCTGTGCGCGCTAAATTACTGATGTTGAACTTTATGACAGCCTCCCCTGTCATTCTCTCGCCTGTTGAAACTTCAATCATGAAACTGATCAATGATCGGCTTTTCTCTCATGTTTGTTTATAGCACTAAACAACAGCAGCACGTTTTTAGCTTGATCAGCTGTTGTTAGAATTCATTTGATTTTAATTTCTAGTGTCAGCTGATGTTTGCTGGAGCCACAGCTGAAAAAAAAGGGCTGGTCCAAACCATGAGATGTCCTTACTGAATCATCAGAGCTGAACTGGTGATGGAGAAACAGGTTTACCTTTTAGGTGACATGAATGAGTTGAAGGGAAGTTATGAACTGTTTCTGAGAGACAAATAACACCAGGATCCTTTTCTAAGTAGCTGACAGCTGGTAACTGTGCAGGGGCGGATCTAGCAAAGCTTTTGCCAGGGGGCCAGGTAGGGCATTAACAGGGAGAGGGGGACACAAAGATATACTTTTCTTTCTTATTCTCATATAAAATATTTAGCTTTTATTAAATAGTTATCTGAATCTTACAACCAAAGTTTGTATAACAATACACAAGATTGGCTGTAGACCATTGTTATTCATTCAGAACACTGTGTAAAAATAACAAAAAACAAAAAGTGAATGCAAAAGTGCATAAATATTTATTTTACGTGTTTGATGTGTGTGGCGGGCGTGGTCTGCAGTGCCGCTGCAGGGGAGGTGGACCCACCTGAGCGGCATCTGCAATCACGCCTCCCGGGCGTAAAGTCTGTGCTCTCTCGGCTGTTTTTTGTTTTTGTTTTTTTGTATGTGTCGGGCTGTGAGATGAAAAGCTACAGCTGGCTGTGTGGGTACAGCAACTATGTGTGAAAAGTGGTCCATAACGTAATGCTTCAAAGCGTGTTCATGCAAACATTGTCGGGTCTGCTTATGAACCTCTGCGCACAGCGTCTGCAAATCGGGGCTGTACGAAGTCACCTCATCTTTACACAAAACTGTAAGGTGTCATCTGTGAGGCGCGAGCGGTGTTTGTTTTTGCCATAGTTCATGGTGGAGAATGGCTGCTCTGCTGAGTTTTGCTCCCTGTAACCGTATGAATGGCAAACTACACTGATTAGCGGCGGCATAGGCACACTTAAAATTTCTTATGAAATTTTCGCTTTCTAGTTTCTTCATTAAACTTTCTAAAAAACTGTAGTTTTGTTTGTTGCGCCAAGCCGACATGTTAGTTGTACAATCCAGAGTCTAAGACAATTTCGTGTGAAAAAGAATCAGCTTGTCCAATGTTAGGAACACAACTGAGTCTTGAGATTTTATATCCATAGCTGGTGCAGGATTGGTTAGTGTTTCGAAAAACCTAAAGGGAAAAACGAAACTGTCTTCTTTGACAATGCACTTGCAAGACCAGACAGATTCCCTGCAATGTGTCGTAAGCCTGATTGTTCCGTGTTTAACAGACCGTGTCTGCAATAGTTGATCGGTTAGTAGTCAGACTATTTTTTCTTTCTTTTGGCACCAAGCCACTTCATGTTTGAGGAGAAAATTGAAAGCTGTGAAACAAAACCTACAGAAAACCTAACAGCACAACTGGTTGTTTGTGTTAATTATTTAATTGAGAGAGAGAAAAAAATCAGACATTAATTAAGAAAGCCCTTTTAGGACCTTCTTGTGTACATAATTCACCACAAAAAAGGCTTCAATATCATACAAAGACTTCATGTAAATTAATATATTCTGGATCTGAAAAGAAACTCAATGGTAAGAGAAAAGACTGTTTAAAGAGATGTTCTTGAGTAGGGCTGGGCGATATGGCCTAAAATCCATATCATGGTATAATTTGAAGCATGTGGGGTAACGATATATATCGTGATATATTCTTTTCTTCTGTATAATGTATTTTACACACTATAAGGCACACTTAAAATCCTTTAATTCTCTCAAAAATCAACAGTGTGCCTTATGTATGAATTCTGGTTGTGCTTACTGACCTCCAACCGATTTTATGTAGTACACAGCGCGCAGAAATCTGTCAAAAATGTTTTAGTGACGTTGGTAAGCTATGAAGGCACCACCTGATGGCTTGCCGGAGCAGTACGGCTACTGTAGTCAGGAGTCTTGCGGAGTAATCTGGGTTCAAAACTCTGTTTGCTTCAGGTCCCAAAGTCAAAGGAACACTGTGGCATCGCTGAGAGTTAAAAACTGTCTGAATTCTTTCATCTTTAATAAAATGATCAGCGTTGCTGCTTTACCAGGTGTAACAATTAAGTTTAACATTCAGGCATCCATGAAAACAAATTTATTAAATTCAACGGAGTTAGAAGTTAGCAGGAAATTAGCTCGCTAGTTTCCACCTAAACATGATATAGCATGTTCTGACTAAGAGATTTCTGAAAAAATTAAAACGTACAGCAGTGACTTTTGTAGGGTTACTGAAGTCGGACTAGCTGGTATATAATGATGTCCTACGTGATCACTAGCAAAACAGCTACGTTAGCATAACATTAGCACAGTGAAGCTGAAGGATGAACGCTAATCTCGCTAACCTCCACTTGATAAAAGTTAACGTGAGGGTTTCTGGTGGTTAGGGACAAATGCAATTAATAATAATAATAATAATAATAATAATAATAATAATAATAATAATAAATTTTATTTATATGCGCCTTTCAAGTCATCCAAGGACACTTTGCAATAGGATAAAACACTTAGTAAAACAATGGCAACAATAAAACAAAAGCACCAGATAAAATTTTTAATTCGATGGTGAGTGAGAAATGGTTCGCCTTCAAAAGGTTGGATTTGGTGCCAATAAGGAGGATTTCAGTTTTATCCTCATTGAGCTTTTGAATGGCAGGAAACGAACCAAACTTCAGTTAGGAGAGCAACTAAGATAATCCATCCACAATACGAGGTTAGTCATTAATATACTGCAACAAAATGGGAATAGAGCAGCTGCGAGAGAATTCAGCATCAATGAATCAATGGTAGGGAAGTGGAGGAAGTGCAGTTTTTGCCTTTCCCCATATTCCAAAAGTGCTTCGTCTCTTTGCTATTACTGTCGCCTGGCATAATTTGCAGATGATGTTGTTTGCAGCTGCTGCAGTGCTTTCGACCAAAACAGGCGCAGCTTGATGACACCATCAACATTCGCTATCGCAGTATAGTCAAAATCTCTATTGTTGGCCAAATTTATATCGTTTCTACCGTATACCGTTTATATTTTTCCCATTGTTTTCCATGCTGACTTCCTGTTTTCAGTGAACTTCAGACAGTTCAAGGAAACATCCTGGCTCATAAGGCCATGACAAAAAGTGAGGATCACTGTTTTGGCAGTTAAACAAAACATTTTGTTGGAAAACTGATTTTGCCGCCACCATGGTGAGGGGGACGTAACAGTATAGAAACCAGTAGGCTCAGTCTTGGGCGTGGATACATGAGTGTGGAGTGCCAGTAATATATTTGAAGTCAGGGAGCACACTGCCCAGGTGTTCTAAGTTGGCAGAGATCCGGAAATTACCCTGAAACACATACAGAGGAAAAACTTAAAGTAAAGTGTAACCCTCAATACATTCATATAACCAAAATACATCCAACACAACTCAGGTTTGACTCCTGCACCCGAACAATGGCAGTTTGACTTCCAACAAGGAAATTCCTCTGAGAATACATTCATGTTAAACACCACAACTTGCTTTATATACATTCCACTTTCTGGAAGAAGATGAAAGGGGACATATAAACCTCCTGTCAACGTGACTAAAACATGTTCCTCACCTTTTACATCATCAGTGAATGAAAAATAGTGCTACACTATACATGGGTATACATTCATTAAAATGTGCCTGGTATGGGTGTAAGGTTTCTTGTAATTGTGTGTTATGTTTTGAACCTAAAATAAGTCTATATACAAATTTATGTCACGTCATGGCTATTGACTGTGCAAAAAATGTTGAAAATGTGAACTGTATTTTTTTTTAATCAAACTGCAAAACTACAGCAGTAATTTGCCAATTAGAAATATCCTTAAGAATAGAATAGAATCATTTGTGTTTGTTGTCTTGTTTATTGTCTAGCTTGTCACAAATAATCATACAGTGTTCATCATAACTTTTTTCCAAATTATTTATACATGGTTTATTTGTTCCTCTCATGTTCTCCATATAATAAAAACGACCTTTGTGCAAGAATGACATATCGCAATTCTAGAATCAAGGCATTATTTATTATGTGCAATAGTAGGCCTAAAATGTTTCCATGAAAGCTGTATAATTTCATGTTCAGGTTCCGTTTACTATACGTAGCCTGTTAAGTAACGCAGGCCTCTGACAGTATGACACACAAGCGGTCAGAGACTTTCAGAATAAATGTAATATAAAACAGCTGAGGACAGCCAGTGACCTTTAGAGACCCAACAAAATATAATAGGTAATGTTAGTTCCTGTCGATAATGTGCACGGGAAAAAGAAAGAGGAAAATGTTGCTTAATTTAAATGATTCCATCGTTTTTATTCCATAACTTTCCATATTCCCACTCTACTGCCAAACTGGGATTTTACAGTGTTTTACAGTAAGTCTACTCCCCCCTCCCCCGGTTTTATACGCACGGTTCTGTCCTTCCAAAGAAAAGTCAGTGAGTCTGACTTCCCCTAAATGAGTGGTGCATTCTGCAACAGCTTTCACATGAGAAAGACTGTGAGTCTCGGACGTAAGCGGCACACTGTGCGAATGGATTTAGGCTGGAGCCGAGCAGTCCGCTTTCTATGAAAATACGCGAACTAAATTGTCTCGTAATGGATTCAAACAGGTAACCTGGATAACGTAAATTTGACTTTCTTCACGAATCCGTCAGGTTTGTTAAAAGAAAAGATCTTATTTTCGTTTTTTCTTCCAGACAAGTTTGCAACTGGATCTCTTATACCGTGCTTCTTTTTGGATACATAACTGCGGCCGTACTTCCTGGTATGTGGATTACAGTAAAAATAATAATAATTTAATACTGTAATTAGATAGTCTGTGTGAGCCCTGTGTGAGCACTCATAATTTACGTATTTGTATAATATGTTTCGTTCAGGAAAGAATCCGACAATTGGCTTCAACCTTGAATGTACGTACGACTTTGTCCAGGTGATGAAGTGTGAGCTGGAGCTGCAAAACTGCACTGAGTACAGCATGACTCTCCCAGACGAGTATGCCCGGCGTGTTTTTAATCATGATGATTTTAGTATTACACCGATCAGCCATGGCATTAAAACCAACAGGCTTACTTTGACTGGGTGCTGCTTTTGCTACTAGCTCCTACGTGTCCGGGTATGGACACGATTTATCTGAGGGTATCTGCCCTGTGTGCAGTGGCGTGTCTAGAAAATTTTTGTTGGGGGGGCCATAGGGGCACAGATTTGGAGAAGGGTGGCAGATGTAATTGGCAGATAATGTTTAAAAAAAATTCTACCAACTGTTAACCATGATTCAATAATCCTATAAACCTAATAACTGAATGCGCTTTTAACTCTTATTAGAATGAGATTTTAACCACTATGGTGCAAAGTTTTTAGATACTGCGTTGATAAAGTACAAGAGATACAATCAGTGCTTTGTCAGTGTTTACTCAGCATTCAAGGACAGCAATATTTGCATAGTATTTTTACTGACATATAGTGCACATATGTTTTGGGCAAAAACATTTTTGAATATTAAAATACGAACATTTGTAACAAACAATTGACAAATTAGCCAATTCCAATGTAAAACTTTATCTGCCTATTAAAAAAAGAAGATAATCTTCTCACAAACTGGTGTTTGATTTTGAAACAGGAAAAAAGTGGGGAAACAACTGAAAAGACTAACATTTGAATAAAACCTGAAAGCAAGTAAATACTTTCTATGCTGCCTTATGGTAAACTTTGGTAATATTGATAAAGAACAACACTGGCTGATGATGAAATACAGTCAGCTGGCATGGTGACACTGCCAGTATTAACCTGCAGGGCTGGACTGGGACAGAAAATCTGGCATTTTGACTAGAGACCGGCCCACCAGGTATTAAAGCCATAAAGACTTTGAATGAAAACAAATGCTGTTGTGACAGTGATGTACACTGTCTTGTTGGTATATGTATGATTTCTATACATTTTACGTCAGATAAAAACTTTGGTTGTAAGATTTAGATAATTATTTAATAAAAGCTAGACATTTTAAATAAGAATAAGAAAGAAAAGTATTTCTTTGTGCCCCACCTTTCCCTGTTAATGCCCTACCTGGCCCCCTGGCAAAACTTTCCTAGACCCGCCCCTGCACAGTTACCAGCTGTCAGCTACATAAAAAAGGATCCTGGTGTTATTTGTCTCTCAGAAACAGTTCATAACTTCCCTTCAACTCATTCATGTCACCTAAAAGGTAAACCTGTTTCTCCATCACCTGTTCAGCTCTGATGATTCAGTAAGGACATCTCCTGGTTTCATCTTCATGTTTCCCTCTCACCACATATCCAAACCGACATCATGACCAGCAGCTTTACAGCTGTGGCTCCAGCAAACATCAGCTGATACTAGAAATTAATATTAAATAAATTCTAACAACAGCTGATCAAGCTTAAACGTGCTGCTGTTGTTTAGGGCGACATCTGCTGGTTTCCTCTTTCTGGCGCAAAGTGGGCGATAAATAAACAAGAGAGAAAAGCCGATCAGCTGATCATTGATCAGTTTCATGATTGAAGTAGCAACAGGAGAGGCAGGGGGAGAGAATGAGAGAAGAAGAGGCAGCTGTGCAGCGCAACGACAGAATAACTCCAGCTTTGTGTCTTTTTTTCATTATAGCGAAAGTCCGGGACAAACTGCATCTCTTCTCAGCTCAATACGAAACGTGTAATATTTTCTCTGAATGAGGGACCATTCCATTTTTTAAGGAGCCGTTGGTAACTCTACGAACTAACCTTATGAATAAAATAAAGTTCACTATCAGTAACATCATAGCACCCACCCAGCTGTATAAAAACTCCGTCAAGCTGCCTAGAACGCAGTACGAGTTATTGTAACTGACGGTAAAAAGTCAGCACAACGAAAATAAACTCCACCTAAACTTGGTTTATATCTGACCCAGATAGACTGCAGGTCATAACATCTTACCTGAAGTTCAGTTCACCTGACACTCGGACTGGCGGCTGCCTCGGGGCTCTCCTCCTGCCTCCCCTTCCCTCATCCACCTGCTGGCCTCTGTGGAAGCCCCGCCATAGCCACCACCAAACAACTGAGTTAATTTTACACATTGACCTGCATCTGGCCAATCCACCACCTCTCATTGTTCATGCCGTTACAAAAAAAATAAAAAATAAGTCATGCCCGATGGCCAGCTATGTTAACCTGCAACCAAACCTGCAGCTCCATAAAGCAATGTTACGACTTAGATTATATCTTATAACTCATAACTCTTATGTTAGCTCCCCTCAGTAGCATACTGTCTGAAATATTCGAAGGCTGCAATAATTCTTTAAGTGTTATTTTTTCCTTGGTATGCTAATTTCACCAAAGTTTACTAAACTTTACATTTATTCTGTCCTCATTTTCTTTCACCGAAAAATTGTTTCCTGCAGTGCAGTCTTTCGTGCTTGACTCTCCTACCTTTGCTAACGTGATGCACATAGCGCAGAAGCCGATGCTGCATTCACTTACACTCGGATATCTGAGCTTCACCGTGAAAACATAATCGGACATTTGATATTTGATTGAATTTTATTGTTTTGCCTTTGGGGTGGCACCTGGGGTGGCCAGTCTGGTTGGGGGGGGGGCTGTGCCCCCCCAGGCCACCCCGCTGGACACGCCACTGCCTGTGTGGGGGTTCCTGGGTCGGCTGTATGTGGACCGGACTTGCATTGGCACACTGAGTGGATTCTCAGTTAGATTGGGATGTTTGGATTTTTGCTCTTCGTTGTGTTCCTCATTCGCTTTCTAGACAGTTCTTGTTGTGTGGAAGTTCTCAGTGGAAATCCCAGCAAACTCAGTATTACTGGTGCTGAGAGGTAAAATGAATGTGCACAGAGTTATATCAAACTTTTAAAAAAAACAACAACAACAACAACAAAAAAAAAACTAAATTAATAATCTATGGAAGTTAAATGGTTGGTACATTCTTGTGAAGAACAAACATATTGTACTTTTAATACAGTTTTGCCAAATTTGTTTTTGTTTCTTTAGGTTGTTTTTTTTTTTTTAATCAGTAAGTGTTAAACAGTTGCAGCTGCTTTTCTGTCTGTTAATCTTCTTTGGGATTCAGGGGAATATGTCAATAGATGAGCACTGTTAATTTTATTCCATAATTTTTGTGCCGTTTAAACAATGACTTTAGTAAACTACAGGGAGTGCAGAATTATTAGGCAAGTTGTATTTTTGAGGAATAATTTTATTATTGAACAACAACCATGTTCTCAATGAACCCAAAAAACTCATTAATATCAAAGCTGAATGTTTTTGGAAGTAGTTTGTAGTTTGTTTTTAGTTTTAGCTATTTTAGGGGGATATCTGTGTGTGCAGGTGACTATTACTGTGCATAATTATTAGGCAACTTAACAAAAAACAAATATATACCCATTTCAATTATTTATTTTCACCAGTGAAACCAATATAACATCTCCACATTCACAAATATACATTTCTGACATTCAAAAACAAAACAAAAACAAATCAGCGACCAATATAGCCACCTTTCTTTGCAAGGACACTCAAAAGCCTGCCATCCATGGATTCTGTCAGTGTTTTGATCTGTTCACCATCAACATTGCGTGCAGCAGCAACCACAGCCTCCCAGACACTGTTCAGAGAGGTGTACTGTTTTCCCTCCTTGTAAATCTCACATTTGATGATGGACCACAGGTTCTCAATGGGGTTCAGATCAGGTGAACAAGGAGGCCATGTCATTAGTTTTTCTTCTTTTATACCCTTTCTTGCCAGCCACGCTGTGGAGTCCAAGCGTGTGATGGAGCATTGTCCTGCATGAAAATCATGTTTTTCTTGAAGGATGCAGACTTCTTCCTGTACCACTGCTTGAAGAAGGTGTCTTCCAGAAACTGGCAGTAGGACTGGGAGTTGAGCTTGACTCCATCCTCAACCCGAAAAGGCCCCACAAGCTCATCTTTGATGATACCAGCCCAAACCAGTACTCCACCTCCACCTTGCTGGCGTCTGAGTCGGACTGGAGCTCTCTGCCCTTTACCAATCCAGCCACGGGCCCATCCATCTGGCCCATCAAGACTCACTCTCATTTCATCAGTCCATAAAACCTTAGAAAAATCAGTCTTGAGATATTTCTTGGCCCAGTCTTGACGTTTCAGCTTGTGTGTCTTGTTCAGTGGTGGTCGTCTTTCAGCCTTTCTTACCTTGGCCATGTCTCTGAGTATTGCACACCTTGTGCTTTTGGGTACTCCAGTGATGTTGCAGCTCTGAAATATGGCCAAACTGGTGGCAAGTGGCATGTTGGCAGCTGCACGCTTGACTTTTCTCAGTTCATGGGCAGTTATTTTGCGCCTTGGTTTTTCCACACGCTTCTTGCGACCCTGTTGACTATTTTGAATGAAACGCTTGATTGTTCGATGATCACGCTTCAGAAGCTTTGCAATTTTGAGACTGCTGCATCCCTCTGCAAGATATCTCACTATTTTTGACTTTTCTGAGCCTGTCAAGTCCTTCTTTTGACCCATTTTGCCAAAGGAAAGGACGTTGCCTAATAATTATGCACACCTGATATAGGGTGTTGATGTCATTAGACCACACCCCTTCTCATTACAGGGATGCACATCACCTAATATGATTAATTGGTAGTAGGCTTTCGAGCCTATACAGCTTGGAGTAAGACAACATGCATGAAGAGGATGATGTGGACAAAATACTCATTTGCCTAATAATTCTGCACTCCCTGTAGAGTAATACTGCCTCAGTATGTGGGACATGTGTACAAAGGATAAAAATGTGGCGTTGTTGTAGCGGGAGGTTAGCATGATCCAAAGATGATTAGTTGGGTGTAACTGGAATCCAAGGTTAATCATTAACACTGCATTTAATGTGATAGTCATTACTTGTTACTCTCTTCATCTGTCTGTGGTTTCAATGCTGTGGCTGACAGTGTAAATATGCTGTGGCATATGAATGTTTAATTAAAGTGTTTTGCATATTATCCTTTGCTCCCCAGTGAGGAGAACTGCACTGTACAACAGTGTGGCATTGGAAAGTGTTGTTGCTCCTTCAAACTGATGCGTGTGTTAGGACAAACTCTCACAGTAAAAGTCTGGAAAGATGGCAACATCATGGAGTCAAAAGCTATCAATGTCACGGAGAGCAGTACGTTGGCTTCTTTCAAATTATTTCCCATAACTCTGCATCTGCCAGAAAGACTCTCTGGAGGTGAACAAACATTCACTTTAATGCTTTTGTTTCTGTTTCTGTACAGTAAAACCAAGAACTCCAACAATCAAATCAGTCAATGAACTCGAAGGGAATTTTGAAGTCAAGTGGACGTCAAACATGGAGGGATTTATAAACAATGAAATGACTGCTCAGATGACTTACTATAAAAAAGGAGAAACAGAAAAGGTAGGAACAATGCCACAGTAACTATTTGTTCTGGAGATGTAAACATGGGCAACTGTCAAACTCATTTTTGTTCCTCCATACTAGACATCTGGACCTTTCAAACCAGCCACAGTTGATGGACTAAATTACTATGTAATAAAAGGTCAAGACCTGGCTCCAAGTTCAGCATATGTGGTCAGCGTGAAAAGCTTCTTAAGTCTGAGTGGCAAGTTCAGTGACAGTAGCAAAGAGTGGGAATTTGAAACTGGTAAGTATTGTCTTTATTCAGTTGTAAAACAGTAAATTCTGTATTTCTTAACTGTGTTAAGAGGCCCTAATTATATTTCTATTACACATTCAGCTGAAAAATAATATGAGTTTTAATATTAACTCTCAAACTAACTATCATGTAAGCCGTTGTCTCCAGAGAAAAGTGGAGATGAGCAGCTTAGATTGTAACATTAAAAGTGAATTTAGAAGTGTATACGAATATACAGGATATGTGAAAATCTCAAAAGCAAAGAGATAAATAGTTTGTATGTATAATATGTACAGTTTTAATTTCTCTTTTTTAATCTCCTGAACAACAAAGCAACAATAAATCAATAAATTACGATGCTATGTCCTCTTTTAAGTAGTATCGATCTGAACATTCATACCATGTATAGCACAAGATACAGCATGAAGACTTTTTTAAAAATGTATATTTTATCTTTGTAACTTACATTTTGGAGGGTGCATAGAGTACAAACAAATGCAATGGGACACTATCATTGGTATAAATAAATAACTAAAAACTATCCTTTTGAGGCAATATGAAGAAACTGTTTAGGAATTATATAGCATTAAGTAGTGACACACGATGTCATCAACACAACACATCTAACACAAAATACAAGTCTGTTAGCAGACATATAAGCATATGCTATGCACTTTATCCTACTATATCTCTCTGCTGTATAACATCTGTGCAAGACTGCGATTATTAAACTTATTTCATACATGTTATTTCACAGGTCCTTCCCACCACAACCTGATGTTGGTTATCATTATCACCCTCAGCATTGCTGCAGTCATCCTCAGCGTTGCTAAATATGGCTGTTATGCAAAGTGAGTCATGTAGATTAACAAGTTTTTCTTGTGCCTCGGTCAGTGCATATTTCCCCTAAATACTTGAATGGGGTCGTCATTTTTTTCCTACATTTCCTTTTAGGTTGAGAAAAATATATTACGATGCAGTTCCGAAAACTACAAATCCCTCTTTTCTTAATATTAATCCAAGTGAGCAGAAGGTGAGACAGGTGAGGTCAAAAACTTCTAACTTCAATGGTTGCATTCATTAACTTTATTATTAATAATTATTAACAATTTAAAATCTTTTGGTGATTTTCATTAGATCATTATATTGCATCACTTTTTCATCATTTGCCATAATTGGATTTACATTTGGTCTATAAATAGTAGTTTTATCAGGACTGTTATAGTCAAAAGAAAATCGAATGCATCTAGTGGACAACATTTGGCGATTAGAATAGAAATGTATCTGCTTAGCCATCAGCTGATGAAGACTGGCACTAAAAATCAGCTGATCTGCAGGGACTATAGCTGAACTTGAATTTGTGGCCTGTCTTAAGTGACACTATATTTAATTTTTCATTGTTCATGGCATAATCAGCCCTGGAGTCAAATGGCCTTCACAAATGCTAGGATTTAACAGAAATTGTGCACAATGTAATTTGAAAACTACTTGTGCTGAAATCAGAATCCAGCTCTGCATTTTTTAACAATACAACAGGACATGTTTTAACTGCTCTGTAAACAGACAAACCAGTTATTCCTCTATAAGCAAAGTAGCAGCTTAACAGGTTTTTTCTACGGTAAAATCAGTCACTAAATCCTATTGTCCCAAAAACAGGGCAAACTAAGTCAACCAGAAATGATATCTTAAGGAATACAAAAGGCACTTTGAGAAACATACTAAAGTTCCAAAAGATTTTCCTCCTTTAACTGAAATGTTTAAGACTGTTCGTTCCTTTTGCTTAGGTCTTGAACCTTGAACACTTCATTACCATCCCCATACATGTTGAGACCCTTATTCCAGCTGACAGTGAACTGGGGTTAGTATTGACTGCATTGATGCATCACCATTACAAGACATTTCCTTGAGGATTTATATCTGGCAGTTTCAGTAATTGTTTCTTTGTATTCAGGTCGAAGATGTCACTGACAGACACAAGCTGTGGAAGTCTTCAGCAAAGCAGTGGGGTCAGCACGGGTTCCTCTGATCTCAGTTATACAAATACTGAAAGCCCCGTTGCTGTGAATGGAGAATCTTCTATTGCTAAAGCTGCTAAGAATGAGCTGTGTAAAATATTCCCAAATATTTGCCCAACATTACCAGTGAGCACCAGTCTCCCGACACAGTCAAACAATACACAAGGAAGTGAATTATTCTCTGAAACGAGTTCTGGAGTATCTGCATTTGAAAATAAAACCTATCCCTTCCTTCTTCCTGGCTGTTTACATCAGACTATGACAGACAACTTAAACACCCAGGGGACGGCTGAAATGCTTTGTGACTCTAATTACCATCCCAGTAACAGTGGCATGGAGAGATGTCCGGATCACCAGATACCAGCTTGTCAAGTTCCTGCACAACTAAGTGGTATTTCACCATCAGTGGTTTCACCTCTTCTATCAACAGACATGTCCTATCAAGAGGTCCCCATATGTGTGCCCATAGGGTCACATAGTTTTCTTGCAGTGGATGACGACTATCAGGAAATTCCAAGTTTGGTGAGGCAGCCTGATGCTTCGCTTTTAGAGCACAGAAATACTGAGCATAAGGAACATTTGGACAAGTCGGAGGAGGAGTTACTTAGAAAGAGCCCTGAAAGCATCTTAAGCCCAGTTGTTCCAGTTCAGGATGGGCAGCGTGTCTCTGAACTCCAAGTATCCACCTGTTTTATATCCACTAAATGCTCTGTACCAATAATCACAGAGAGTGGCTATCAAAGTGTGTAGTGTTGTGACCATAACTTCAGTTTTAGCTCTTTCTAATACATGGATGCATGAAAATGATCTCATGATAACTGTTTCTTATAGAATATGATCCTGCTGTCATTTGGAAACTATTCTATATAGTAAGTCAAAGATTTGCACTGTGAGAACACTTAGGTTAAGCATATTTAAAATGTACTCATAACAAACATTATTTTATTTATTTAACTTTGATTTCACCAGTTTAGTCCCGTTGAGACCAAAGATCTCTTTTACAAGGGAGACCCGACCCTTAAAGGTCTGACTGAATTTAACTTGACCGGTGGATTTGAGGGGTGAGCACAGGAGGTAGAGCAGGTCATCTACTAATGTAAGGTTACTTCAGTCTGCATGCCAATATATCCTTGGGCAAGTTTCTGAATGCATTCACCAGAGGGTAAATCTTAAGGTCTATTTGGACTTCTGCGGTAAATCTACATCATACATGACGCTGGAACTAGAAACTCCATTTATCCCTACACCACAGCCTTCCACACCATTCAGGTCGTTGTGGTACGTGTCGACTGAACAGTGGTTATTTTTCTCGGGAAGTGCACGTCAGTTACGTAGAAGGTTGTTGTGTAGGTTTGAAATGGACTTTCAGTTATGGCGTCCGATCTCAAATAAAAACCAACTGTGATATTTAGGGTATAAGTGATGTACATGTTGCCATTAGAATGCTTTTCAATCAAAGTGAATTACCCTGGGCTCTGTTTGTTTCAAAGAAACATTGCTGAAGAATTTTCAGATATTATATGGCTGTAATTATGACCGTAATTTATTAAGTGTTTGTTTTCAACAAATGTTTAGGAAAAAAGTTTTATTTGTCATGTTGTTTTATATCCAAAATTCAAGTTATTTTCTTTTGTTTTGTTTTCACTTAATTGTAAATAACACATTTGAAATGAGGCAGCACAGTGGTTCGCATTGTTGCCGCACAGTAAAAAGGTCCTGAGTTTAATTCCACCATCAGGCCAGGGTCTTTCTGTGTGGAGTTTGCATGTTCTCCCCATGCTCGCGTGGGTTCTTCCTCCCACAGTCCAAAGACATGCAGTTAGTGGGTTACGTTAATTGCAAACTCGAAATTGCCCATAGGCGTGAATGTGAGTGCGAATGGATGTCTGTCTCTGTGTGCCAGACTGGCGACCCGTCCAGGGTGCAGTCCTATGAGAGCTGAGATAGGCTCCAGCGCCCCCCGTGACCCTGAAAAGGATAAGCGGAAGCGAATGGATGGATGGACATTTGAAATGTATTACTGGAATGTATAAATACTGATAAGACCAAAATATGTTAAATTTGTCGTAAATGCTAAAACAAGTGAGCTTTAATCTCTTTGCTTTTCCCGAGCTAAAAAAAATGTTCAAAGTGAATTACTCTGAGATGTGTTTGCTTCAAATAGACATTGCTGAAGACTTTTAATGATCTACAGTATGCTGTACTTTGTACAGTCTGCACAAACAATTTAATATTAAATTCTTCAAGCATCATTGCGTATCATTTGTACCTTGGATCCCAATGCGGTGACCCATTTTAGAGATTGGTACTTCAAATCAAATTCGTTAATAAATGAGAGCACAAAACCGATAGCAAAAAAAAACCAATACAAAGAAGAATGTAATCCTGTTAATGACAATGGAGGGGGTCACATATCTGAAAGCTTGACTAATGTGCATATAGTAATGAAAAACACAATACAGTTGCAGCTACACTGAGTCATACAAATAGTGCTGCATTTATTATAAACTTTTCAGTACTTAGTCAATACTCCTGATAATGTAGCTCTTTTCTGTTCATGTTGTTTAATTCAGATGTTTAATGCTGGCTTCCTTCAGTGTTACTTGGAGGCTGGATGTCTATCAGGGTCCGCCTCCATATTGTGGTCTCAGCATGAGCAGACACTGTCGCCTCTGCAGTGTGAATTTGCATGAAATCACATGACCAAAACAGACTCACCTGCAGTGGGTGAGCATGCCAGAAGCCAAAAAACACGCATTAGATATTCATTGTTTCATTTATTTATTTGTTTGTTTGTGTCTGGCCCAGAGTTTTTCCTATTGGTATGGCGTAATATATAGAAAATGCACTAATAATAAACAATAGCATATAATAGTAGATTTAGTAGGGGTTAATTAGTCTCATAACTGACTCATAAATCACTTACAAGTTGATCACAAGCCAGAATAACTTTATGTTACTGTTACATGCTGAAGGAAGACAAGGTTCATCCAGGTGCAAATTGAGGTTTATTGCTCTGAAATACAGCAAAACAGCAGTTCTTTGTTACTGAAGGCTTCCATTACCAAAACTGACCTGCGTTACTTTTGTAAGGGATTACTTTGCCAGTCACTCATTTGTCTGAGTCGCTACTGCCACCTACTAGCTAAACTCAGTATCGCCTTAGAGGCACCGGCACAAAAACAAAAAATTGAGGTGGGCTGGGGGCAAGATCAGTATTACAGTATTACACTGAGAATGAAAAATATTTATATTATTCTAGATTGCCAAGTGAAATTTTGAGCATTGATGTCATACAAAATCCAGATTACACTTTTTAGGATTTTTCAAAATTTAGGAGGGATGTTAGATATTTACAATGGAATAACTATCATTCTAAATACATTATTTATTCAATTGTCTTTTAAAATTAATCATTGTATATTTGCTGATGAGCTGATTGCCAATAATTGTTCAAAACAGGTCAACCTCCAACCTCTCACAGCACAGAGGAAAATGCACTCACCTGCATGCTTCACAGTGGGAACCATTCATGTAGAGACCTCGGTTCACCTTTTCTGTGTCATGCGAAGGCAAGGCGAGTGGATTCATCAGACCAAAGCACAGATTTCCATTAGTCTAACATCCATTCCTTGCGTTTCTTGGCTCAAACCAATCTCTTCTGCTTGTTGCTTTTTCTTAGTAGTCCCTAGTAATCTGTTAATTTTGGGAACAATTTCTGAGGCTGGTGACCTTCATGAATTATCCTCTGCAGCAGAGGTGACTCTTGCTCTTCCTTTCCTGGGGCGGTCCTCGTGTGAGCCAATATTGCCATTTGTTGGTTTTGCAACTGCACTTGGGGACACATTCAAAGTGTTAGCAGTTTTCTGGACTGACTGACCTCCAGTTCTTCAAATAATGATGGACTGTCATTTGTCTTTACTTAGCTGGTTGGTTCTTGTCATAATATGAATCCTGACAGTTGTCAAATAGGGCTGTCAGCTGTGTTACCAACCTGACTTCTGCATAGCACAACTGATGGCCCCAACCCCATTAAAAGGCAAGAAATTCCACCAATGACAAGCTGCACCTGTAGAGCGAAAATCATTTCAGGTGACTACATCATGAATCTCACTGAGAGAAGGCCAAGGGTTTGCAGCACTGCCAACAAAGTAAAAGGTTTTATGTATGTATGTATCTACAATGTAGAAAGTTAAAAAAAAAAAAAAACATCAAATGAGAAGGTGTGTCCAAACTTCTGACTGGTAGTGTATGTTCTTTATATATATTACAGCACCGGATCCCCGCAAGGCTGCGTTCCCAGCCCCCTACTGTACAACCCTGTACACACATGACTGTACATCAACCCACCCAACCAACGTCATCGTCAAGTATGCTGATGATGGAGATGAAACAGCGTACGACGTGCAGATAGAGGACTTGTCCCACTTGTCAGTGACCCCTTGAACTCTGCTCACCACCTGTTTGACCCGCTACCCTCTGGCCGATGCCTCAGGTAGATCAGGTCCCACACTTCCAGGCTCACAAACAGCTTCTTCCCCTGCATCATTCAGACCATCAAAAAACTATCACAAAATGCTAATTCTATTATTAACTACTTCTGATAATAATACAACTAAAATAACTTATTAAAAAAAGATAAATTAAGTTTTCCAATAAAATTATGTTAAGAAAATTTTTAAATGTTAACTCACATGTTTTGTTTTGCATTAATAAATATTTCAAAAGAAAGAATTGTATGGAGTTGTGGTTTTAAGAGCCAGTGCATGGGTATGTTATACTTTCAAGCTTATCATTTACTTTAACCAATGTTGGTTTTTCTTTCTGGCCGTTGGGCATAGCAGGAAAATAACATCAACCTCAATGCAGTTGAGTTACATGTCAGCCGTTTTGTGCTGTAATACAGTAACAGTGATATCAGTAAAGTTTTACTGATTGTATGTGTGTGAAAGAAAACCAACAGAACAAATCACAAACCAAAACTGAGCTCTTTCAAATTCCCCTCCTGACTTTGTGGGACCTTTTTTTTTATATTTTTCAGACTACACTTTAAAAACAGTAACGGAACACATTCACAGTGTAACAACAGATAATATAATATATGAAAAGGGGAGACAATAACTGAATCTTTTTCTCTTTTTTGTACAGCAGCAACAACAGCCTAGCATGATTATGCCACATGAACAAGATCTACAACTCTTGCAACACTTCCTTTCTCAACATTTACCAACTATCTAAATTGTGAGTGGAAGTTTACAACACATCTTCTCGTCACTTTTTATGCTGTATATGCTGTATATCTCTGCTGCAAGATACAACAAGATATCACGGCCTTATTATTTTATGCATAAAGTGTGCCAATAAAAAAACTACTCACTGGATATAAGTGTTTTGGGGACGATATTTGAGCAGCAAGGCTGAGATGGTTTAGGCATGTGTAGGGGAGCGATAGTGAGAGGAGGGATATATTGGACAAAGAATGTATAATATGGAGATGAAAAGTGAGAGACACAAAGAAAATCACAGGATGCAGTAAATAAGGACATGCAGAAGGCCAGTATAAGCAAAGAGTATTCAAGTGACAGCAGGAGAGCCATTGTGCCCCCTTCAGAAGGCACCCAAGAGAAGAATATTAAATGTCAATGATGGGTTTCTTTCTAAACATTTACATGTCAATGTAAATGTCAATGTTGGTAATACGTTACCAACAAAGGTGATAATACTTTTGTTGAAGTATTAAATAGATTTTATTAAGCGTATTTAATACGGCTGTGTCAGATAATGCATACCCAATTTCTCACTCTACACAAACACTGGGATTTCAGTAACTTTTTTGAGTCGACTCCCCCTCGACTACTGTTGTAGGCTTTATGTGCACGGTTCTGTCTTCCTTAAGAAATGTGAGTAGGACTGACATTCCCTTAATGTGGCGCAATATATCCTTCTATTGCTCCCATAACAGGAAGACTGTGAGACTGTGAGACTTGGGCGTAAGCAGCATTCGCATTCCCAGGATATAGACCGTAGCTGAGTGTTTTCCATAGCAGAAAAAATGCACTCAGTCGTTTCATAATGGATTCAAATAGGTAAACTGAATAACTTGAAGTTGTCTTTCTTACTGAATCCGCCATGTTTGTTGAAAGAAAAGATCTCCTTTTGCGTTTCCCCTTTTCTTTTCCAGACGAGTCTGCATCAGGATCTCTGTTATCTTGCTTCTTTTAGCACACATCGCGACTGCAGCAGTTCTCTCTGGTATGTACATTACAGTGAACAAATGCTGTAATGGATTATTCTATGTGTGAATTCTTAATGAGCCACAATTTATAATTTATGTTTTGTGCAGGAAATATTCAGACAACTAACTCCAGTCTTGACTGTACCAACGACTTTGACGAGCTGATGTTGTGTCAGCTGGAGCTACAAAACTGCACTGAGTACAGTTTGACTCTCCAGAGTGTAGACGGGTATGACTGAGATGTTTTTGTTTGTTTGTTTTTTAGTCTTATTATAACACTGACTTTTGTAAGCTAGAGGAAATAAAAATGTGGGATGGAGGCATTGGGTGAAAATGCTGTACATAAAAATGTAATATTAGCTTAATCAGCATAAGATGACATAAATATCATTTGTTTTAAACATTTTGTATTATTATTTCCCACAGTAAGAAGAATTGCTTTTTACAACAGTGTGGCACTGGACAATGTTGTCACACAGCAACTATCTGGAAAGATGGCAACGTCATGGAGTCAAAAGTTTTCAGTGTCACAGAGAGCAGTATGTTGACTTCTTTTAAATTACAGCCCATAACTCTGCATCTGCCAGAAAGACCGGGCGAACAAACATTCACTTTAATGCTCTTGTTTCTGTTTCTGTACAGTAAAACCAAAAACTCCAACAATCAAATCAGTCAATGAATCTGAAGGGAATTTTGAAGTCATGTGGACGTCAAACATGGAGGGATTTATAAACAATGAAATGACTGCTGTGGTGACTTACTTTAAAAAAAAGGAGAAACAGAAAAGGTAGGAACAATGCCACAGTAACTATTTGTTCTGGAGATGTAAACATGGGCAACTGTCAAACTCATTTTTGTTCCTCCATACTAGACATCTGGACCTTTCAAACCAGCCACAGTTGATGGACTAAATTACTATGCAATAAAAGGTCAAGACCTGGATCCAAGTTCAGCATATGTGGTCAGCGTGAAAAGCTTCATAAGTCTGAGTGGCAAGTTCAGTGACAGTAGCAAAGAGTGGGAATTTGAAACTGGTAAGTATTGTCTTTTTTCAGTTGTAAATTCTGTATTTCTTAACTGTGTTAAGAGACACTAATTATATTTCTATTACACATTCAGCTGAAAAATAATGAGTTTTAATATTAACTCTCAAACTAACTTTCATGGAAGCTGCTGTCTCCAGAGAAAAGTGGAGATGAGCAGCTTAGATTGTAACATTAAAGCTAAACAAACATTATTTATTTATTTAACTTTAATTTTACCACACTAGATTTTTGGATCTTTCGATCCATCTGTATACATCTGTAAATAGTCACTGCACTTGTTCTCCAATCTATTATAAAATTCTTGACAAATATCTGTTGTAAATTTCCTCTTCTTAATATTCTTAATATATAATGATCTATTTTCTTTAATGTATTTCCATGTAGGCCTTAAAGGCAACAATAATGTCTGACTAAATTCTTTGTCATATACTTTAAATGCTCCAGCTCTATCATCCCCAACCCACCCAAAACTATTTTTAAAATCCTTTCCCCTCTCCCAACAATTTCCTAACACTTTCTTAACAGATTGATTTTTTATGACCTTTCAAATGTATCCAATAGTTAACCATTAACTGTTGCACAGCACAACTGATGTTCCCAACCCTATTAAGAAGGCAAGAAATTCCACAAATGAACACTAAAGCCACACCTGTAGAGTGAAAACCATTTCAGGTGACTACATCATGAAGCTCGTTGAGAGAAGGCCAAGGGTTTGCAGCACTGCCAACAGAGTAAAAGGTGGCTACATTGAGGAATCTAAAATATAAAACATATTTAAAGTTTTTTTTTTCTTTGCTGCATAATTCCATATATCTTTTTTCATCTCTCTCATATCTCTGATGTCTTCAGTATGTATCTACAATGTAGAAAGTAGTAAAAAAAAATAAAATAAAAAAATACATGAAAAGGTATGTCCCAACTTCTGACTGGTAGTGTGTATTCTTTATATATATTTCAGCACCGGACAAATCACAAACCAAAACTGTGCTCCTTTCAATTCCCCTCCTAAATTTGTGGGACCTTTTTTCATATTTTCCAGGCTACACTTTAAAAACAGTAATGGAACACATTCACAGTGTAACAACAGATAATATAATATATGAAAAAAGGAGAAACTAACTAAAACTTTTTTTCATTTTTTTACAGGCGCAACCACAGCCTAGCATGATTATGCCACATTGCACCACTTTCTTTCTCAACATTTACCAACTATTTAAATTTTGAGTGGAAGCTTACAACACATCTTCTGGTCACTTTTTATGCTGTATATGTTACAAGATACAACAAGATATCACACCCTTATTATTTTATACATAAAGTATGCCAATAAAAAAATATTTATTTGATATAAGGGTTTTGGAGACAAAAAAAATTTTAGCAGCAAGGCTGAGATGGTTTAGGCATGTGTAGGGGAGCGATAGTGAAAGGAGGGATATGTTGGACAAAGAATGTGTAATATGGAGACGAAAAGTGTGGATGATGTGAAGAAGGACATGCAGAAGACTAGTATGAGAGGAGTATTCATGCAACAGCAGGAGATGGAGGCAGATGAGCCATTCAGGAGGCAGCCAAAAGAAGAATATTAAATGTCAACGATGGGTTTCTTGTTGATGTGAAACATTTACATCATAATTCACCATGTTACGGATTCAAATATTGGGGATGGATACAAGAGGAAAAACCACAATAACAACACTGGTCCAGCCGGGTTGAGTCAAACGATGATTTTAATGATCACACGCGTGGGAGATGGACACCGTACGCAGACAGCATCAGATCTCAAAATGGTGGAGCATTGATCAAACTCTTATAGCCTCTAGTGGCCCCCACCTAATCATAAAAGCCTAAACATTCACATTCTTTCTCTCACACAGTGTCTAAGCTACAACCTTGGCTCCCTGTTTATCTGCTCCCGCTGAGATGGGGCAGAAAACTCCAGTATGTTCTGTTCTCTTCTAATCAGACAAATAAGGCGATGACTTTCTGCAAACAGTATTTCTCATAACTCAGCAGTATAATGCATCATAAAACAATATCATTCATTCACAATCACCCAGCAGTCTAATGTAATGCAAATCAGCTTAACAAATGCAATAGTTATTACCTTCTTCTAATTCAGGAGAATAATGCAAACTAAAACTACATAATAATTCACCATCTTTAATTAAGGGTCTAACATGGCATAAAATAATATTATAATCTGACAACCGTTATCGCTCAAAGCCTCTTAAGCCCAGTCTAGTTCTCCAGGTTGAGTTATCCACACCCATAATACAATCCAACCATCCTTTTCTCTGCAATGTCTACTGACAGGTTAGATGACCCCTGCGGGGAAAGGCTAATCAGTGCCATCTGAGAACTCCTGGGCTCTCTGCTCCCCGATTATATAGCTGTGGTTGGCACATCATTCTGCCTCTCATGCACCTGCCTGCCTGCCACCTCGCCATGCTTCAACGTACTTTCTTTATGTTGTTTAGGCACTTGCAATATCCATACTCACCTAATACTAAAGGAATATCAACGTGTGTCACACTCACTCATTCGATGAATCGCTGCTTCATGTTTAATGTGAAAGAATCACCTTAAAAATTTTTGCACAGAGGAGCAAAGCAAACACAGACTTGTAGCTTATGATTACTAAATTTCATCTTTCATCAACTGTTAAATTTACAGAATAACTAGCTGTTGTTGTTTCTTGTCTTGTCATGTGTCATGCAGAGCTGTTATGACAGAGGCATCTTTGAAAATTAAGCTGTTTGTGTAGTGTAAAATTACACAAGCTAAGCTAAAATCATAGAAAAAGCATCTGATTTTATTTGAAATAAACAAACCACTTCCTAAAATGTAAATGTTTAGGACAAATACAGTAAGATTATGCTAATACTTTTTCATAAACATATTGCTTAATCCAGTGTACCGTGAATCATTACATTTTTAGAAAATGGAAGATGCTCCTCTGTGAAAGTGGAGCATTACTTTGTAATCTAAGATAAATGCAAAATCACAGTTTGCAGGGTTGCTGTCAGGGTCCTGGGTCTGTGACCCGGTGTTTTGATTTTGTATTATTATTTTTTATTAGTCTGTGGTTTCTTCTTGGTTCGTGTTTACTAGTGCTTTGGTTTCTGTTTTGTATTTCTAGTTCGTAGGTTTTGGATTCCTTTGCTCCTCATGTCACTCTGGTCCCTGTACTCTGGCTCTCTCTGTTTCGTGTCTCTGAGTGTGTCTGTAAGTTCAGTCTGTGTATTTCCTGTTTTATTTTGAAGGTCCATGTCTGGTGTCACTGTATTCAGTTTTCCGCCATCCCTGTTTCGTCATGTTAATTAGGTTCAGCCGTGTCTCCCTCCTGTTTGCTATTCCTTGTTTCCCTCCGTGTATTTAAAAGTGTGTGTTTGCCTTTGCTCGTTGTCGGTCCGTCTGCGTTTCTCTGCTCATCATCCCGTGTTCCTCCCTTCATGTTATGATTTCAGGTTTGTTCACTAGTTTTCCCAGTTCAGCTTAGTTCTGTCCTCGCCATCCTAGCTTTTGCTTGTTTTCACCTCCTGATAATAAAGCTCACTCGCATCAAAGACAGTGCCTGCATCTTGGGTCCTTCTCTTAACTCCATAGCTGCTTAATGAACAGTTCAAAGACATACAGTTTTAAATTTAAAATAACTGATTGTTATATATATATATATACATATATATATACATATACATATGCAATCACGCACAGTATACTTTTAGACTAGATCTTTACGGTCCTTTTTACTGACAGTTCAACACAACAGTTAATGTGTTATCCAAATTGCACCACACTACCAAAACACTTCTAGTTTAACTCAGGATCAACTCTTGGACAAGAACAGTACAACACATATTTGGTCTTCAAACAAGGAAACGTCACTGAGAATACATTTAGTTAAAAAAAAAAGAAAGAAAGAAAGGTAGCACAGGTAGCATCATAACATGTCTATTAATATGTTTTTTGGTTGTTGTTTTCTTTTTTCAAATAAAGATCCCATCAAAGCAAAATGTTACATTTTATTTTATGACAGTTGTGAATATATTGATTAAAAGTGTGCAAAATGATGCAGTAGAGCAATACAACTGTACAACTGCAGATATCTTTTGTATATACTGTACATGTGAAGTTGAAAAGTGTTCCCTTTTAAATGTGATCACAAATTCTTCTCAACATTGCATCTGGTCTAATATATGAATCAGAAAAATAAAAATAAAACTTTTTTCTGTCTGATCCATCTTGGCAAAGTTTAGCACCTACCATTACATCATCAAGTATTTTGTACTCTCGCCCACCAGTGTCTAAACTCCAGGTGGTCCTGATCTAATCCCTATCAACACTGGGATACCGTTCCGCCAAGACGCGCCATCAGAGTCTAACCACTAAATACCTTTATTTAAATTCTGTACATCATGTTCATTTCATTTTAATGATTTCTCCTTATATATATATATGTGTGTGTGTGTGTGTGTGTGTGTGTGTGTGTGTGTGTGTGTAGAGAGAGAGAGAGGCAGCCCATCCAATCCAACACACACATAATGTTATGTGTAATGATGACAAATAACTAAGGCAAAAAATATTCAACACAGGAAGAACGAGAGGTGCAAGCAAAAAAAGCATGGAATTTCATGTGTAGCTGTTGCTGTTCTGTGAGTCTATTGTGCAAGTGGTGTGATATGCCCATGTAGAAAGGACGGCACTGCAACGCTGGACTTGCCCTTACTCTGGGCTCCCTCTTTATTCTGGCAGCTGGTACAAAGAAAACAGCACACAGTCTTCATTAACAGTGTGCAAAGCAACTGCAACATTCAGTTCACCAGCTTGGGAGTTTTTTTTCCTTTTTCTTTCCAAACATAACACTTAACAAATGACTAAGATATATTTATACAACACAACATCAATAAAGTCTTTCTTTTAAAAGTTCTAGCTGAAACCAAACCTGTGATCGTATAGTAGCAGTATTATTTATTTATTTTTTTCTATACAACAGCATCAATTAAAACTTATACTTAACAGCGCCTACCTGGTACAAAGAAAACAGCACACAGTCTTCATTAACAGTGTGCAAAGCAACTGCAACATTCAGTTCTGTTAAAAAGAATTAGAACAATTACAATCCCATAGAGAAGCATTAGAGCTGAGTGCAAGTCAAAAAGCACCCGACTAGCTAACGAGTATTAGCTTAGCATGCTAACTAAAAGTGCTACTCGTGAATAAAGTTACTACCCATGCATCAAAATGCCTGTAACTTTCAGGATACATGCTAGTACTGCTTACAATCAAAATACATGTTGACAATTACCACTATAAGAATGTTTTCCTTAATACACATACAAAATTGACAACAGTATCGCTCACTAGCACCTACCACCAGCTTGGGAGTTTTTTTTCCTTTGCTGAGGCATGCGCTGTGCAGCAATTTGGAACCTTAACAGTTGCTGTTGCTGTGTTTGTCCACCAGGTGGCTCCAACTATTCACAAAGCACATCAATTTTGAGGAAATTCATTAAGCTATTTTCTAACTCTGTTACATCCACCCCCGCAGAATTTCACTCAAGATTATAGATGCACAACCCACAGCATCCACCAAAATCAACAAAACAAAAGAGAAACCCAAAAGAAAACAGACCCGACATGGTTATATAGACACACCAACTCAAGAAATATCCCCAAAAGGATGAAGCAGAGTGAGCGGCGCCAACTCACTACCAGCTCCTGGATGCAGGATGCCGTCTACACCCCACACAAACCATGCCCCACAGAAAAAGAAATGTCCCCGCATCGGGACCGAAGTTCAAACATGGTGGTGCAATGGAAAACCAGAATGGAACAAAGAATACACCAAACTGGAAACCACAATGTAGAAAAAAAAAAAAACCTTACTGAAAAGCCTGACGTATTGACTTAGAGACTTTGCCAATTATCTGACTTGCATCATTAACGACCTCTTGAGTGGACATTACATGGAGCAACCGATTGACTGGTTTGACAATGCGTCCAAAACGAGATCTGACTGGTTGTACATCGCCAGGACCAGAGTGGGTGGAAGGCGTGAGTTGTCTGTTCGCTCCCTGAGTGATAGTCGAGGGGGCCGATAAGCAGTCTCGTTCAGAGGTCACTGAACCGGCTTGATGGTGCAAATCACTCACACTCTCAGGCTCATCAGCCATGCTCAAAACATGACTAGAGGGCTCAGCGCCCTCACAGCTGTCCGAACATGCAGCTGACAAATTGTCAACCCATTGCCGAGTTCTGGTCACAGAATCCCCACTTTCTGAGAAAGACAGCAATCCCGTCGCATCCATGACATCGCCAGATCCAGCTTCAGATGAAGACTGAAAGGTGCGATCTGCGTGACTGTCCACGTCCACAGGTAAGAAGTTAACAAGCATCAACAGGTTACGGTGCACAACCCTCTCCTGTCCAGTCATAGGATTCTTGATCACATATGTGTGAGTAGCAGGCTTCACACCAACGACAGTGTATATGGTGGACTCCCACCTGTCTGCTGTTTTTCGCTTCCCTCTCTCACGTCTGTTGGAAACCAGGACTCTATCACCCGTAGCGATCAAGTTCCCCTTCACACGGCGGTTATAGAGCTCAGCCTGACGTCTCTGTTCTTTGTCAGCATGTCCTTGAGCAATAGCCATTGCCTCTTGAAGATCCTTTGTCAGGGACACCACATAGCTATCATAACAACCGATTTCAGGATCTTTCAGTATGTTTTTGAACAGCACATCAACTGGAAGACGGGGGACCCTACCAAACATGAGATAGAAAGGAGCGTAACCTGTTGTCTCATGCACAGTACAGTTATACATGAATGTCAGGGTCTGGAGGCGCCGGGGCCAGTCGTGTTTCGCATCGGGAGGGAGGGCACGAATCATGTTGCCCAGTGTCCTGTTAAAACGTTCCACACTACCGTTGCCCATTGGATGGTACGGTGTCGTCCGAGACTTCTTCACACCAGCAACCCTGAGCAATTCAGCAACCAGCTGACTTTCGAATGATGCCCCCTGGTCAGAATGGACCCTCTCTGGGAATCCATAAATGCAGAAATACTTGTCCCAGAGTTGCTTCGCAACCTGTTTAGCAGACTGATCTTGGCAAGGGAAGGCCTGGGCCATCCTAGTAAAATGGTCCGTCACCACCAGCACATCAACAGGTTTCTTGTTAGAATCCTCCGCAGTCCAAAAATCAATGCACACAATTTCCAAAGGTGCAGATGTCTTGATACTCTCCAGGGGTGCCCTCCCCTCAGGATCAGCTGCCTTACCAATGACACACCGCTGGCATTGTCGCACATAATCCTTCACATCTCTGTCAATGTGCGGCCAAAAGAACCTCTGGCGGGCCAGACACAAGCTCCTAAACTGCCCCTGGTGACCAGCATTGTCATGTGTGCCCTGGAGGACCTCGGGTTTAAGGGCATCAGGGACAACAAATTGGTATCTCTTCTTCTTGGAGACCTGATCCCTAGATACTCTGTAAAGGACACCATTACACATCGTCAGTTTGTCCCAGTGTTTAAGGTACCTAATGACCATGGCACACTCACTGGATCTCTCCCTCCTGGAAGGTCGACGGCCGCGTTCCACAAAGTACAGCACTCTGGAGAGGACAGGATCCCTCAACTGCCCCTCACGAAGCTCACCCTCAGAGAACACAGGTTGAGCATCTGTTGCAGGGAGAAGTAGCTGTGGAAGCTGTTGGAGGATGTCAACAGCACGCGTTCTGGCACCCGACTCCCAAAGGGTATGTGTCTCAAAGATGGCAGAGACCTCTTCTTTAGTCAAGGACTGGTTCTTAGCATGCACCGACACAGTAGGCTCCTCCTCGACCTGGCCATCGAAGAGATGTCGACTGGAGTTCGACTGTCGAAATGCCTCCTGTACTGAGCCAACAGAGATGGGAAGAGCTTCTCCAACTAGGTTGCTATAAGGGCAGCAAAGCAACCTCTCTCCAACAGCCAACTTCACAAACGGTCGACGGCTTAGTGCATCTGCAACAATGTTCTTAGAACCAGGGACATATTTGATATCAAACTCGTAAGATGCCAGCTTCGCCACCCACCGCTGCTCACAGGCGTCCAGACGAGGTTTAGTCATAATGTGTGTAAGCGGATTATTATCAGTCCACACCATGAAGGCATGTCCCTTGAGCCAGTGGCTGAACTTGTCACACACAGACCATTTCAACGCAAGGAATTCAAGGCGATGAGCAGGGTACTTCCGCTGGGCACGGGAAAGGGATTTACTGGCAAATGCAACTGGTCTAGCCACAAAATCACCTTCCTGAACTTGTGAAAGGACTGCTCCCAGCCCATCCAAGGAGGCGTTGGTGGACAAGACAAAAGGGCGAGCAAAGTCAGGATGGGCCAAAACTACTGAGGACACCAAAGCAGCCTTCAGATCCTCAAATGACTGTTGATGATCATGTGTCCAGTCAGTAGGTGTCAGCTTCCGAGATTGCATAGCACGGCTCACACGTGCCCGCCCCTTGCGCTTCTGCTTCTGGCCAGACAGAAGGTCAAAGAGGGGCCTTGCCAAGGCAGAGTAATTGGGCACAAAATGCTGGTAATAGTTCACCATCCCCAGAAATGATCTGACACGGGACTGTGACGGGGTGATCCCATCAGGCTCCATTAGGTCCGCAATGGTCATATTGCTGACAGCCTCGACCTTAGCAGGATCTGTGGACACACCAGACTCATTAATGATGTGCCCGAGGAATTTCACCGACCTCCTGAGAAGCCAGCACTTCTTTGGGGCCAATTTCAGGTTGTGTTGGCGAAGTCGGCTGAAAACCATTTCCAATCTCTCCAAAGCCAACTGCTCAGATGGTGCAAAGACCAACAGGTCATCAAGGTAGCACAGCAGGCTGAGGAAATTTTGATCGCCAAAAATGCAGGTCATCATCCTCATGAAGCTGGCTGGGCTGTTGCACAAACCCTGAGGGAGGCGGTTATACTCGTACAAACCCATGGGTGTTGTGAATGCAGAGTATTTGCGATCTTCCTCATGTAGCGGCATGTTATAGAAGCCAGAAGTCAAGTCCATCGTGCTAAAAAACGCATTGCCACCAAGGGCTGCCAAGCAATCAGCTTGATGTGGCAGGGGATGAGCGTCCTTTAGCGTCCGCCTGTTGAGCCATCGAAAATCGGTGCACACTCGCAAGTCACCATTTCTCTTCCACACAAGGACAAGAGGTGAGGCAAACTCGCTAGTAGACTTCCTGATTATGTCTCTCTCCTCCATCTCGTTAAGAACCTGGCGGAGCTTGTGGTATTCGGCAGGAGGCACACGCCTGTAGGGGAGACGAAATGGCCTGTCATCTGTCAGTCGAATCCTGTGCACAAAGCCCTTAGCCTCACCACAGTCCAGATGATGGCGAGAAAAGACATCTTGATAATTGACCACAAGGTCAGCCAACTTTTCTTGCCAGTCCGATGACACATCACAGGATTTCAGGTCCAGGTCACCCAGGCCAACATGGTCCAGCCTCTCCTGTACAGTACCAACATCCACTGTGGGTACAGATGTCCCAGTGGGCTCTGTACGAGTGGACTGTTGACTGAGCTCTGGAACCTCCATATCCTCCAATGCAAGGCAGGTGTAGACATCAGCAAGCTTGGCATTCCTCCGCAGAATAACAGGGTTGTCTGTGACGTTAAGGAGCTTGAGTGGGACCCACCTGTCTCCCCAGAGAGGAGTCACCACTCTAGCGACCATGATGCCCCTGGGTGCACAGCGAGAAGTGGTTGACTCAGTAACTACAGTAGAGCCGGGAGATATCTTAACATCTTTAGGAAGTTTCCCCCATACAAGAAACTCACTGTTACCTGGCAGGGTGACAGCCCTGTTGCACCTGACTGTGCCCACTTTGTCTGGTATCTCAGTACCAGACCAGCGTTCCAGGCCAGCAAGCAGAGAGAGGAACTGTTCAAGTTCCTGATGCCCTGAACCTGACGTCGAAACTGCCTCCCAGTAGCTTGCATCTTTCTTGAACTGACGGATTAAATGTCTGATGACATTCGAGCCAACAATTAAGTCATCTTGTTGATTCTCAACAACAAAGGTTGGAACCAAGATATGACACCCATACACTTCCATGTCAAGCTCCACCACTGATTTAGGCTTCACTCGTACACCACCACAGCCAACAAAAACAACAGTGGGTGCCCCCTGATTGCTCAAATCAATAGCACCAGCAGCAGCAAGCCTCTGCAGTGCTACTTCACTCAAAGAACAGGCCATTGAACCACTATCCAACATAGCACCAAGGGATGCCTTGCCTCCGATTGTAACAGGAGTGTAGAACAGGCTGTCACTGCTGCTGATTCTCTGTGTGTCCTGAAAAATAACTCTCTCAGACTTGTCTAAGTCCTTTACATTGTCATACAGCTCTGCTGCATCATGTGTGTGGGAGTGTTCTTTACGACCCGTACAGCCTCCCTCAAAGCACAGGTCGTCTAGTTTCCCTGGGCATTGTCACCCGTAGAGGCCCCATTGGCACACGAGCGACGTGTGTGACCGGGCTGAAAGCATGTGAAACAGAGTCGGGCAAAGCGGCAATGGGACTGTGTAGTGTGGTCCTCCTTATTACAGACCTGACAGCTCCTGCCATTGAACGAAGGGGCCCGATTCTGTACTCGTCTGCCACCCTGCCGTGAGGGGGAATGTCCATCCCCAGCCTTCACTTTATTCAACAGCTCCCTGAGCATCGACATCATCTCGCCAAGCACAGCATTGTCGCTGGGCTGCTGACTGTGGGGAAACTGCTGCTCAGGAGCAGGGAGAGCAGACTGCTTCTGGTAATGCAGGGGAATAGTCTGGCATTTATTCTGAGATGAGGTCGTCGGATTCCGTTCCCCATCCTGTGAGAATAGAGGAGGAACTGTGGGACAGCTTGGAGCAAGAAACATCTGCTGCGTCTGGGACAAGAGAGGAGAGGGTGAGACAGAGGGTCCTACACCAGGAGACGGGGGTGAGGTAGGAAGCGCGTCAACACCAGAAGACTTCCTGTCATCATTATTCAAGAGCTCAACACGCGTGTCATCACGAATTAGCGCTGCTGCATGGGCCTCAACCACGCGCACTCTCACAGAAGACACCCTCTCGCGCCGATACTCATCTATCCTCTCCTGAATCTCCTTGCATGTCCACTCATGTATCTGCTTGTACTTAAACACAGATGCGAGCTCAGGATCTGGGCAGTGTTTCACAAACATTTTAGCGATCTCACCACCAATGTCCTCCATTCGCCTGCCTTGACGCTTCAAACCTTCCTCAGCCATATCAGCAGCCTTGTTGAGGCGTATCCAGTAATCAACAGGATTCTCCCTGTGACAAGGCAGAGTTGAGTAGAAGTCCTGCAGGGGTAGGCAAGAGGAAGTGCTGCTGAAGTACCTTATCAGCATGTTGAATATGACATCAGGGGCGCAGGAAGTAATAAGCGCAGGATCACTTCTCAAGCCTATCTTAACTACATCCCTGGCCTTCCCCATTAGCCTCCCCATCACCTCCTCTGTCTGCAACGACACATCAAGACTCTGCTTCCTGATGTATGATTTCATCAGCTCAACCCATTCAGTCACTGCGTACTTGTCTGTACCATCACCCCTGAAAATGACAGGCTCCCTGTCGGATTTTACAATAACACTGAATTGAGTGTTTTCACTAGGTGTATTCGTATCGCCACTCGAATGGGAAGTCTGGTTAGGTGAGTGAGCATTATTTCGGTCGACATCACCAACAGCTCCACTAGACATAAGTCTGGCCGCAATAGATTCACCTATCTGTGAACCAAGTTGAAGGATCATGTCACTAAACTGGTTTAATGTGTCATTCCCATCACTGGGAGTGGAGTGATGTGCTTCGCCCCGCAAAAATTGCCCCACGGGAGACTCATCTGGATCTACACCCGACCCAAAGGCTCCAACCCTCCCAGGCAACACAGGTGAAGCTCCCTCATCCCTCCCAACTGACCCATGTGACAGTAAATGAGCACGTGCTGCACCTCTACCCTGCCCAACAGAGGAGCGAACGTTGTCACATATATCACTCAGCTGGAATTTGCTTGCCATATTAGCATATGAACAGAGAAAAGGAAAAGCAAGAAAAAAAACAAAACAAAACGTAGACAATAACAAATATTCAGAGTTGCAGGTGTCAGCACAAGCAGTCCGAAGAGAGTCCCATCAAATCAAAGAACAAACAGTCCAGTACCTCAACGTAATTCACAGTCCAAGACGGGCAAAGGATGAATCTTTAAGCACAATACACTGCAACCTGGGTTGGAGATCTGCATCAAGTTGATCTCAAATCACAGAGTCACGGCACCAATGTAGCTGTTGCTGTTCTGTGAGTCTATTGTGCAAGTGGTGTGATATGCCCATGTAGAAAGGACGGCACTGCAACGCTGGACTTGCCCTTACTCTGGGCTCCCTCTTTATTCTGGCAGCTGGTACAAAGAAAACAGCACACAGTCTTCATTAACAGTGTGCAAAGCAACTCCAACATTCAGTTCACCAGCTTGGGAGTTTTTTTTCCTTTTTCTTTCCAAACATAACACTTAACAAATGACTAAGATATATTTATACAACACAACATCAATAAAGTCTTTCTTTTAAAAGTTCTAGCTGAAACCAAACCTGTGATCGTATAGTAGCAGTATTATTTATTTATTTTTTTCTATACAACAGCATCAATTAAAACTTATACTTAACAGCGCCTACCTGGTACAAAGAAAACAGCACACAGTCTTCATTAACAGTGTGCAAAGCAACTGCAACATTCAGTTCTGTTAAAAAGAATTAGAACAATTACAATCCCATAGAGAAGCATTAGAGCTGAGTGCAAGTCAAAAAGCACCCGACTAGCTAACGAGTATTAGCTTAGCATGCTAACTAAAAGTGCTACTCGTGAATAAAGTTACTACCCATGCATCAAAATGCCTGTAACTTTCAGGATACATGCTAGTACTGCTTACAATCAAAATACATGTTGACAATTACCACTATAAGAATGTTTTCCTTAATACACATACAACATTGACAACAGTATCGCTCACTAGCACCTACCACCAGCTTGGGAGTTTTTTTTCCTTTGCTGAGGCATGCGCTGTGCAGCAATTTGGAACCTTAACAGTTGCTGTTGCTGTGTTTGTCCACCAGGTGGCTCCAACTATTCACAAAGCACATCAATTTTGAGGAAATTCATTAAGCTATTTTCTAACTCTGTTACACATGACACCAGCTGAAATCTATCAGTAATTAGAAAGCAATACTCCCACTTAGTACAAATTAAGTTTAGCTGGTTCAGTCCAAACATATAGTCTGTTAAAAGCTTTCTCATTAAACATGGTGAGCGCTCTCACAACCTTCGCAACCCTATTATTGCAAAACAAACGTACATAGCATGCAAACAATGGTTACAGAAGAATTTCTAAACCACTGAAGGTTCCAGTAAACATTGTTGGGGCCATAATTTGGAAGTGGAGAGGACATCATTTCACCATAAACCAGCCATGGCCAAGTGGTCCCTGCAAGATTTCAGAGATCGAGTGAAATAAATTATCAAAAGATTTGTCAAAAAGCCAAAAGCCACTGGTGGAGAGCTACAGAAAGACCAGGAAGCAGGAGGTACAATGGTTTCAAAGAAAACTATAAGTAATGCACTCAACTGCCATGGCCTGTGTGCACATTCACCACACAAGACTATTGCTAAAGAAAAAGCATGTTGAAGCTTTTTCAAATTTTAAGGAACAACATTTAGATAAAAAAAAGGCTGTGAAATACACTCATGTATAATCTGGCCAGATGAGATGAAAATTTTACTTTTTGGATCCCCTACTACAAACATTGTTTGGAGGTCAAAAGGCACTGCATTTCATGGTGTGAGGCTCTTTTTCAGAGCGTCACTGGCATTCTTCATATGACTGAAAGAAGGCTAAATAGAAAAATGTATGGAGACATTCTAAATCTGCTGCCATGGACCAGGATGATGAAGATGAAATAAGGGGGGTCCTTTCAGCAATACATTGATCCCAAATACACAGCCGAGGACACTCTCAATGGGTTTCTGAAAAAGAAAATAAATCTGCTTGAATAGCCCAGCCAATCACCTGACCTGAATCCATCTTAAAATCAGTGGAAAGAAGCGAAGCTCAAAGTTCATCAAAGAGGCCCACAGAACTTCAGAATTTGAAGAGTGTTTGTGTGGAACAACGGGCCACACAAGACACCTCAAAGTGTCATTACCAACAAAGTTGGTAATATTTTTGTTGAAGTATTAAATAGATTTCAATACGGCTGTGTCAGATAATTCATTCCTCTGTGGGGCATAGGCCAACATGCAATTAGTCACTTTCACCTTTCACAATAAATGCTCTCAATGTGCCAACAGCTGAGAAAAGACACGAGACATGAGTAGAAACCACACAACACAGTACAGAGGGACAAGTTAACGGGTGTCTGTGATGTGGTAGGAAAAATATCGATGCTTGCTTTAAATGTTTGCTTTAAATCTTCATATGTACATTTTTTTATTTGTTATATTTATTTTTTGTCGGGGGTGTTTGTTTTAATTTCAACCCAATTTCTCACTCTACACAAACACTGGGATTTCAGTAGCTGTTTTAAGTCGACTCCCCGCACCCCGGCTACTGTTGTGGGCTTTATGCGCACGGTTCTGTCTTTCTAAAGAAATGTGAGTAGGACTGACTTCCCCTAATGTGGCGCAATATATCCTTCTATCGCTCCCATAACAGGAAGACTGTGAGACTCGGGCGTAAGCAGCGTTCGCGTACCCAGGATATAGACCGTAGCTGAGTATTTTCCATAGCAGAAAAAATGCACTAAGTCGTCTTACAATGGATTCAAATAGGTAAAATGAATAACTTGAAGTTGTCTTTCTTACTGAATCCATCATGTTTGTTGAAAGAAAAGATCTCTGTTTCCCTTTTTCTTTTCCAGACGAGTCTGCAACAGGATCTCTGTTATCTTCCTTCTTTTAGCACACATCGTGACTGTTCCCTTTGGTATGTAGCTCACAGTAAACGAATTAATTGTTCTATGTGTGACTTCCTAAGGAGCCACAATTTATAATTTATGTGTCGTGCAGGAAATAATCAGACAACTAACTCCAGTCTTGACTGTACCAACGACTTTGACGAGCTGATGTTGTGTCAGCTGGAGCTACAAAACTGCACTGAGTACAGTTTGACTCTCCAGAGTGTAGACGGGTATGACTGAGATGTTTTTGTTTGTTTTTTAGTCTAATTTTAATATTAACCTGATGACATTTAAACCAGCTGCGTCACTTTGAGTGGATCCTGCTTTTGTTAATAGCTCTGAACTGTCGACTTAGTGTGCGGAGCAGGGACTGTAACAGCGGGTTCTTTCGGCGGGTTTGTACTTGCTTTGGCTCATTAAGTGGATGCATATTTGGACTGATATGCGGGAGTATTGTTGCTGGTTGTTTGTTGTGTCCCTGCTTGTTTTAGGGGTGCGACTGATCCTCACAGAAATGAGCCTAACAAACTGAAAGTGAAGCATGTTATAATGCTGAAGTAAAGTAAATAAAATGATAAATATTAACATTCACGTGAAGAACATATATATTGTACTTCTTGTTAGTGGATTTTGAAGTTTGTATTTGTACACTTCCTTTGGCCGCTCCCTTATTGACATGGGGTCTCCGCAGCTTGGAGCTTTTGTTTTGTTTTGTTTTTCTCGAGATTCATAAGGGGTTGTCTCCTCCCAGAATAAAACAGCACAATTTTTTGTTTATTAGGCGAAGGTGTAAACCACCACACTATGGAGCCTAACTCTTCCATTTCAACTCCTCTTTTGATCATCTTGGGATTTCAGGGAGAATGCTTTCATTTTCCAGCCGTGATTTTGTGAGACTCAAACACTGGCTTTTGTAAGCTAGAGGAAATAAAAATGTGGGATGGAGGCATTGGGTGAAAATGCTGTACATAAAAATGTAATATTAGCTTAATCAGCATAAGATGACATAAATATCATTTGTTTTAAACATTTTGTATTATTATTTCCCACAGTAAGAAGAATTGCTTTTTACAACAGTGTGGCACTGGACAATGTTGTTGCTCCTTTCGACTGATACTCGTGCTTGGAGAAACTCACACAGCAACTATCTGGAAAGATGGCAACGTCATGGAGTCAAAAGTTTTCAGTGTCACAGAGAGCAGTATGTTGACTTCTTTTAAATTACAGCCCATAACTCTGCATCTGCCAGAAAGACCGGGCGAACAAACATTCACTTTAATGCTCTTGTTTCTGTTTCTGTACAGTAAAACCAAAAACTCCAACAATCAAATCAGTCAATGAATCTGAAGGGAATTTTGAAGTCATGTGGACGTCAAACATGGAGGGATTTATAAACAATGAAATGACTGCTGTGGTGACTTACTATAAAAAAGGAGAAACAGAAAAGGTAGGAACAATGCCACAGTAACTATTTGTTCTGGAGATGTAAACATGGACAACTGTCAAACTCATTTTTGTTCCTCCATACTAGACATCTGGACCTTTCAAACCAGCCACAGTTGATGGACTAAATTACTATGCAATAAAAGGTCAAGACCTGGATCCAAGTTCAGCATATGTGGTCAGCGTGAAAAGCTTCATAAGTCTGAGTGGCAAGTTCAGTGACAGTAGCAAAGAGTGGGAATTTGAAACTGGTAAGTATTGTCTTTTTTCAGTTGTAAATTCTGTATTTCTTAACTGTGTTAAGAGGCCCGAATTATATTTCTATTGCACATTCAGCTGAAAAATAATGAGTTTTAATATTAACTCTCAAACTAACTTTCATGGAAGCTGCTGTCTCCAGAGAAAAGTGGAGATGAGCAGCTTAGATTGTAACATTAAAGCTGAACTATAATGTCCTGTATTCAAATATAAAAGATCCTTGAATATCTCAAAAGAAAAGCGATGCATACTTTGCTGTGAAGGTTCAGTTTGTTCATTTGAATTTTTCTCCAAAACAACAGAATTACTATGATGTCATGTCCTTCTATTTACGTTCCAGAGAGTGCACTCACATTTGTTATTTGCATTAGTGTTAATATGTACTTTCTCCAAACACTTTGATTGGTTATTGCGTTAAACTTCCTGACTTATGTCACAATACAAATTGAACATGTTCTTCATTATCATGTTCATCCTCTCCCCTGTTTTCATTTTTGCTTGAATTGTTGGTCACAAAGGTTTTGTTTATGCTTTTGGAAATAACAAAAAATACAAAAGCTGATTCATACTTTTGTCTGTATACAGTAGTGTTTGCTCATAGTTGTGTATTTCCTGTACAAATAGAAAAAGCATTAAACTTTTTTCAAACGCGTACCTTCACAGCTCGCTCCCCACACTACCTGCTCGTGGTTATCATCATCTGCCTCAGTATTGCTGCTGTCATCTTAAGCGCTGTTATGTGTGGCTGTTATGTCAAGTAGGTTGTGCATATAAAAAGTTTGTTTTTTGTGCCAGTTTCTGCCAGTGCATATTTCTCCTAAATACTAGAACTTCTTTATATTTTGTTGATTTTCTTTTAACATTTCCTTTTAGGTTTAAAAGAAACTGGTGGGATGTAGTTACCAAACCTCCAAATCCAAGCTTTCTTAATGTCTATCCAAGCAAGGAACAGGTGAGACATATTTCACACTAGTTAAAAGCTTCTGACTTCAAATGTTACACTCGTGTATTTTGTTAGTAATAATTGTGGGAAATTTTTATTAATTTTTTTTTCATTACTTTTTCATTAGTAGCAATTCATTGGATTTATGTTCTGTCCTTAACCTCCTAAGACCTGAAGTCTTCCACGGCATGCATTTTTAATTTCTCTTTGATATTTGGGCATATTGGGACCCGATGAATGTAAAAACAAAGAATTACCAGATTTTGGTTTTTTTTACCTTAAATTTGTTTTTAGGAAAAATAAGAGCCACATATGAAGATATTCATTTAAAATTTTGATAGAACAGTAGCAGCATAATGTCCTCGTAAGTGGATATCAGGCCCTTGTAGAGCAAAATTGAGTATTTTGGTCTAAATAACCCAAAATGTGATGTCCACATATGTGGACGCCAGGTCCTAGGAGGTTAAATAGCAGTTTGGTTGGGACTGTTATACTCAGAAGAACAGTGTTATTTCCATCTGCGGTCATTTATATTCTTAGTATGGCTCTCTTCGCTGACTTCCTCACCCTTCCGTGTGTTTCATGAGCACAGATCAAACATGAATACATGGGCTCGAGGAGGTTTGCACCAATGGTAGGCAGGCTAAAACAACTTAATTAGTTCACTGAGTATAACATTTACTGACGGCGCCCTGGACCTTATATTGGATAGTACTTCTCACACAATCTGCCAGGATTACAGCTGAGCTTGAATTTATGACCTGCGTCATGTTTAAGACTGTTCATCCCTTTTGTTTAGGTCTTGAAACCTGAGCCATCCATTACCTCCACTATCTGCATTGAGCCCCTTATACCAGATGACAGTAAACTGGGGTCAGTATTGGCTCTATTGATGCATCACCATTACAAGATATTTTCTTGAGGATTTTTATCTGGCAGTTTCAGTAATTGTTTCTCTATTCAGGTCAAAGATGTCACTGACAGACACAAGCAGTGGAAGCCTTCAGCAAACCAGTGGGATCAGCACGGGCTCCTCCGATCTCAGTTATGCGAATGCCGAACCCCCTGAGACTATGAACGAAGAACCTCCTATCACTAAAGCTGTTCATGATGTGCTTTCTAAACTTTTCCTGAATATTAGCCCCATATCACCAGTGACCACCAGTCCCCTTACACAATTAATGAATATGCAAAAAAGCGATTTATGCTCAGCTGCCTACAGTCCGTGTAGTGTCCAAGCTAATGACACCAGTTCAGGATCTTCTGTATTTGAAAATAAAACCTATTCCCTCCTAATTCCCGTCTCTGAACATCAGGCCATGACGGGCGACTTGGAGGCACAGGAAAAGGCTGAAATGCTTTGTGTCCCTGATTACCATCCCAGTAAGAGCGACATGGAAATGTGTCCTCATCAGCTGCTACCATCTTGTCAAGTTCCTGCTCAGCAAGATTCTGGTTCATTTCTAAGGCAACCAGACATGCCATATCAATCCTACAAAGCAGATTCTGGGACATTTTCGTATGAAGAAGACACCAGCTTGTCCTCTGTCTCTAGTGGGACTAACGCATCTGATTCTTGTGAATTTTCATCCAGAGCTGAGGCAGAGTTTGAGAGCTCTGACGAGGTCATCAGTGGTAAACCAAAGCTAGGTGAAGAGGTCACAATTTGTGATGAAAATCCCTGTTATGGTTGTGTGCCTAAAGGGTCAAACAGCTTTCTTGCAATGGATGATGACTACCAGGCACTTCCAAGTCTGGAGAAGCAACCTGATATTTTGCTTTTAGAGCAAGGAAATGGTGAGTACGAAAAATTATTCAAAAAGACTCCTCAAAGCATCTTAAGTGAAGTCTTTCCAGGTTTTATCCACAATGTCCAGGGCGGGCAGCTCCAAATACCTTTTCCCCCCTTAATGTCTGTTGACCACTCTGTGCCAATAATTACAGATGCTGGCTATCAAGCTGTGTAGCACTGTGACTGTGACCTATGTTTCATTCTTGAACTTGGAAACGGTTTTAAAATTATTGTAACTCAAGAGCCAATTAGTGTCTGTTCTTTGCACTGCATGGGATCTTTACACTGTAAGTCCTGCTTTTGCATATAAATGTATACATTTTTCAATATAGAGCATCCACAGGTATTCATTCTGAAAACATTTCAACTGTAAATACTTTCTTTCTGAAGTTTTTGATTGAAAATTGTGAAATATCCATGAAACTTCCACATAAAATGACTGATATCAGATATCAACCAGTATGCGCCTGTAGCCTTAATATTTTCAGTATTTGTTTTCTACAAAGGGATAGGCAAAACGGCTTCTATCACATCATTTACCTACATTCCACATCTGATATTTGAACAAAGTTAATTTTCTTTCTTCTTTTTGTTCAGTTTGGTTTGTGTTGCCGTTTGTTTTTAAATATCATTCTGCATTTCTTTTTGAAAACAGATTCCTTAAATGCATAAAGGCTGAGATGACTAAGCTGTATCAAATCTGTCTAAAATGTCAACTCAGTAATCCTCTTGAGCCATTTTAGAGTTTTCATTTAAATCTCAGTTTAAAATAATAGAAAAGATAGACAATTTGCCCATTAAGTCTAAACCTTTTAAGTAGGAATTACATAGGAAATGGCTGCACTCTCTGACTAAAACAAGCCGCAACACTTATCTGCCCTTCAGGGCTGCTGTTCAGAGTTATGAAATTACTTCCTCATTGCTCTTCTTTGGAACTGTTGATCCGTTTCCACAGAAGCACACGTCATCGCCTTCAGCATGTTGTAGTTGTCAAAATAAAAACATAGTTACTTTTTAATATATGCAACTGAAAGAAACAACTTTATTCTGTATTTGAGTGATGTGAATCTTAATATCACAATTTTCTGTTGTATAAAACAGTTCAAATAAATGTGAATACTTCTGAGTTGTGTTTCCTTCAACGAGACAAATAGGTTTGAATGATCCACAACAACGTTTGTCCGCTGTGTGCTTTGGTACACCAATGAAATTTGGTAATGCATTTTTGAGATTATATCTTATACATAATTGAATTGATCGTCTGTGAAGGTTCTCAGTCATCCAGGTCATCGTAGTCAAAGGAGCTTGCAAAGAAAAGCGTCTGGACCTCTTTAAGTTACTTGAAGACGTTTCACCTCTCATCCGAGAAGCTTCTTCAGTTCTAAGGTCAAAGGCCTTAACGCCCACTCACATCCTGGGCCATCTGACCTCAGGAATTCGCATGATAAGGTGGGGCCAGGTTTCACAATGAACACACCCGAAACTCTGGCTGATTGGGACCCACACCCAGTTTCACACCTTGGCTCAGGCGATTAGAGGATCATCAGGGGGTCCTTTTGTCCCTCTGTGGGGGGATACTCCCACTAGGTTTATATCTGGGACTCTCCACCATTCGACCTTAGAACTGAAGAAGCTTCTCGGATGAGAGGTGAAACGTCTTCAAGTAACTTAAAGAAGTCCAGACGTTTTTCTTTGCAAATTGAATTGATCATAATGCAAAATGCAATTGAAAAGTATATACCTTAAGTAGGATACATGTTATTTGTATTTTGGATCCCCATGTAGTAAATATGTGTACTTAAACGTGACAGTGGACTAATGTAAACTAGTGTTTATGTGCTACTTAAAATAAAGACATCAAGCATTTATGGTGAGTCAAAGTCACTATATTCTATACTACATAGTGCATATATATGTGTGTGTGTGTGTGTGTGTGTGTGTTCTGTATCCTGTTGCTTCTGTGTGTATGTATATGTGTGTGGCTGTGCTCAGTATTAGTGGTGGGCACATAGGTTTAAAAGAAATGTTCATGCTTAACTGAACTGTACTGAGCATGTACACTAAAAAGTCGAGGCCCTGTTGCAACATGTAAGAGAACGTCACCATTACTTACACCATTGCTTGTGCTTCCATCTTGTGGTCTTAACATGAATAGATGCTATCTAGCAACTGTGCTGTGACTTAATAAAGCCAAAATAAAAAATATACTGACACTGACTTTCTGCAGCAGCTGACATATACAAAAATTCATATATCATACAAACATAATATATATTTACCTTTTCCCCCATGTTTATACAAGTTATTTTAAATTAACTTTAAACAACTGGTTAGTAAACCAGCATTTCTGTCTATATTCAACTATTAGAAAAGGATTTAAAAACCTGTACAAGCAGCTTTACAACTCCCCTCCCACCTATAACCGCACTATTCCAATTCAACTCCACTCGAAGCAAACAACATGCAGTATACAATATTTTCTGTAACAGGAAGAGCCTGTGTGGTAGACTATTGGAGGAGGAGCGGGATCGTGTTAACTGTGAGTCTTCTGATTGGAAGAACCAGCCAGGTAGGAAGGGTGTCCCAGCATAACCTCTGATTTAATCTGAGCTCCTAAGAAATTTTCTGTTATTGCTGAAACTCCTGCTTTTGTACTGACCACCTTTTCCACTCACCTGAAGCACAGACTGGAGCATGCAACAACAAAGCCGGCTCAGGCTGAGGCCGTGGCTGGAGGAACAGATTCAGTCTGGAAGGTATCCAGGAGTCAGCTGGCTGGACCAGGTAGATCACCTTCTTCTTACCACCATATCTACATACACCTACACACATATACAAATACAACTGGGGTTTAGAAAGTTTCCTATAGTTAAAATCACAGTAGGTAAACATAATAAGGCATTTATTCTTAAATAATCCTGGGAATAATACAACAAATCACAGTTTATTTTCTTTTTCATTCAACAGTCAGCACGAATCTTCCAGATCCCATGGAAACATGCCGCTCGCCACGGTTGGAGTATTGAGCGAGATGCTACCCTTTTCCGGAGCTGGGCCATGCATACAGGTAAGAGCAAAACACTGACACTACGTGATTTGTTTCATCTGATTGTTTCTCGGCTCAATTCAGACTGTTTTATTATCCATCTGTTGTACTGATCGCTCTTACTGATCAGAACAAAGTTCTTATGCTACATTTTTTCACTGCACGCTCGTGTTTCGATACAGAACAACAAGAACTACAAACAGAAGCCACAGGAACATCCCACAAATAACTACCAAAATCAATCCCTGGGCCAGAATCTCAGCGCTTTATTCATATCAGCGTTGAACTATAAAGATATCTATTTGTTTTTACAGTAAATAGTAATAAAAATGATCATACATATGTCATGAAAGATTATCTTGGTAGGGGTCTATTGTGTCCTGGTATCTTGATAGTTTAAGAGGTGAGCCCTGTCTTCATAACTTCCCTGGTACAAGTCTGGTCAGGGATCTGTTAGGGAGCTGATATGCTCCCCTAAAAATATACATCTAACAAAAAGATCGGGATAATTACTTTATTCGCAAAAACAAAAACAACAAAGTCATGGGAATGTTCAACACGGAATGTATTTTTTTAGGGTTACATACTTTAGAGAACAGATACCAAGTTTCTAAATGCTACTTAAAGGCACATACAAATATGTTTTCCCTGTTGTTGTTGGGGTTTTTGCCAAACGGAATATGAACATTTTGCATTGCAATCATTGTTTTAACGACCCTGATGAGATTTGCCTATAGACCGGTTTCTTCTGTTCTAGAAGTGTTTCTAGTGAAGAACTCCACGGTTGTGTTGCTCAGTCTTTCTAGATCTACCACATTCCTGTTTACTTTCCAGCTAAGTGATGAGAGCTTGACGGCAACTTCAAATAAAACAAGCCTTATCCAATCAAACATAGACATGGTCTCTTTAAGGATAAATAGTTGGCACTACAAGCTGTTGCAATGACTTTAGGGATGTCAGTTCAGTTCATGTAAGTCCCTTCTGTCGCTCTCCAGTTCCAAACTGAAGCATTCTAATACATGTTATCTTCCCAGATCATTTAACTGACATCTTCTCATGAGTAGTCTGATAACCTTCTTCTAGTAATTTAATACATAACACTGAGTAATTTTCCTCACTCCTTTTAGTGGATCACACAGTTTTCATAATTCACAGAATATAAAACATATATTTTTCATAGTCTTCTATCCCCACATTATTGTTTTGGTCAATGCACAGAGAAGCATAAGTGCATGTGCGCATGTGTTAAACATGTTTCCGTCTTGGGAAAGTTGCGATTTATGACTGCATCTGCATCATGGGAAAGCTCCAGTTCACTTGCTGTGAATGCTCAAAGCGATCGAGTTGCTGTCAAAGTACAACATTAAGGCTTAAAAAAAACAAGCTCTAAAAAAGAGACAAAACATATTCATGAACTGTCTGTGTAAACACACAGTGTGAAATAAATACTAAATTGATTTGAACACAAACCATAAAAAGCTACATGGAGTTAATGTCTTAAATAAAAAAAGGTCTTTGACATGAGACTTGTGGAAACCTTGATGAATGGGAGGTTTCAGTGGCCGCTGCCTGTGCCCCTTTAATTCCTGTTAGCCCTTGTCTGCTGTAAGTGATCCATAGTGGATCTTAAAGCTCCGGTGATTTTATTACTTTAACAGTTCTTTTCAGAAGGCTGGCTGAGAGCCAAGTTAAACTGTTGTGCTAAATTTGAGAAAGACGACCATAGACTGGATGAAGTCACCTGACAGCAGGGTTAATGATGAATGATGTTAACGATTCACCATTAAGCCTGGTCTGGCACCAGGTGATGGAGAATCTTGGTAACACTTCATGATAGGGCCCGCGATTAAGGGTTTAGTTCTTTTGTAATTAAATGGAATTTCGAATGCTTAAACATGGGTACACTAGAATAAAGAGGTAACAGATCAAGGTTTTACAAACAAAGAAACAATTTTACTGTGAGTACATTTAAGTACTGCATAAGTATCTTAATTATTTTGTAACTTGTTAATGATTTAGAGAGGAAAAAATGTATTTCCCCCCATCTTACACTTTTTGGGAGTGTCTTGCCTATCTTGCCTAACTTAAAGTTATTTTACAAAAAAGGAGATTTTAATGCTTGTCAGGGATAACAGTCCTTTTCGCATTTCTATTGGTAAAATAAAGAAGCATTTGAAAAACAGACCATCCATGCACATCAACACAATGAATATTAAATAAAATGTAGCAAAAATAAGGATGTAAAAATCTTCTTTTTCTATGACTATCTTTAAGTATTTGTAGGTAAATATAATTAAAATGTAATCTTAAATAAAATACATTGAAATTCCAATCCAAACAGGGGACTTACACCCTTAGTGGCATGTTGTGGTACAAACATGTGTTAAATGTGTGTAATAACACAATTTGGCAAAGCAGAACTAGGGAACAAGTAAAACATTATGCATACACTGGTTCTGATTTGATTACTTGTTGTTTTTTATTGACAGTTGGGCTAGTGTCATTACAAAGACTTGAAACCAAAGGCTGTGATTTTCAAACTAATCAGTCAACCACTAACTAGTCTCTGAAGATTACCGTGTGGTCCTTTCCTTGGTACTAGTTTAAGGCTTCAGGAATTTTGCAGTGCTTACGTTGATATGTGCTTTGTATTACTTCTTGTTCCCCTTATTCACTTTAATGAGAGGAAACCAAAAAGGGCATAGTGACATAGGTACACTGGTCAAACTACATCAGAATTTCCCTTTAAAAACCTTGTTTTGCTGGCCGCAGCTGTGTTTTTCTTCCCCATTTTTACTATACAAAAAGTACTTTATTCAGCAATCACATAAATAGAGATTGTTACAGTACACATAAAGTCTATCTGTGTACTGATAAGTGACTGAACAGGTTCAGGCAGAAGCAATGCTTATATATGCTTGGCTTACATTTGTTTCAGTATAGCTAACCTACCCTAGAAAAGGAAAAGAAAACAACAAATACAAAACAATTCACTCATAACACTAAAAAATATCTTCGTAAATCATTCTTTTGAAACCCAAAAATGAATTGCAGGATTAGTTCACATTTATGTCAGGATTAGTTCACATTTTTACCCGAACAAGATAAATATAATTTTTATTATCTAATTTCTAGCTTTTTGTACAGTGAAAATATAAATACCTCTCAAATCTTAGACTAAAAAATAATTGTACAGGGAGTGCAGAATTATTAGGCAAATGAGTAATTTGTCCACATCATCCTCTTCATGCATGTTGTCTTACTCCAAGCTGTATAGGCTCGAAAGCCTACTACCAATTAAGCATATTAGGTGATGTGCATCTCTGTAATGAGAAGGGGTGTGGTCTAATGACATCAACACCCTATATCAGGTGTGCATAATTATTAAGCAACTTCCTTTCCTTTGGCAAAATGGGTCAAAAGAAGGACTTGACAGGCTCAGAAAAGTCAAAAATAGTGAGATATCTTGCAGAGGGATGCAGCAGTCTCAAAATTGCAAAGCTTCTGAAGCGTGATCATCGAACAATCAAGCGTTTCATTCAAAATAGTCAACAGGGTCGCAAGAAGCGTGTGGAAAAACCAAGGCGCAAAATAACTGCCCATGAACTGAGAAAAGTCAAGCGTGCAGCTGCCAAGATGCCACTTGCCACCAGTTTGGCCATATTTCAGAGCTGCAACATCACTGGAGTGCCCAAAAGCACAAGGTGTGCAATACTCAGAGACATGGCCAAGGTAAGAAAGGCTGAAAGACGACCACCACTGAACAAGACACACTCACCTGATCTGAACCCCATTGAGAACCTGTGGTCCATCATCAAATGTGAGATTTACAAGGAGGGAAAACAGTACACCTCTCTGAACAGTGTCTGGGAGGCTGTGGTTGCTGCTGCACGCAATGTTGATGGTGAACAGATCAAAACACTGACAGAATCCATGGATGGCAGGCTTTTGAGTGTCCTTGCAAAGAAAGGTGGCTATATTGGTCGCTGATTTGTTTTTGTTTTGTTTTTGAATGTCAGAAATGTATATTTGTGAATGTGGAGATGTTATATTGGTTTCACTGGTAAAAATAAATCATTGAAATGGGTATATATTTGTTTTTTGTTAAGTTGCCTAATAATTATGCACAGTAATAGTCACCTGCACACACAGATATCCCCCTAAAATAGCTAAAACTAAAAACAAACTAAAAACTACTTCCAGAAACATTCAGCTTTGATATTAATGAGTTTTTTGGGTTCATTGAGAACATGGTTGTTGTTCAATAATAAAATTATTCCTCAAAAATACAACTTGCCTAATAATTCTGCACTCCCTGTACACAGTCTGAGATGGACTTTGATTTTGTTTTGAACCTAATACGCAACTTTTTAAAGAACCAAATCGTGAAAGCCCATGCTGTGAGATTTTAGAAACAGTGGATTGGTGGGACCATAGTAACTTGGCTTGTTAATAATTAGTATCTAAAGGTACATTTAAAGGTTGATCTCCACAGTTCCACACAATAAAAAAAAATGTTTGAGCATAATGGAGCAATTACCTATATCGGTTATTGCAGGGCCTTGTAGTTTACATCCACTGTTTTATACAAAATTGGTAGCATTTTTTTCTTTATTGCAGTCAGTGTGTTATTTCCATGTTCTTTTGTGTTCAATCAGAAACCAAGAAACTGCTACATGTACTACAATTTCTGTATCAGACTTGTAGTTCATTTTCCTTGTACTTCCTGTTGATTTACAAAATTTAATAAATTGAGTTTCCTTAATTATAAGACACATCTGACTATATTTTAAGGACTTCACACACTCCAAATTGTGATATTACTGTTAAGTATGTTAATAGGTGCAGCCACACCTTTAACCCTATTAAACAGTATAAAGAGTTTGGCTGTAGCTGCCTTCCATTGCTTTCTGGACTATTTTTCAGCCTCTATAATTATGCACACCCATGAGTATGATTATCTCTAGTAAATCACATGGAAGCTGTGCCCTAAAGCGTATTCTGTTTTGTTGTCACTCTAACTGGGACCATGATTTTTAAAACAAATATTATGCTGTAACAAAGACGCTGTGACACTTATAACTGAGGCCATCCATAGCCTAGTAAGGAGGATGTTTACTGAAGTCACTTGTGAAATGAGTAGGATCAGTTTCTCATTGACTTCTTTTCGATTTGGCTACTTGCAACCGGATTAGTTGCCCCCTGTTGGCCATTAGAAATATTGCAGGTTTAGGAGACGTGCTTTTGCTGTGTGCAGCTTTTAAATAAAGTCTGTGGTTAAAACTATGCACACCGCAGACTTCCCTAGCTACGCACACCTGACCACAGTCTTTTTCTGACTTTATCATTAACCTTTCTGTATATGCTTCTTCAGGACGGTACCATCCAGGGAAAGATAAGCCAGATCCAAAGACATGGAAAGCAAATTTCCGCTGTGCCTTGAATTCTCTGCCTGACATCTGTGAGCTGCGAGAGCACAGCAAAAAGAGAGGCAGTAATGCCTACAGAGTCTACAGGATACTGCCCAGCTCACAAACACAGAAACGCAGAAGAGGTAAGAAACAGACTTAAAGTGTATTTCCCAACTTTACCTGCAAACACTGGCCTCATGTTTCAGTCCTACTCTCTCTCCTCTCAGGGCTGCGGTCATTCGACCGATCCAGAGAAAGACAGACCAGTTTAGGTGAATGCACATCTAATGACATGCACAACACACAGATTTGGCAACCCACAACAACAAGGCCCATTACAGACATACCACAGAAGGTGGAAGCTGTTGCAGAGAACACATTTACCAGCATTCAAAGACAGGGTGAGATGCTTTGTCTTTAAAGTGCTCTGTTGGTGTTTTGGATGTAAGAGACACTTTGAAAAGATTGATGATGGTTCTTGTTGGTATGCAGGGATGTGGGACGCCAAACCAGTGGACCAGGAACAGAGTGAGGCCGTCTTTAAGGTACCATATCTTAAATATGCTAACTAATCAAACGCAAACCAACAGTCTTGGTTTTCTTGCAAAAAAATGCGGTTTTTCCTTAGGAAACGAAAAATAATTGCTATGTAATTGAAGTACATCATATTTGACTTAACCGAGATCAGTTTCCTGGGAATTTCTTTTTGCTGCAGTTTTGATTCTGTATGTGCTGCTCTGCATATCTGTTTGACTAACTTTCAGTGTTTTGTTTCCTGCAGCTGATGGATCACTTAAACAACACTGAGCTCTGGAACCAGACCGGGGAGCAGAGAGGATGGAGAACACACAATCTCTGGAACCACTGGCACTGTATGACGCTTATTTTATTTCTGCAAAGTATTATTAGTCCATAGTTAAATGAAATCTTAAATATGAAAAAACATAACCCTTCTACTTCACAGTACTAAACTGCAGTACAGCATTTTACTGTATGTGGATTTAATGTAAACATTTCCAATTATATTCAGTTTCATTCATATAGCGCCAAATCACAGCAACAGTTAAGGCGCTTTGTATTGTAAGGTAAAGACCCTAGAATAATACAGAGAAGACAGAGAAATGCACTGTGGAAGAGAGCCAGAGATTAATAATAACTAATGATTAAATTAAATTACATCCTGAAATGTTTTAATTTTACTCGGACAGAGTAAATGTAAACATGAACAGGAAGTGTGTTGTACTATATATTTTTGGATTTTGGGGTGAGTAACACTGAGGGAAAGACTATGAGAATAACAAACAAACACAGCTCTATTAGGTAGATGAGCGTTAAGCCTGACAGATCAAATTCAATATATTATGTGTACATGTAACAATCTGTAAAAGTGGGATAAAATTAAATGCATTAAAGGTGTGATAACAGCCATGATTGTTGCCATGACTGTGTGTTTATGTGCTGTTTTATGCTTCTCAGGTCCTGGTGATGATAACTCATATCCTCTGCACACAGAGAACTGCAGTGATCTATTTGGTCCAAACTACATCAAGGAACTTTCCGACTGGTCCACACATCAGCAACCACTGATGCCATAGCTGTGCACCCAAGAACTCCATCTACCTTCTCTTTGTGTTTACTTTGTGTGTTTTTTCTTTTAAGCTTTCTTGCTAACCTTCATCCGTTTCCCTCTTATTGTTTTTCTGATAAGCTAATTGCAGGAAATAGGAGAAATGTGAGAGGGCAGGGAACATTGCTCTGTCATCCTCTCTGCTGAGCATGCTGGGATGAAGATCCACTTCCAAGCCAAGCTTTACCTCTGTCAACATTACTTATGTTTAGATTTAGTGCCTAACACTCACAGAAATGACACCAAGCTCGCAGATCTCATTTCATCGCAGTGCAGGATCAGTTTCTGTTCGCCCGTTTCAGTGAGCTTGACTGGATGTTTAGCCAGTAAATGAAGTGCAGAACAAAGAATAACAATTTGTAGGTTTGTGTTTGTGAGTGGAGTTCAAATCTCACTTTACCTTCATTCACAGAAAGCTGACCCAATCTACAATACGGTGTATTCTATATCCTTGTCCATTTGTAATATGTGTGCGACTTCTACATTTGTAAATTAATTTTACTACCTTTTGAAAAAAAAATTTCCAACATGAAATACAAGTTTGTTTGTTTTTTTGTATCTTTTTTAAGGCTATAGATTGTTCAGTGTGTTTTGTGTGTTTTAGTGAATAATACCCATGTTGTTTTTTGTGTATATTATTTGTTTATATATTACATTATATATATAAATAAACCTGCTTTTACAAAATACACAAATTACACAAGGGCATGAACTTGTCAGGATTCTTGACATCCTGTGTCTATATAAAAATGAATGCAAAAATACTGAATTTTAGTGTGTGATTAAAAAGCTGCCAAGTTTCTACTTTTTGATTTACTTTTTTTTTTTCCACATTTATTGCACGTTGTTTACATCCTGAAATATGTGAGGAGTATGATAACTCATTGTGATTGACAAGCATCCAAAACCCAATCCTGTGATGAATAACAAGGAGCAGATGTTACATTTCTATTTTTTTTAAACATCTGCTTCACCTCATTCCTTGTTGTGTTAGGAGACATGAAACCATGTAACCAATGAATACAGCTTGAATCTTCTGATCTTATCTCGAAGTTGTAATCTTGAGCACAGCTTTTAAAGTTGTAGCTTTAAATCTTGATTAAGGCTTTAAATCTTTAATCTTGAGCACAGCTTTACATGTTGGAATTACTAAGCCAATATGCCATTTGTAAGAAAACGGGAGCTACTGTGCATTAATTCAACATAAAAACTAAAATTTCTGAAAACGGAGTTATCTAACTGCTATAACTGGCTAAAACCTAAAAACTTCAAACATATGCTTTTAACAAATACATTAGTGTTTTTAATTTACACGTCTTTTTAACAGAAGACATTCGGGTCTATCACAGCAGAACAAGCAGAGTGCAAATAACACTTCACAAGAGTGCAATAAAAATACCAGACGTTGATAAAGTGAATCTGCTATCAAGGATTACTATTAGAGACATTGTATAGTTATTTATGGGTTGCCACAGCAGATCATCTACCTTCTTCACAGTCTATCCCTTACATCCTCTTCTGCCACATCAAACCTCTGTATGTCGACCTGTGCTGTTTCTCTGGATCTTCTCTTTGATTCTTTTTTGCACATACATACTTGACTTTCTAACTTTAGCTCCAAACCAAGGTCTCCCTCTGATGTGCTTATTTTTAATCTTGTCAATTCCCTTTTTCCAGTTCGGGATCACAGAGGGATGGAGTCTATCCTAGTTATCGTGGGACCAAATGTGTCATACACTTTGGACAGATTACACATGGAGACAGAATCATCACCGCTCACATTCAATTAACCAATTACCATTTAACCCAACAAGAATGCCTTGGGACTGCTGGTGTAAGGTGCATGCAGGTGGAGAGAGAACATGCAAAGTCGCTACAGGCAGGCCTCAGCCAGCCAGCAGGTTTAGACTGAGAATCTTTAGCTGTGAGGTATGAGTGCTAACCACTGCATCACATATTAAAGTTGATAATTGTTTTAAATATTTATGTATAAATATTTTAAAATTTGGGTAGTTTAACAGTTAGAACATTTAATAGAGTAATCTCTGGCTCATTTTGTCTAAACGGTGAAATATCTTTGGGCAACATATTGAACCCTGAGATGCCCTTGATGTATTCATCACAGTGAGTCTGCCTGTCAATGTTAAACAAAGCGATAAGAAATAGATAAAAGTGCTACATAAATGTGTGCGTAATTGTGTGAATGAGACTTTGAGTGCTCAAAATTAGTTGCTATGTATCAGTATCATGTATCATGCAAGCATCGGGGAATGTCAGCCACTAATTGCCCAACTTTTGTTAATAAGGTTCCTCTTTGCAGCATTCAACACTCAAATGTATTAACAATCTAAAAGTATATCCAAGTATGCTCCACGGGCAGTATTTCATTCTGGGGTGAGCACTCTTACTTTATATAAATCTAGTAGAATTTTACAGTAAAATTTTGTATTGTATTAAAAATGTATCGTCTTTGTTACACTGATGCTTTCCTCTTAAAAATGAAAAGATTAAATACACATTTGGTGAAACATCAACGTATAACATTTATTGGCTTATTCTGAAAATGCAATAAAGGAAAGATGATTTTCCCTTTAAAGTGAGAACTACACATTAGGCAGATTCTGAGGGTGGGCGGGGGGGGGGGGATTTTTGCCAACTACACCTTTCCTGTAATATTATACAGAAATATATGAATCTGAGAAAGCGTGGATGCATCACTTTTATACATCATGTAATAACAGTGTCATCATAAAATAAGCCCCGTGACAGGAATCCAAACACAAAACTGTTAAGTCACATTCAAACAGTCCACTGGCACAGCCTGCTGGTCACATAATGTACTGCAATCCAAGTATGACTGCACATTCTACAGCATTTATCCCAGAGCTGGAAAACAAACAAACAAAAAACACAAAACAAAAACGTGTACATGTATGTGGATCCATCTGCACATAGGAATAACTACAGAAACACAGATGTTTGTTACAATGTTTCAACCTGATGAATCTTAAATCTGTCTGGGGTTATGGGCAAAGTACTTGCAAGAAGTCTTAAGGCTGATATAAGAAATTTGACAACATCAATTAAATGTATTCTATGATTTGAAGTACCAACATCAAATGAGACGTTTTCTTTGTACCATAGAAATTTTGACAATAGCACTCATTTAACACCAATCTACATGCTCGACTTAATACATTCAACACATTTTGTCGCTGAAATAGTCAATCAATATGATGTACAAAGAGGACAAACAATGACATTTATTAGGTCCAGGCCTGCTGGTTTGCTCAGCACTTTTGATCTTTCTGCTTAGATTTTTTTTCTTAAGATGGACCCTAATTCAGAAATTTGGACAACACATAACAATTCCAAGGGGAAAAAAAAAAAAAAAAAATCAAAAACACATTCTAGTCTGATCACTGACATAACTGACAACTAGAATAACCAGGCAATAAGATCTGTTTTTATTTATTTTTCCCCAAATAGGAAAATTATGTGCTTGAAGGTTAAAAACACTGGCAAACTGTGAATAAAGTAATGTCCAAGACGGTCAGGTGGTGTGTTAATACTTTTAGTAAATTTTTTTTTAACAAAATAAGGTTATATGTAGCAATAATTCAAAACAGAAGCAACATAAGCTCAAACACTGCGACAAAGGTGGGTCACATGTGGCTGGAAGTCATTAAGCTGCATTTATCAGCTGTAACAGTCATGGCAGGTTAGTTTAAGAAAAAGGACAGCATCATCTGTGGCAAAATTAATTCTCTTCATCTTTAAAAAAAAAACAAAAAACAAAAAAAAAAACAAAAAAAACACACAACCCACAATGATAGGTAGGTGAACTAGATATGAGAATACTGCCGACTGTAACAAAACCCACTTTTGCTGCAGTGTTTCTGCATTCTGATTACTTCCAAGTTAAGGTCTAAAGTCTACTGTTGGTACACAAACCTTGAAAAAAAAGACAAAGGAACAAACAAAAAAACAAAACAAAAAACATAGCATTTAAAAACATGAAATTTCAAAAATAAATAAAAGCTCAAACAAAGCATTAAAGCTGGGGGAGACACCATTTTTGGCATACGTAGGCAAAGGCTCCACAGTAACTATTCAGCATATTGTACTTTAATGTGCTCTGCAAGAAACTAGCCTTCTGCACTGCCTCTAAGCTCTTCTATCAATCGAAAAATTTCGCCCACTGTGGCAGACAATCAAGTCTTCTCAATTGGCTGACCTACAAATGTGCCTTCAGATGGTGGATTGATGACAGAAAAAGCCACCAACAAGCAAAGGTATCGTTAAGTGAAGCTACATAAGAAGCAGTCACGTGGCAACCTTTGGTCAAGCCTATTTGTTCAAGAATCTAGCATAAAGAGGTTATTGACAAAACAGCAAAGAGCAAAGAGGAGAAAGGTGATCATTTAAAACGTTGCCTTTTCCAGATTTGTGCCTACTTCAGCTTTAAGCTTCCAAATCGCACTAGCAAAACAAATAACATGACTTCAGGAAGGCAGATTAGGAAGTTAATAGTTTATTAAAATCCTATATGGTTCAATCTAAATGAGTATAAAAAAAACAAACAAACAACAGTTGAAATCAATGCTGAACTCCTAAGCAAGTGTGAGTGTACAATGTATGGTCCAGTGTACTCTACTCATTTCAAGTTTATTACAAAAACAGCAATCTTCAACCCTGAAAGCAACTCAGTATAATGAGTATTTCTCAGAATAAAACTATGAACGTGTTGCTTTTTTTTTTTTGCCTTGCTACCACTACCTGTCCTTTGATAAACCTCTGAGGATAAAGAAGGAAACTCAATGTTCCAATTTTCCAGCGTGGCCCAGCCACCATGAGGTCCGTTGTCAAATCAAGATAATAAATACAGGCATCCAAATTGGCTTCAACAGCAAGAATCTTTGAAATAAATTTTCCTCATGCATACACACAAGCATACGTCTGTCTGAGATTATGAGCTTTCTAAACCCTCTTCCCTACTCTTAAACAGTTTCTCTTTACAGTGCAACAGTATGGCAGCAAATGGATAGCAGTGCTTTCATTAAAAACAAAAACAAAAAAGGGAATGGAAAAATAAAAATATATACAACATCAAGGTAAAGCAGTAGTTTCATCTTTTGGTCCTGTGTCCTTTATGGACAGAACTGCTTTTTGAAAATTCTTCCTTATATGAACAACAGTAGTTTCCACAAGACTGAAGAGCTGTTGGAGGAAAAGGTGGAACAAATGTTAGGATTCGAGTTGCTTCTGATTGGAGGTGTACTTTTGTGTCTGTGTGCATTTGTCAGTGCCAATTTTAAAATCTTAGTTTGTTTGGTCAAATTTACAGTCATCTGTGTTTTTCCCAGAAAGTATTTGATATCTTTGGGTTCGATCTGTCTTAGCACCTATGGCAACACTGTGTGGGAGTTCTTACAACCCCCCCCCAAAAAACCCCCAAAAAAAAGCAACCCTGCAGATGTAACAGTTTCTTGATGTCTTAGGACAGTAGAGAGCTATAATTTTGCTAAAGTAAGGCTAATTTAAAAAAAAAAAAAAAAAAAAAAAAAAAGTATAATTCAGTAAAGTCAAGAGAAAAAAAAAAGTATGTCATTTTTATATAATAAAGATTTTATTTTATTTATTTATTTATGTATTTTTTAAATTGACCTTGGCACGATTACACTGTCATTACTCTGACAGCTGAGTCACGCTCACAAAGACAGTTTGAGAGGTAATCAGCAAAACAATACCATGCACAGTACAGTGTAAATATGTGCTTCATTGCATTTCTCCCATTTCCTCTCAAAGCCACATAAGGCAAGCCTGCTGTTGTCTGCAGGCTTGATTTGCCATCACTTGTTTTTGACAGTGCATGGGTGGAGCAAACTTTTGAGGTTTAAAAGATAGTGTCAAAGTTCTCGTGACTGTTTCCATCACTGACTTATGGCTAGAGCCCCAAGTCAAGAATTTCAGACATCCTATATGATATTGATATTTCTAATCTATTATTTAAAAGAACTGGAAGACAGAGGAACAAGACAAATACTGCTTTTGCTAGAGAAAAAAAAAAAAACTAAAAAATTCACTCAAAAACAAACTTGACCTTTTATAAGTCGGCTCTGGCTGCATGAAAACAAGATGAAGCTGTGCTTGTGTGGCTTTGGGGTAGTGAAAAATCTGTGGTTAATGTCAGTTTCACTAAGGGATATCAGGACATCTCTCACCTCGTTACAACTGTGAACCTTCAGAACTTGTGTGCGCGTATCCTCCTTTAGATTTCATCTGGGCCTGAACTAGGTCGACCTATAGAAATATATAAATGTTAGCTGGCTGAAAACACATGTTTGAAAATTCAGTGAAAACAACAACAACAACAACAACAAAAAAAAAAAAAACTTACTGATGCCAAACCCAGGCCCATGTCCCCTGAGCCTACATGTGTGGTATGAACAAAGTTTGTCGGCTCCCCAATCATGGAGCGATCGATCCTTCGCCGCCGTTTCTGAAAAGTAGCAAAAATCTAAATTTTTCAGAAATCAGAAACTAAACACTTATCAGTTTACTTTTTAAATCTTTGTTTGAAGTGTAGTGGATCTGCACTGAGACAAAGGTAAAAACTGATCATTTGTGTTATCTTATCTGTTAACAGATAGTTCACTACCAAAGTGATGAAGTTTTACTGAATCTGTTTTGTCAATCCAGGGTTACTAAACCTACAACAGGGAAAAGTTTTGAATTTCTATGATGGACACTAATTAATCACACTCAGGCTGGAAAAACTAAACCTATGTGAATGCTTCACTGCAAAGATTCTCAAACTATTCTGTGGGCAAACAGAAAAGAAAACAAACCTGCCAAAATGTGGAGTGCTATGTTTAGAGGGAAACAAAAGAGTACTGGCAAGCCGACACAAAACACCATCCATAAAAACATGGTGCAGAAAGAACAGTGGGATTTATGGTGGAGCAGAGTGAGCATGTTAGCTGTCCACTCCGCTCCAGGGCCTGACTGTCTGTGCTACAAACAGTCTGTGGACAACTGTGGCTCATGTTGTTTTTGGTCTATGAGCCAAACATGAAGAAGAACAAGGTTATAAAACACAAAAGCTGAAGTGAAACCGAATATTAAAAACAATGAAAACTGTCACTACAGTCACTGTCTGTGCATTTCATACATTATTTTTTGATCTTTGAAGTTTTTGACGGGGATCTCCTATTCCCGTTGAACTCTGCTACTGCTCCCTGCTCTTTTCTGTCCCACTTATCAACCAGTCAACATTTGGCAGTCGCATACGTCATCCGATTCCAGCGAGACGCAGTCAGGATCTTGGAGGACTGCACGGCAGTGTTTCTCGCGTGGGTGAAAACCCGTCTCCCCTCTCTGACTGAAAACTGTATGCAGACGGACACATTTGCGAGGCTATAAATCCCGCTTATCTTGAGCTGCTTTTATAGCTCAGGTCCGCGACACCTCACATTCACAAAGGCAGCAATAAATTCATAACCGCATTACAAAACGTTACAGAACGATATCTGGGCAGCAGTCCTTGACCAAAAAGTCATAGCAGATCATGTGACAGCACACAAGTAAATAAACAAGAAGGGTTTTTCTTGGTTTGCTTTTTTAAATGAAGAAAACTAGGTTTTGTAGTCTGGGTCTAAAACCAATTTAGATACTGTGGCATGACCTAGATAGCTTCAATGTTAAGTCAAGATATCCCAGATATATTAACAAATGGTTTTTCAGTGAGGAATGATCCAAATTCCCTTCCAATCACTGTGCCCGTCTTATGAGCAGCTAGAAGAAACTTCTGATTGAAGTTTTTGTTTTCTAAACTCAGAAGTTAATTTAAATTTTAAAGCCTTCCATGAGAACAATTACTTGGGGAGTTTAATACAGACAGGAAATGTACAAAGGTCTGCATGTTTTTGTCATTAACTCTGAATTAGTTGAGCAGTAAACCACATATGATGAGTAATCGATACATTACTCACGATCATTCCAAAGGACTCAACAACTAAGTCTTGCTGCGGCAGGACAGGGGTTATTATTGTGACATCAAACAGTTCCCTATTATAACCAGACTGTCTGCCAACAGATAACCTTTAGCAAATATATTTAAAGTGTTTTTTGCCAGGATGTGTTTAACTGGATGAATGCTACTTTGGTAATCTATATTCAAATTAAAACCTTTTAAAAACAAGGCAGCTTAAATTAAATAAATCAGTTCTTCTTGCAAATTTCATACTCACAGGCTGTGGCTGCTCTGCAATGCAGCAACTGAAACAAACCCAGAACTCAGTCATTCTGAGGCCAACGAAGAAGCCGCAGCAGTTTCCTCTCTCTGCTCAGACGTCTCTACGCCCGTCTTCCTGTTCCGTGTTACCAGAACCACAAACACACGCCGGAAACTGATGACAGACACAGGCCAGTGGCTTCTTGGGGGTAAACCGTTGGCACGAAAAGTCTTGTCCCACTTCAGAGCACCACACACCTGCTGACACGTTAACAAAGGACAATAAAAAACACATTTCAATCAATTGCTGATATATTTTGATGTGTATCAGCAGCTTTCGGCTGCTCATGTTCCCCATAGCTAATAGTTCCCTGGACTTACTTTTACGGGAAGCAACTTTTGATTGAAAACAATATTTAAAAATTCCTTTCTTGGAAGCTTGCCACTTTTTGTATGATACCATCTCGCGTCTGATGAGGTAATCTATGGTTATTTTTAATCATACGTTTAAACTACTGTCAGACACACATACTACATATGAGGCATGGTGAAACATTTACGTCAGAAGGTTAAAAACAGAAAGTTCACCATATTCAAATTTAACTTCTCTTGTAACAAGTCTTAAGAAAAAGAAATGGGGCCAGAGTGTGGCCTCTATTTCAACAAGCTGTCCAGGGGATCACTGTTACTTTCCCTTTTGTGGTTAATCTCCGGTGGTAAATAACTTACTACCTGAATCCAACCTTGGGCTGTGAGGTTAAACGAACAGCCGGTGTTTCAGTTTTCAGAAGGCTGTTATTAGCTCCGACGCCTTGATAAGCTTTCCATTTTAATTAACATCTCTGTGGACTTGAAATCGTCTAGAGGCTTATTTCACTAATAGGGCAGCAGCACAGAAAATGTGGAGCACCATTTGGGAAAATAAATAAAAAATAAAAATAAAACTGTCTTCACTGTACTGTACTTGTTCAAAATATACTTAATTGTATAATGAAGGAAAAAAAATTTGATTTTGGAAGCACACTGTGGCCATCAATTTGGTGCTGGATGACAGTTTTTATTTTAAGATATCAGTATGGTGAATGTTGCTATACTGACAAATATCTTAGGAAAAAAAATTGTAGTTAAAAGGGATAAATGCTGTAAAAAAACAAAAAACAAAAAAAAAAACCCAACAACTTGTGGGATTATCACTAATCTACTAATTTGTTTACAAGGATCAAAGAAAATGCAGTTAAACATATGATCCACAAAGCTATTATAGTTAATTAAAATTGGGTGTATATTTAAGTTTAAATTACATAAAATAATCTTAAAATCATCATCAGTCTTTGTCAAATTTAGTCAAGTGTGTCAACACAACTAGGGTGGGGAGGCTTTGTGTTTTGGATGACTCTCTCAATGTGAGCCAACTCCCTTTACAGAGTGTTGTGTTTGTATTGCAACTCCTGTCCAAATATCAGCCACAAAAGACTAAACTAATACTCAAAATAATTAACACCAAACATAAAAACATTAAACAATAAAACGAGTAAACAAGTCGAACAAAACGATAAAACAAACAAACAAACAAAAACACACACACACACACACACACACACACACACACACACACAACACAAAACAGGGTGATATAATCAAACAGTGTTACCACATATTTCGAAATATCAATCGTTTTTTTTTGGTCGATGCCTCAGAAAGACACAGTAGAAGGCCTTCTGGCTGTCAAACAAGAGGTGACAGGAGGATCAAATGATCTGCCAAAAGCGAAGTGCTCGCTGACGGAGTGTATTTCCCAGTCTGTAACACTGACTCTGCAGCTGACGCTATGCACCGCTGACACCCAGTGCAACTGAATCAACGACTCTTGATAATATTATCAAGAGTCGTAAAATGAGCGCAGACGTGTTTAATGATGATTTTAACCACATCTGACATCCTTTAAGGATTACCAACTCTGCCGGTGATCTTGGATTACTTCAACTTAATCGGTATTTACAAACAAATGAGCGTTATGTAACTTCGCCCCGCTGCGGCAAAGACGCTTTACACGACCAGTCTGAACACAGCTCGCAGCTGGGTGCAGTTCAACACATGTACTGCTGCTGTGCCGGGGCGTCGGCGTTGATTAGAACTGAACTGCTTTAGTAAAATAGTGTTAGCTCTACCACATGCTAATACAGCTAGCTCTCCAGCTAACGTTCACGGGCTCGATGATAGCCGCGGGTCTGTGTTTTTTTCCACTGACAGCTAGCTGTCGGAGCTAACTCAGCCCATTTTCGGAAGCTGTGACTTCAGTTGTTAAATTAAAACAAAAACTGAAACAATTGCTGGTTTTCGCAATTAGAACCAACTACTCTTTCAAGATTTCTTTGTGAATTGTAATTATTTAGTATGAGAAAACTTACCAGATGGCGACCGGTTTACCGGAGAAAAAACACGTCCGTCCAAACTGATCGCTAAAGGAGGCAAAAAACCAGGAACTGTGATCACTGTTACGTCACACAACTTCCGTTTTAAAGCATTACTTCTTCCGCGTAAACCCACGTTTTTTTTTCTCACAGGAGACACGTTTATCCGTTGCTAACGTTAAGGATTTATAGTAGTAAATATGAGGCCGCTAACAGAAGAAGAGACCAAAACGATGTTCGAGAAGTTATCTAAATAGTGAGTGAACGGTTTCTGCGCCGTGTTAGCCTGTAAAGGTTCAAATTATACCAACACGTTCAGCAAGCCCGGTAGCTCACGCTGTGAACGTGTGTGTGATCCATGTGTTTTCTCTTGTAACAGCATTGGTGAAAACATAAAACTTCTAGTGGACCGACCAGACGGCGTTTACTGTTTCAGGCTGCACCATGACAGAGTCTACTACATGAGGTAATTTTGGTTAATTATCACGCATGTTGGGTACCTGTCCGTACATGAAAGGATTAAGGCGTTTGGTTTTCTGTCCACAGTGAGAAAATTCTAAAGCTGGCCACCAACTTTTCTCGGGACAAACTCATGTCAGTGGGTACGTGTTTTGGGAAGTTTACAAAGACCAAGAAGTTCCGCCTGCACATCACAGCCCTGGATTTCCTTGCTCCATATGCAAAGGTGACTATAAACAACACACAGCCAAGTCATTCCCTCCTACCAATATACCAAGCGGAGCTTAAATAAGATGTAGGAAACGAAACAATACGGGTATTACTAAAGTCCTCTGTAGTAGAGGCTCATTCTGAATTATGCCACTAGATCATCTTCCAGAAGGGTTTTTTGAAAGAGTTACAGCAAAAATGTAAAGTAGTGGAGTGAGTATAACCAGTTTATAGGATCAGTGACACATGACGGGTAGAAATTGTTTTTCACATGCATAAACAGCTGTTTACTATACAGATGGAGAATCAAAATATTCAATCAGAAATAAAATCATTGTTCATTGCTGGGAAACACTGGACATGATTTGCAGGCTCATGTGCAATTCTGTGTGCTATTACAGATTTATTGCATGAAAAATGGTGCTGTACAAAAGTTGGTTTATACTTATAAACAGGCTGTTATTTTTTCCATCTCATTGCATTAGGCTTAACATGCACTATAAAAAATAGATCTTTTTTCAACAAATTGAAGTTCATAGGTGAGAAGATTCGTATCTGTGCATACAGATTCACATCTTAGCTACATGGATACTTTAACTGAATGTATTTTTTTGCTTTTTGAAGACCCTAAATTGCGAGAACCTGTATTAAGTCGTTTATAAATATTATGAGAACAAGGGAGAAGTAGCTCTTCGTGTTCTTAGAAATTCTAGGCTTTCTCTTAATTGTTCAAGCTTTTCATCTGTGCTGTCATATTGGACTCATTCATTCATGTATGAATAACTTGAAACTATCATGTATTCAGTTTAAGGTGTGGGTGAAACCTGGAACAGAGCAGTCTTTCCTGTATGGGAACCACGTGCTAAAATCTGGTCTTGGCAGAATTACTGAGAACACGATGCAGTATCAGGGAGTTGTGGTTTACTCCATGGCAGATGTGCCTCTGGTAAGTCCTTTAAAGGTTGCTCTTCTTGTCACACTGTTATGGGCAGTATTCACAGTACAACAAAGATACATATTCCTGCTGGTAACACTCATGCTGGAAAACAAAGCACATATTATGCAGATGTTTTGTTTTCCTCAGTGCCGTGTATTCACAATAGGGTATTGGATAGATCCACTCATGTACTAAAAAGAGGTTAATACCTGATTAACTTAAGGTTATATGACAAAAGGCACTTATAGGCTGGCTGTTTGTCTTAATCTTCAGGGTTTTGGTGTGGCGGCCAAGTCTACGCAGGAGTGTCGGCGAGTGGACCCCATGTCTATCGTTGTGTTCCACCAGGCTGATGTCGGCGAGTTCATAAGAAATGAGGAAACATTAACATAAAGATGCAGAAACAAGTGGACTGTCAAACTGTTTATTTTTAACAGTAACACTCACTCAAAGTCAAAGGTTCAGCTTTTAGCTGCTAAACATTTTATAGTGACATGATCTGATCAAAGTTCCGACTTCACGAGCAGCTGTTATACCTGGAACACTTCCCTACAGTCCAGAGGCTAAAACAAACAATCTGTCTATTGACTCACTTCTGCCATTTGCAGAATTTCCTGGTTTGTCCCCTCCCTGTTGTATTAAATGAGAAGGGTTTTGTTTTTGTGTGTATGTTTTTTGTAACTTGAATCTTGAAATAAATCCACATCTCTGTATTAGTTAAATTTAAATCTTTTTTTTTTACAAATAGTTTGTGTGGGAGGAAAAAGTTACCTGTAGATCTTAGCTATATGGATATTTTGCAGCTTTCATATCTTTAATTAAAGGTCTGTTCTGCTTTTCCGAGATCATAAGACTGAGTAACATACTGACTTTTAAAGCTATTCCCATCTCTGTATCAATTCAACGAGTGGGTTTGTTATTTAGGGCTGCAGAGACGCTACAATAGTCACTACTACTGCAATTTCTGTTATCCCTTCCTCAAAAAGAAACAATCTTTGACCCACAAACATTCAGCATTTACAAGTGGCTTTTATAATGTTCAGTAACTTGTTAAGGAAACCAAAACAAATAAATGGAGATGGGATAAAATGAAATAGGCTTTGGTGAGTCAGACGATATTTGATTTTTTCATTGTTCTCCACCTGTCCTTCAGGTTGACATTTGTTCGATCTTTGAATTTGTAATATGCCTTTATCTTGCTCCAGTTGCCCTCTCCAAATTTTTTGACCCCATCTTTTAACTTCTGCGTCTCACTCTCTGTCCATTTCTGAAACACAGTAAAAACATGTCGGTTAGCCATTTGCCACTGTGGGAAGTCTAAAAATGACAGCATTTTAGATCAAGTTGTAATACCAGTGCAAGTGACTGAACATGCAATGGTTTTGATACAGGAACTTAAATTTGTATGATAGCAACAAAAGGCAAAGCAGCAAATTACTGTGTGATATTGAACAAGAAGTCCTCCCTACGGACTATTTCACACATTTATGTGACAAAGGCATTTAAATACAAATATCAACAGTAAAGTAATGTGTGACCAGTTAGCTTTGCAGCATGTTTTGCTATACTTACTCTTTTCCTTTGGCCTGAATTTGAAATGGTGCTCATGTCTAAGCCTTTGTGGGAAGAAAAAAAATAAATACACAAAATTATTTGAACCCCATCATCTAAACTCCATCAATTCAAGTTGACTATTCAATGAACTATTACTTACTTCTCTTTTTGGAGGTAAAATACAATTCTTCGTCGCTCCATACCTCCTTGGTCTCCTTTGCATTATGGTACTGTTGCTTCCTGTGAATAAGAGCCAGAATGTGTTTTTGTTCGGCAAAACGATTAAGCACAACTACAAAAGATAAAAATAATTAGGGCTATTAATCAGATATGCTGGGAGGAATACTGGTGTGTGTTTGCACGTAATCACATATTTAAATATCTTCAGTTAATGACTAGTACATATAAAAAAACAATATGAGACATTTACAATTCAAAAACAGTCAACTTTATTCTATATTTATAGAGTAATGTTAAATATTTCTAACCATAAAAAAAGTGACTATGACCCGTAGCTCATAAAAATCAGAAATCCATGATCCAACAGTTTTCAGCTTGTTCTTCAGCTTGCTAAGTCTTGCTGGAAAAGGAATCCAGCATCTCCAGATTAAAGCACAGACTGGTCTAAAATGTCCTGGTAAGAGCCTGCTTTGTGTACTTTGTGCTTAATAGAACACAGCAGACCAATTGCCACCTGCGCTAGCAGATGACATGGCACCCTAAATCACAGACTGGAACTTCACACCTTCAAACCAAATCAAAATGTGCACCAATCAAAAGGATAAAGCATTCAAAATGTTACATTTTAACATATTACAGTCCTCTTGTTACTTTCTCAGACTTATTGGTGTTTACTAACCATTCTAAATGGGAATGGACGTTCTTTTGAGCAGAGTCCTTGTGAGGAGTAGAGCTCGTTTGTGGGATGGGGTGAGAAGGGGACTGACTTGGCGAGCTCTCCATTGAAGAGTCTGTAATATGGATGTCATCCGTATCATCTCGATTCCTGTAAAGTAAATAAAACTGGTCAAATATCATATGATTAATTAGTCGTCTAGAGCACCGGTATAAAATACAAGATTCTGTAGTTACACTTGATTGTCCACAGGATCACTGGACAGCTGCTTATGAGGCTTTTGTACTGGAGTTTTCTTGCAGGTCACAGGCTCCTTCGGGTCTTCCTCGCTGTCTGACGATAACCGTATTGACTTTTTAGACTTTCTGCAAGATGAGAAAAAAAGTCAATGATATTCTGTAAAAGGAACGACCTGTTTTGAGTGATTGGTGATTAAAATTATGTTTTACTCTTTATTTCTGAAGTTAAACCGCCAGGTTTTATAAAAAGGAACAGCACAATGTGTACAAGTAGAGAGAAACTTTTAACTGCAAAATGCTAAATCAATACTAATGCCTTAAGCTGTTATCTGGTTTAAACTTGTACACTGTGGTTTTAAGTGAGCAGTGTCTGTGTTTCTTCATTGGCTACCAATAATGTCATGAGCTTAAAAGCACTGTATATAAATGTTTCAATAAATAACTTCTTCATAAAAAAACTAAATATGTGGGGGATACACTATCATTGCAAAGAGAATCAGGTCTTAAACCATGATGTAGATACAGAGATTTAAGAATACGAAGCAATACAATAGAAGAAAGATGAGGAAACAAAGACAAACTTATTTTTGATGCAATAGTTTTTTGTAGAGGCTGGCTAGACTTTCAACGAGTATGATTAGATCTGGGAAGAGTACAAATGAAAGTCAACGATGCCACAAAGCTGTTAACCAACTTTAAGTTTATAAATAAATTTATAAGTCACTTTTGAGAAAATGTACATGAGGCAGCAAGCCAAACTGGAAGGCCCAAAGCTTTTGAGCATAGAGTGATCAAATTTCTCGAGGTCCCTACAAGCATCCTGCTTGAGTTGCTCGATCTGTTCACGGTCTGAGATTTGCATCATAGCATCTTCTGATGGATTTCTCAGATATCATTGCTTTTTGTTTGTTGTCAATTGAGAACCTTTGGTTGGAGAGCTTTCCTTTGATGATGGACTCTGACCCTTGACTTTGCAGGGTCAGAGTGCATTTTCCAAGGTGTTCTTCCAGGGATTTCTTTGTTGTCTTCAGTAATCTTAAATGGGTCTCTGATGAAGCTAGTTCTTCCATGTGTTTTTCTTTTTCTGAGCTAATCTTTTGCACGTCTCTGTTGGGATTTTTTTTTCTTTCTCTCCAGTAATTCACACTTTTCTGCTCCATAGTTTGAAATGATTCCATCCAGCCTCTTAAGCTACAATGTATATTAAGACGATTGCTTTGGTGTCATATACATCGTAGGTAAGAGTAATTCATTTTGAAATCTAAAAATCTATAACCGTTTTTCAATGTTTTCAGTTAATATGCAGCACAGCCCACAGCAAACATCAGAAAAATAAGTCATTGTTAATGTTCTTCAAAGTAGATCTTTAGCTATAAGACATGTCAAGCCCGTATAAAGTGAAGCTGTACATATGGACTTGCCATGCTCGATAAAGTATTTAACAAGTTACAGTAAAAAAAAAAAATCAAAGTAAATCACTTATCTTACACTCAAGATGAACACTTGAACATATGACGTCTATCTATTCATAGCCAAAACTACTGGTGTTATCTCTACTCACTTCTTTGAATAGGAGTTGTTGCTGAGTTGAGCAGAATCCTTGTGAGGAGTGGAGCTTGTCTGAGGAACAGGGTGCAGAGGGAGCAGGCTGGGAGAGACCTTCACTGAAGGCTCTGAGAGCTTCTGTGGTTCTCCTTCACTGTCTGATGACGACTGTTTTGACTTGTTGATGTTTCTGTTAGACAAGAGTTAGACTGTTAGACTATTATCTTCAAAATGTAACATTTGCTTTGACTGGAGATCTGAAAGATACTATACTGTTTATCTGTAGTGTTTAATATCTGTGTTTTTAAGCACCAAAGTAATAAAACAAAGAGTAATTTTAATTAAAAAAAACAATTACTATTAACTAAATGACATCATCAAATATACAAAAGCGTAATTTGAATTCTCTTTGAAAGTGAGTCCTGTTCACTTGCACTGAACCCTCACATTAGAGAGGAGGGGGAAACATAAGAGAGTGAAGATAGTTTAGAGTTCTGAGCTTCATGTCTCATGTGTTTTACTACACGCTGTCGGTTCTGAGTTACATAAATTTCATGAGGCTCTGTGCTGACATCCATATGCCTGCCAATGATTTGTGACTGTCTGGACATGTCTGTGAAAACAATACATTACAGAACATCAACTACGCACACACCCTTCAGTCAGACTTCAAAGAACAAAAACAGGAATAACTATTCATTCATTGTGTGGACAGTTGTCTGAGTCACCGTGGGCAACCAAGTATAATAGCTGCTTTAACTAGTTTATTGTTAAGTGTAAGTTGACCTGAGTAACTTTTATTAGCATTAATATTGCGCTAGCTTAAAACAAGGAGACACAGTAAATAATTACAAACAAACTGACAATACATGAATGCATCCTTTGCTCTAACAACGGTGAAGGCTTTCTGGTTATTGTTAAGAGTTCTAATATTTTACCTGGTGGGTGAACTACTGGACTGGTTATTACGTTTCACACTAACTGCCGTGCTGGCCACAGAATGAGGAGAGTCCTCCTCACTCTCTGCTGACAACTCAGCAAAACTAGTTGAAACTCTGTAAACAAAAACAAACAAAAAAAAAGGTTTAATGCCATACACTGATTAAACAATACTAAAAGTAACCTGCTTAAACTGAAATGCAAAACCTTACAACCTTGTAAGAAAATAGTGCCTACTAATCATTTTCCTGGAAAAGAAAAAAAACAAATATAAGTACCTCCTGTTAATTCTGTTGGTCCTTCTGTGGCGTTTTGGTGCTGGTATGGAAACTTCTTGGTCAGTAACTGGACACTGTGAGTCTCTTTTATTTGACAGAGCCAGTGTCTGTGGTGCCTCTTCTACTCTGGCCTCGTTCTCTAATTCCTCTGAAACCTTTGAGCACTGTGAACTTGCCTGACTATCTGGTTCCATCACCAGCCGAGACAGAGTGTAAAGCTGTCTGTTCCATGACACAGAAGTTGTCTTTGAGAGCGAACTTTCCTGAGTTTGTGGAACAGCATCTGCTTGTGGTGGTTGGTCTGCCGGTGAAGCTTCCATGGGGCTGCCTGAGTCTCTCTGAAATAACCGTTCCTGCTCCAAGTCCAAATTGGTGTCCATTTTAGGATCAGGTGAGAGTTGCAGACACATATGCTCGCTTTCCTGGTCCTCCGTCTCCACTTCTTCCTCCAGCTGAGAAAACATTCTCTCATTTAATCCTGTAGCCAAGGCTTTGTAGGCTGCTTCTAGCCTGGTCCTCTGGATAGTTGAATGCTTGCTGGAAATTAAGATGCAGACAAGGAAAAGGGGCTGAAAAGGGATGTCTCGCCACATATTTAACTTTTCACACTCACTTGCTAATGTAATCGGTATACCTGTTCACCAGCTTGTTAACGATAACATCTAGTCAGCCAGTCACATGATAGCACAGAGCATTTAGGCATGTAGACATGGTCAAGACAACCTGATAAAGTTCAGAGGAAAATGGGCAGATTGCTTTGAGCCAACAGGGGGTAAACAGTAACCACTCAGTACAACCAATGTATGGAGAAGAGCATGTCTGAACGCATAACACATGCGATGCTAGTGTAATGGTGTGGGGGAATATTTTTTGCTGGCACACTTTGTGCCCCGTAGTACCAGCTGAACACTGTTTAAATGCCACAGGCTTCCTGAGTACTGTTGCTGGTCCTGTCCATCTCTTTATGGCCCAAATGTACACTGACAGCCGCCTCCAGCAGTATAACATGCTCTGTTACAAAGCTCACATCATTTCAAACTGGTTCTTTGTTGCATTCACTGTACTCAAGTGGCCACCAGAGAGCAAATTATTATTGAAAAAAATTTGGGATTATATTGATTTATTTTGTGTATTTTTAAAGTTAAGGGGACCTAATTAAACCTTTTATGGTTTGCTGAATCTAGTACTCCTGAAAATATTATAAAAAACAACAATGAATAAAAAAATAATGGAAATCTATGTTGGATTTTCAAGCTGCAACCGTTCTCAACTGATATTATGCTGCCCAGCATTGACAAGGGGTAGATACAGAGTGTGCAATATATTAACGGAATTAGTACTGAATTTCAGAATTGAAATAGCTTTCACTGGTTATGCTCTGAGTAATGAAGAAACTAAGACCACATTTCTCATTTGTAATAAGTTTAAAACAGTCACCTGTGATGGATGTTTGCAATTCCCAGTCCAGATGAGGAGTGATTTTTCTCTGGGCATTTGTGTGAGGGCTCCGGGCAGCTAATAGCACAATGTGCGAATACTCAGCACAGATAAGCGTAACTGTACTTATTAGGATCTAATAAAACCTAATCTGATGATGTAATGACATCCATAAAATGTTGCGAATTTGTTATTTTAATTAGCTTTGATCAGATCACCTGAGAGGGACAGATATCTTACCACGGTACAGACTGGACCATGTTTATTTGTGGACTTGAAGAGGGGACCGGTTGGACTTGCTCATCAGCTCTAGCTGCACTGCTGTCTTGTTCCTTATTCTTTTCCTGAATAAGCTGATTTGCAGCCTGGTAGAATTACACAAAATATACACTTTTATATAGTGTAAGTGTAAAGACTTTTATGTTATAGACAAATCCACAATGTTTTCTTAATTGTTTTTCAACAGAATAAACAAAAGTCACAGGCAAACATTTCCTACTGATACAAAGTAGAAACAAACAACCAAAAAAGAAACCAAAAAAACCCAAACAAACTACAAAGCCTTTATCTTAAGTATAGCATTCATACCTTTTGGAGAAAGGGAACGCTTGATGGGCAGAGCCTTTCACAAAAAGCCAGCATCTCCATCTTGAACCGTGCAAAGTTGATTTGCTCAATTACTTCATGCTTTTTATTTTTCTTGCTGATGAGACCCATGAACAGCATTCTCTACACAGAACACAAATATTTCATGAACACCTAAAAAACTTCATGAATCACCATCAATAATTTAGTATAATAATCTTTTGGTGTTTACAGTTAAAGCTAAAAAGCCCCCCCCCATCTTCCGCAAGCATGATTTAACCAAGTACCCCTACTCTTATTGCTTTTCACAGCATTTTTATAACTACTAATTTTAACACTGTAAATAATGTCAAAATGGCAATCAATGTGAATATAGTTACCAAGATAAAACAATCAAAGAATATTGCTTAAGGAAAAATATGTTTTAATTAGTGAACTCACCCTGCCATCCATCGTCTTGGTAAAGTGCTTGTTCAGCACCTTTCCTGCTTTCTCAAATTTTCCATTCTTAATAGAAAGCATTATAATCTAAAGACAGAAACAAATAACTTGTTGAAAAAAACCTGATTAATGTCTTGATGCATGCTCAATGATCCAGGTAAGTAAATTCCAAAAGGTTGATTCTGTTCACCTGGACGTAGCGTTTTCAATGGGAGAAACGTTTCGTCACTCATCCAAGTGACTTCTACAGTCTCAGCTACTGCAGGTTTCCCCAACCTTATAAACAGTACATTTGCACAATAGCTGAAACCAGCCCACTGAATGAACAATGGGCTGTGAGGTACTTGGATGAGTGATGAAATGTTTCTCCCACTGAAAATGCTACATCCAGATGAACAGAATCAACATTTTGGGAAACCTGATTAATAATGTAAAAACATGAATTTAGCTCAGGCTTAGTAAGCTCATGTATTCATCCTTTGCCACAAAAAAAAAAGATGTGTACACACATTCGCCCATGCATTTACACCATCGAGTTAGCAGCATAATAATTTCATTTACAGTCTCTGATTAAACAAAATAGTGTGTCTGTATGTTTTTGTGAAAGGGAATGCAAAAACGAATCACGTGCATAAATTGAATAGGTGATTTAAAAAAAAAAAACAATAAGGAAAATGCTTACCATTTCTTTAATTGAAGTGCATACGTTCTTGTAATCCTGTTGTGGGATACTGAACTCCTGGCTCATACTTTCCAACAACATTAGGGCTGATTCCAGAGGACATACCGACTGAGAAGACGTGTCTGCAGCTGGGAGGAAAAAAACAAAACAGGTTCATTTTAGTGTTTATTCACAATGCAAAAGAAGCACTACCATGAATCAGACTGACAGATGTGTGATAATGAATGGTCAATGTTGATCTCACCAAGTTTGTCACCTTCATTTATCCGGCAAAGAAACCGCCACACTTGTATCTTTTGTGGCATGAAATCAATGGGCCCATAAGGGCGAACCAAGACACCTGTAAGAAACAATCAAAAGGCTAAAAAATGCATATTTATCACAAAATAAAAAATAAATACACTCTGTTATTAGATATACTTTTTTTTGATGAAACAAGTAGTAGGCAGTAGCAAAACAGTATAAGTATCTACAATAAAAACAAGATTGATAAAAATGTCACATAAATGACATAAACCAGTGGGACATGCAACCACGAACCTACATCACAATTAGTCCAGCACACGAACCGTGACACTTTGACATATATAGAGCACTTCTTCACTTTTCAAGGATAACAAGCCTGCAAAAAATAGTTCTGGTAATCCCAGAGATACGTAGACTAGTCAAAACACGCTAAACTGATTGTTACTTACTGTCGAGTACATCTGTGATGGCACAGAAATCCTCATATTGTTCCTTTTTAAATAACTCTAGCGCCAAAAACAAATAATAATCCACTACCCAGCGGTTCACCACGGATTCAGTATCAAATTGGCGACTGTTTACGTTTTCTTTTGCCGCCATATTCATAGGGAGTGATGGGTTATTAATCTCCGGGTTTAGCTTATCAGGTGGCGCTTCATTCCAATTCTTTAGAGGCAGAATTCAGCAAAAGCGTAAAAAAGACAAAACAAAACACCACATACAAAAACAGACAAAACGTTCACATTGGACAAACATCCAACGGAAGACTTCTTCTTTTACTTCTTCTAAATTTTATGGGCGGTTGGCAAACAGCTGAATTGTGCATTACCGCCACCAACTGGTATGGAGTGTGGACGGAACGTCACTCACGCCCCGCCCCCCCCTCAAATCCTCCCAAACCCTCTTTTAAAAACCGGAATAAGGCCTGATAACTTTCACGAGACCTTTTCAAGTAAATCATTAAGATCTAGTTTCATTTTCATATTACTGAGGTTCGGGGTCAGCTGACTTCTCTCCACCTGATACTTCTGACGGTGTAATATAACATGTTCGATAGTTTCCTCTTCTCCACAGTAGTCACATTTCCCTGTATTATGTCTGTGAAGGTTCTCAGTCATCCAGGTCATCGTAGTCAAAGGAGCTTGCAAAGAAAAGCGTCTGGACTTCTTTAAGAAGTCCAGACGCTTTTCTTTGCAAGCTCCTTTGACTTCCCTGTATTATGTTTCCCTATCATGAATAGTGTAGTGTTTAAACCAATATGTTCAAATCTTATTCTCGATATGACCACCTCCTCTCTCCTACTCCTTCCTGTCCTGTGCTTCTCATTTCACTCTCCTTAGAATTTTATACAACCACCGTCCCCCCCGTTCCTCTTCCCACTGTTTTTGCCATCTTTTCTTCATTTTTTCCCTTACAATACTCTTTATCTCTGTCTGACAGAAGTTAATAACCAGGTCAACTACCCCAGAAGACACCCTTTGAGACAACTCTCAATTAATACTATGAATACATTGGACTCAATTTAGAGAAAAAAAAAAGAACTATATCTTACTCTTTGAACTCATTGGCAAATCGTATACTCGCAAAACCTCGTGCTGCCACACACTGGACTGGAAGGCGCATTACGCTTTAAACATTCAATTTTAACAGTGATTTTGTTTTTGCATTTTCTTTCTTTCTTTTTTTTTGCCTTAAACAATTTGTTTTTACACATACCTGATCTAGATTTAACTAACTCTGATTTATCAAGCCCCGATAATCCAGGTTTCAATCCCAGATGAGAAAGCAGGGCTTTCCTACCCCACAAACACCAAGCTGCTACAGAAACCTCGACTAAGCAAACCATCTTGTTGCTGTAGCACTGTACAGTTTTGAGCCATTAAAACCGTTGTGACATTTTAATAATGCCTCATTTATTTTCCTGGGGAGCTTGACTGATAATAATGCAATTTATGGGCCAAAAAATAAAAATTAAAGCTTAAAAATAATTGGTATTGTTTAGAAAGAAATGTATTTGGATAAAAAAAAAAATAATAATAGTACAGTAGCAGAAAGTAACATGTTTACATTGTAAGGGCATTATTAACACAGTTTTTTTGGTATATATAATTTTTTCCATCTGCTACATTTCACTACTCTCCAGATGAATTAAATCTTCATTTTAAGGCAGCTCACTGATATTTCAGTCTACACAGGTTTAATTGGACTACACGCATAAATGAAAATTACAGCAAAGAACGGTTTCACAGAATATGAAAGTGAGACAGTTATTGGAGAAGTGGAGAAAAGGAAATGTGTTTTATTTTGCAGTGTCACTTCTGGAATCTCACTATATTTACTGAAGAGAAAAAACAATGGAAGCTATTAATACTGTAAGTGAAGAATATATTATTGTATGTCTCAATATGGGTTTGTGCTTGTAAACAGGAAAGGATTTTTAAATTCTCTTGGCTTATTTTTATATCTATTTCACTGCATCAAACCTGACACACACACACACACAAAAGGTTGCTCCATTCATTCTTTTTACCGATAGTTTGTTTGGGGGGAAATATACCTGTAGATCTCAGCTAAATGGATATTTTGCTGCTTTCATATCTTTAATTAAAAAGTCTCTTCTGCTTTTCTGAGATCACAAGACTGAGAGAAATTTTGGACTTTTAAAGCTACTCTGTATATACTAAATTGTATTCGCACTGATAACAATGTGGAATTAATCAACATTTGCGTAGCATCCTGATGGGGAGACTCGTTTTCTTCAGTGCCATGTAGTCACAATAGCATACAGAATGGATCCAATTTAAAAAGCTAATTAATGCCACTTAAATTTAGGATTATATGGGGGGGGGGGACCTTGAATTTTGTCCTTGTTCACTAAAGGGACGTATGAGTCATGTCTTGTAATCCTCTAGGACCCCGTGAAACATAAATGAGAACACATTAACATAAAGATGCAGACACAAAGAAACTATCAAAGATTTTTATTCTTACAGTAACATTTTATCCCTTCCTCAAAATGAGACAATCTTTGAGCCATGAACACTGAACATTTACTAAATCTATAAACTAATTTTTAAAATTATCAATAACTTTTATCAATAACTTGCTTAAGAAACAAAAATAAATAAATGGAGATGGGATAAAATGACATTGGTGAGTCAGACGATATTTGACTTCTTCATTGTTCTCCACCTGTCCTTCAGGTTGACATTTGTTCGATCTTTGAAGCCGTAGTGTTCCTTTATCTTACACCAGTTGCCCTCTCCAAATTTTTTGACCCCGTCTTTTAACTTCTGCGTCTCACTCTCTGTCCATTTCTGCAACACAATCGAAAGATTCGTTAGCTTTTTGCTACTGTGGAGAGTCCAAAAATTGTTTCAATTGTTTTTAATGTAACTGACTAAAGTGAAATGTCCTCATGTGTACTGCATTATTCACACAGGAACTTAAATTTGTATGATGGTTGCAAATGAGTACTTTTTGTACAAAAGAGGAACAAAATATATATGCTAAACTGTAAATGGAGATGCCTGTATTGAACAAAGAGTTTGACTTAGTGTAATTTATATGAATAATCATTCAAATATAAATAACATCCACAGGAAAGTACAGTGACGGGTTAGCTTTGTAGCATGTTTGCTATACTTACCCTTTTCCTTTGGCCTGAATTTGAAATGGTGCTCATGTCTGAGCCTTTGTAGGAAGGCAAAAAAACAAACAAACAGAAAAACATTAAAACCAGATGTTTCAGATGGCAAACTTGCTTTAGTCTTATTGAATATTTATAAACAATTTATATTTAATGCAGTGTTACATACCGCTCTTGTTAGGGGTAACATACGACTCTTCATTGCCCTTGCTCTCCTTTGCATCATGGTACAGTCGCTTCCTGTGAATAAGAGCCAGAGTGTGTTTTTGTTTGGCAAAATGATTAAGCACAACTACAAAAGATAAAAATTAAAAATGACTAGAACTATTACTCAATCACGCTGGGTGAAATATTCACCCAGGTGTATTCCACCACTTTTAGTTTCTCAGTTACTGGTGTTTACTAACCATTTTAAAAGACGAGGACTTTTCTTTTGACCAGAGTCCTTGTGAGGAGTGGAGGTTGTTTGTCGGACAGGATGAGAAGGTGACTCACTTGGTGAGCTCTCCACTGAAGAGGATGTGGTACGGCTGACGTCCATATTATCCTGATTCCTGAATAAATAAATAAAACTGGTCAAATATCAATCATGTTGTGGACCCAAAGAAGACAATTGGGTGAGTTGGTTTTTTTTTTTTAGCATCCTACTAGGATTTAGGACTTAATTGGGTGTTTTCTGCTATGTCTAATTGGAAGGAGACCAGGACATGCTGGAGTGATTTGGCTGACATGGTGAAAACTCATATACCCTCAGAAGACCTAAAACAGGTGGCTGGGGATAGGGAAATCCGCACATCTTTGCTCAGGCTACTGCCCTCATAACCCAGAGCCAGATAAGTAGCAGAAAAATGGATTGATGGTTGTTATTAGTTTTCACATCAAAGTTATAAAATAAGTTCAAACATTGAAAATTGACACTCTAGTAACCAGTAACAGGTGAGAAATGCACATTTGGACTTATTGCTTAGTAAACCATCAAACTGCTGTGCTGCAGCATAACTTTCCCTGCTGGATGCAGAGTCAAAGGAGTCAACTCAAACAGCTGAAACAAACGGTTTTTAATGTTGTATATCTACTAAACAGTAACTTTCTCATAACACAGTGGTTCTCAAACTGAGGGGCAGACGTAAGTTGTGGGGCATGGACGAGGCGAAACAATCCGGTCTTTAAGTGAGGACGTGATGAATCCTGCTTCCCGGCCCACACTACTCTGTGTTTAATAAGGCTGTTGTGTATTTAACACGTTTTAATGCTTTGTATCTTGTTCTATTTAATCTCAAGTCCCTAAAAACAGTCAGTGATCACTGTCGGCCTCTCTCAGTTTTTATTATAGCTAATCATTTTAAATCTCAGTTTTTAAAACCTTACGATGTAACTGCAGCCCAGCCCATGCAGCAGTATATTAATGACTAACCTCATATTGTGGATGGATTATCTCAGTTGTTCTCCTGACTGACGTTTGGTCCGTTTACAGCATCCTGCCATGCGATTGCATTTGTCCCTAACCTTCGGGAACCCTCACATTAACTTTTTATCGAGTGGAAAAAGGTTAGCGTTCATCCTCCAGCTTCACTGTTTATATGATCGCTAGCGATCACGTAGCACATCATTATATACCAGCTAGTCCAACTTCAGTAACCCTACAAAAGTCACTGCTGTTTACTTTTTTGTCTTCATTTATGTCGGAAGTGATAGCTGAGCTGTACGTCTTAATTTTTTCAGAAATCCCTCAGTCAGAACATGGTATATTATATTTAGATGGAAACTAGCGAGCTAACTCCCTGCTAACTTCTAACTCCGTTAAACTTCATAGATTCTGTTTTCATGGATGCCTGGATGTTAAACTTAATTGTTACACCTGGTAGAGCAGCCACACTGATCATTTTATTACAGATGAAAGAATTTAGACAGTTTTTAACTCTCAGTGATGCTGCAGTGATCGTGTGACTTAAGGACCTGCAGCGGAGTTTGGGCCCAGGCACGGCTAATGACGTCAGACTTAAAGACCGGATAGCAAGAACATCTTGCTATTTGCTACTTTAACTTACCTGGTGCGAGTTCTGTTGGCTTGAATGCGGCTCTTTCGGGTGGGCGTGGCACCTTTTTTGTCTGTTCCCCGACACTGACGTTCTTTTTCATTAGATGCAGACAGTGTCTGTGGTGTTTTTTTCCTTCTGACCTCAGGTTCCAGTTCCTCTAAAGCGGTTGTGCAGCGTGAACTTGCCTGACTGTCTGGTTCCACCACCAGCCGAGACACAGTGTAATTCTCTCTTTTACACAGCACAATGGGATTCTTTAAGTGTAAATCTGCCCGACTTGGAGGAATGGCATTTGCTTGTGTTGGTTGGTCTGCTGGTGAAGCTTCCCTAGGGCCTCCTGAGTCTCTCTGAAATAACCGTTCCTCCAAGTCCACACTTGTGCACCTCTCTGAAGTCATGGAAAGCTGTTCGCAAAAATTTTCTCTTTCCAGCTCCTCTCTGTCTACGTCTTCCTCCAAATGAGCAAATGTTTTTTTATTTAAACCTGTGGCCAGGGATTTGTAGGCCGCTTCTAGCCTGGTCTTCAGGATAAGTGAATGTGTACTGGAAGACAATAAAATACTATTAACACTAGAAAACTGAAAAACAGACAAACAAACATCCTGACAACAAAAAGGTATGTACAGTTAATCTAATACATAAATGTTTTTACATGCATGGATAGTGTGATCACATGAGTGCAACATACAATTAATGCAGCTGCTAATGGTGAGTATTAATATAGTTAATAATCACTTCCAATTCAAAGAAAAGGGAGAATTATTTTTCTTCACACATTTTCAAACTGACTGTTGTTTTGCCACTGATCTTAATAGGCATTACTATGGACATTACATTAACATTAGACATTACTAACATTACTAATCAACTAAGAGAAGGGAAGCGATTACCGTGGTACAAACTGGACAGTGGCTATTTGTGAACTACAGCATGGCTGAGGTTCAGCTTGTTCATCACTTTCAGTTGCTGTGCTGTCTTGATCCACAGGGGTTTTATCAATGAGATGTTTTGCAGCCTGGGATGCATAAACCAAACACACACACACACAAATTCACAACAAAGAAACTTCCACGATCAGGATTTCTGAATTGATTACATATGAAACATGGTTTGTTCTTCATTTGAATCTCAATTCTAGTCAAAAGACAATGCACTTAAATTCATGATATACAGCAAGTTGAACCTTTCATGCATTTACTAAACACACTGAGCTATTAGGACTGCTCAAGAAAGCAATCTGATATTTGCAGCCTTAAACATCCTGGTCTCTTCCTCACAAAGAAGAACTTATTGATTAATACTAGTATTGGAAGATACTACAAATCAAGGTGTCAGGATATATTATATCTGAGCTGAAAGAGCTGGATCTATGAAATCCTTAATCCTTAAGCAGGAAATTACAGCAGTGATGTACATGAAGAATAGACATAATAAAGAAACATATAGAAATCCTGATAATTTTACAAGATGCGCAGGCTTTAAAAAAACACCAACAAAAAAAATATCTCCAAAACCCTGGAGACTTGGTTTAGAGCAGGGGTGGGCAATTCCAGGCCCCGAGGGCCGGTGTCCTGCAGGTTTTAGATCTTTAGATCTCTGGGTCAACACACCTGAATCACATGATTAGTTTGTTACCAGGCCTCTGGAGAACTTCAGGACATGTTGAGGAGCTAATTTAGCCATTAAAAATCAGCTGTGTTGGTTCAAGGACACATATAAAACCTGCAGGGACACCAGCCCTCGAGGCCTGGAGTTGCCCACCCCTGGTTTAGAGGGTAGAGTTTAATGCTGGACTGCAGTTTAATGCTGTCAACCTCATGTAACAGCAATTTCTTTGCAGATGCACCGGGCAGTGTACATTCCATTTTCCCAACAAGTGCTGAAATGTCTAAATGCAAAGATGGGCCAATCTTGACCCCAAATGTTTAAAAGGACTTCACATTGCTTAAAGTTATTCTATTGATTAGTTTCTATAATTAACTAAAAAAAACCCAAACATATTTAATACAGAGCATGTATACCTTATGAAGAAGAGGAAGGCTGAAGTGGCAGATCCCCAGGCAAAACGCAAGCATCTCCTCCTTGAAGTGCTGAAAGTTGATTTGCTCAATGACTTCATGAATCTTATTCTTTTTCCTGATGAGACCCATGAATGTTGCTCTCTACAGAAAATGTGAGAAACGTGACATTAAAAATATAATGTGTTTGAATATCTTAGCATGCACCATTTTGATTTTTAAATAGTTTTAGGGATGTAATAAAATCAGACCCAACACTGTTTAACATTCATGTGACAGAAAATGAAAACTAGCCAATGCAGTTATTTGATGGTTTTGTTGTAAAGGGGGAGGTTGGCCACTGGAGGGAGCTGGAGCTAAAAAACAAATGCAGAAAAAGTCGGGGAGGATTCTACAGTGAAATGAGGCTCCACCATCCAAAGATCATTCAGTGATCAGTCAACCACAATCCAGATAATAAAAGGGACACTTATAAGGCATGCAAGCTAAACCAATTGTTTTAATTTGTCTTTTCCACATAATGTCTTCCTGCACCAGCGCTATCATCATATCAGCACACTGATGACTGTGGCTGATGAGGAGATGCAAGATGAGAAAGCAGACTGTCCATTATCCAGTATATTTATGGCCTAAGCTTGCAAAGCCTAGTAGATCTGAAATGACATTAACCTTTGTGTCTTTGTCTACACTTAAAAGCTATAAAACGATTAGCAAAAGCTTCCCATCCTGGTTGTTTTGTATTACACAGCATATCAACATTGATATGACAATGCTTATCAATTTTTAAACAAGACTTTACAAAATAACTTATAAGTAGGGATAAAGTTACACACTGACTTTAATGTAAATGTTATTATTGTGTAGTGAAAAAAAGTTTTAGCGAGTAACCTCACCTTTCCAATATTTTTGGGAGGAAAGTGTTTCATCAGCACCTCTTCTGCTTTCTCAAACTTACTGTTTTTGATGAAAATCCCCACAATCTAAAGACAGAAATATATTATTTGTTAAACAGAATAGAATTAGAAACCACTGTTTTGATTGCCTTTGTAGACATATGTAAGAATGTAAAAGCTGAACAAGTGCAGATATTTAAAATGTAAAAACAAAAACAACCCACTTAATTTAGGGAGAAGTTGTCTTTGAATGGAAGTACAATAAAGGAATTCAGCTCAAGAGAAATGCTTACCATATCTTTAAGAGAAGAGGACACCTTTTCATACTCCTGCTGTGGGATACTGAATTCCTGGCTTATTTTTTCCAGTAACATTAGGGCTGATTCCAGAGGAGTTGATGGCACATCCATTTCAAATGAAACACCTGTAGGCAAAGACAAACCGATATTCACTGTTGTGTTTATTCACAATATTAAAGTATGACGAGATGTCAACCTCAAATATGAATTTAGAGAAAGCTGTGAATCAGGCTATTGATTATGACAGAAATCAAACTTAGTTTTGTTATCAAGTATTCTTGATAATCAAGTATTCTATCAATTGAGTAATAATGGAAAATTACATTTGTATCTTTAATAAGCAATTTTTAAAATATTAAATATTAAAATGAGAAAAAAAACAGGTCTTTTAAAATAAACTGCTCATTGGATTCTCTTTTAGAAACGATTTTTTTTGTTTAAAAACCGGAGCAGCTTGAGCGTAATGTTTTTAACACACCCATGCTCTTAGATATGTTTCTGCTACGTTGTCTGTTTTTAGTTGCAAATGTGAGTGACGCCGTGACAACTGAGCGCTACAGAAGCAGTCCTAGTATTGATATGTCACCAGATGTCCTTTATATACCATGTATACACTCACTGGACATCACTGGACTATTAGGTACAACAATACCAATAAGTTTCAAAAGCTTCTTAATAGAAATTTCTAAAATCCCACCGCAGCAGCTGTAGCGCATTTAGGGATTTGGATATGGTAAAGACTACTTGTGGAATTCAAACCGAGCATCAGAATAAGAATTTCAGTGACTTTAAACATGGCATGTTTGTGGTGCCAGACAGGCTGGTCTGTGCATTTAAGATGTACTGGGATTTTCTCTAACAATCATCTCTAGGGTTTACAGAGAATGGTCAGATAAAGAGAAAACATCCAGTGAGCAGCAGTTCGCTGAATAAAAATTGTCGTGTTGATGCGAGAAGTCAGAGGAGAATAGTGAGACTATTTTGAGTTGACTCATTCACTCAAAATGGAAAATTCTGCCTGGTCTGGTGAGTCTTGATCTCCACTGTGACTTTAGCATGTTAGTCCCCAATTCTGTTGTTAGTTGATTCTGTTCATCTGGATGTAGCGTTTTCAGTGGGAGAAACGTTTCGTCAGTCATCCAAGTGACTCCTTCAGTCTCAGCTGACTGCAGGTTTCCCCAATCTTATAAACAGTATATTTGCATAATGACTGAAACTAGCACCACCTCAAGTAGTGAAATAAGTTTGACATTTCCACCTTGGTGTTTTACAAACTACTTTTCCTTTGTTGGAAGTTAGGATCTAAAAAGGGAGCTGCTTCACTAAATCATTGGAAGCTGACAGGTGGTTCCTGCTCTGAGACATGCCTTGGCTTTTCTCGTTGTTGTCCACACTAGGGAACATCAAGGCATGGCGTTGCTACAACAGTGACATTGTGATATGATACTTTTATGATATCAGAATATTACATAAAAATGTGTACTGGTATTTAAATAGACATCAATGGATATCATGTCAATATGGACCAAGGAAGGAAAATTATGTGACACAAATAACTGAGGCAGCTCTGAAAGCAAAAGGTGATCAATCCCAGTATAGGCAAGGTGTAACTAATTAAGTAGCCAGTGAGTGTGTAGTCAGACTCTAATCACAAGCTTTTATTATTTATGTTGGCCTCTAAATGTGTCTAACTGTGGCATAACTGTGGTACAATGTATTGCAGATTAGTTACATACCTTTTTTAATCATTTGACAGGTAAGTTATTACATTTTTGCAAATGATTTATTTTGATGCACAGAGCTGTACACTGTCGCTTAAAGAACCACAGTAATACTCAGATGTGCCAATCTTGTTGATTAATGTTGAGCTCACCAAGGTTTTCACCCTCATTTATCCGGGAGATAAACTGCAACACTCGAAATTTCATTGCGATGTCATCCGTGGACTCCAAAGGGCGCGCCATAATACCTGCAATAAAACAATAAAGAAGCTTCTTATTTCCCTCAAACACACAGAAATTAATAACACAAAATAGCCTAAGTAACTGGCAATAATAGCTGGCTATATGCCCACTTTTTTAACGTCTACTGAGGTGTCTCAAATTGAAGGAATACATAACCGATTTTCACACAATTTTACCGATTTTACTGACTGGCTACAAATAACATTTTCAGATAATGTCAGAATCATGTTTGTCAGCATTAGAAGTACAGCTATATAAACACTTGGCATTATGACAGTCCTGTTGATACTCCATTATCATGTCACCTGGAGAGAAGTCTATGCCCTAGAAACAAGTTCAATAAATAAATAAATAATTTAAAAAAAATAAAATAAAATAAAATAAGGCGTATGGAGGTTGTATTTGAGGAAAAAGATGTCTTTTGTATGGTAATAAAACGAATAGTTATGTCTATAACTTCTGTTCCCTTCAGTCGATTCACTCGGTACAACACATAAGTATGGGATACCACGCCCTCGCGTGTCCTGGCTGAAGAAACCTTTAATCACGCCTTTAAGGCAGATGACGTGTGATGACACGCGCACGGCCCCGCCTGCACATATAGCCGCTGTCATCACAGTCATCCCTCAGTTCGATAGCCGCTCTTCACCGAGCCAAACTGCTCAGTGGGGCCACCTTGTGTTGTACCTCGTTCCTCTCCTTCAGGGAACAGAAGTTATAGACATAACTATTCGTTCCCTTTCAGTCGATTCACTCGGTACAACACATAAGTATGGGACATATATACACGCCCCACAGAGCAGCCACCGAACCGGAATCGGACCACCACATCCTTAGTGAGTGGTAGACCCAGCAGAAAGGACAGCATGAGCCACCGAAGGGGCTGTAACGTCCAACCGATAAAACCGCACAAAAGTGTGCGGTGATGCCCAACTAGCTGCCGCACAAATATCAGCTACAGGCACCCCTTTAAAAAGAGCCCATGAGGTTGCCATCACCCTGGTGGAATGAGCTCTCACCCCGTGGGGCAAAGCAAGACCACTGGTGCCGTATGCCAGTGAGATAGCTTCTATAATCCAGTGGGACAGCCTCTGTTTCGACAGAGCTCTACCTCTATTTGGATTAGCGAAGCAGACAAACAGCTGGTCACATAAACGCACATTCTGAGTGCGCTCAATGTAGGTGCGTAGCACACGCACTGGACAAAGAGAATGCATCCTCCTCTGCTCCTCAGATGCAAAAGGAGGGGAGCAAAAACTCAGCAACTCAAACTCCATTGAGCTAGAAGATGCAGGCATGATCTTGGGAAAATAGGCAGCATTTGGACGCAATACGACCTTGTGGCCATCAGAAGAGAACTGTGTGCAGGAGGGATGCACAGAGAGCGCATGAAGGTCACCCACTCGCTTTGCCGAAGCCAAAGCGAGAAGTAATGCAGTCTTATATGAAAGAAATTTCATATCCACAGACTCAATGGGTTCAAATGGGGGGCTACAAAGGGCCTCCAGCACCAAAGACAAGTCCCAAGCAGGGACACTGGACTTAAGCACGGGCCTCAGCCGGCGAACTCCTTTCAGAAAACGTATGGCGAGGGAATGCGCACCTAGTGTCACCCCGTCAAAGCCAATATGACAAGCAGATATAGCTGCCAAATAAACCTTAATTGTCGAAAATGAAAGGCCCTTATCCAGCAGCTCCTGCAGGAATGTCAAAACATCCACAATAGAGCACTGAAATGGGAGAGTGTGGCGGTCCTGGCACCATTGCTCGAAGGCTCGCCATTTGTAAGCGTACAAGCCTCTAGTAGATGAGGCCCTAGCGCTCTGAATTGTCGCTATCACACTAGGTGGCAAACCCTTAGCAATCAAGTTTAACCTCTCAGCAGGTAAGCATGAAGGCGCCACAGATCTGGGCGCGGATGAAACACTTCTCCTCCCGCCTGAGAGAGGAGATCCCTGCGGAGAGGAAGCTGCCAAGGACTCACTGCTAGCAGGCTGATTATCTCTGCATACCACGACCTTGTGGGCCACCAAGGGGCCACTAGAATCAGAGAGAGGGAGTGCCGACGCACTCTCTCTAGAACTGGAGATATCATTTCCACTGGGGGAAATGCATACAGGAGCACGTCTGGCCATTGGTGCGCTAGTGCGTCCAAGCCCAAGGGTGCATCGTGGTCGATTATGGAGAAGAACAGGGGGCAGTGAGTATTTACCCTGGAAGCAAAAAGATCTATTTGTGCCTTGCCAAATAGGTCCCAAATGTGAGCCACTATTAAAGGGTGTAACCTCCATTCTCTCACCAGAGGACCCCCCCTGGAGAGAAGGTCCGGCCCCAGGTTCAGGTGGCCCGGGACATGGGTGGCTCTTAGAGACAGAAAATGAACACTGCACCATAACAGCAGAGAGCGAGACAGGTTCAACAGGGGAAGAGAGCGTGTTCCTCCCTGCCTGTTTATGTAAGACACCACTGTTGAATTGTCCGTCCTGACTAAGACATGCTGGCCCTCCAGGACTGGACGAAAATGCTTTAGAGCTAAGAACACTGCTAACAGCTCTAAGTGGTTGATGTGCAGCTGGCGCTGGGCTGCGGACCAGATCCCTCTCACTGATGCACCCTCGCACAGCGCTCCCCACCCTCTTAGGGAAGCATCTGTGGACACCACCTTGCGAAACAACACCCTCGCAATCCGAGAGCCCTGATGCAGCAGCCCGGGCTCCCTCCAAGGACGGAGAGCTAGCATGCAAGACGCGGTTACCGTCAGCCTCCTCCGGAGGTGAAGCGATGCACACAAACGGTGAGAGAGAGTCCAGCGTTGAAACGCTCTCATTTTTAACAGTCCAAGTGGCACTACGGCGATCATAGATGCCATCATGCCCAACAAGCTTAATATCGTCTGGAAACGCAGTCTGCGTCCCAGCTGAAACTGAGCAAGGCAGCGATGAAACGCGGCCACTCTGTGCTCCGACAAACGTGCGCGGCTGGAAAGCGAGCATATTTCCAAACCGAGAAAAGTAATCTGCTGACTCGGGATTAGCGAGCTCTTTTGAAAGTTCACAGAGAATCCCAGTGTCTGAATGTGTGACAGAACCAGCGACAGCTGTGTCTCCGCCTGCTCTCTGGAGCAAGCTGCGAGAGCCCAGTCGTCTAGGTAGGCTAAAATGCGGATTCCTCTCTCTCTGAGGGGCGCCAGCGCTGCCTCGGCACATTTCGTAAAGGTGCGAGGAGCGAGCGACAGCCCGAACGGCAGCACTAGGTATTCGTAGGCTACGCCCTCGAATGCAAACCTCAGAAATTGCCTGTGTTTCGGGTGTATAGCCACATGAAAATAAGCATCTGTTAGATCGATTGTTGCAAACCAATCTCCCGGGCCGACCGCATTCAAGAGCTGTCTGAGTGTTAGCATCTTGAACCTGTACGTTCGTAGGTACGTGTTCAAGACTCGCAGGTCGAGGATGGGACGAAGCCCTCCCCCTTTTTTCGGAACAACAAAATAACGGCTGTACCAACCTTTGTCTGTCTCCGAAGCGGGGACCACTCGTATTGCCCTTTTCTGCAATAGCGCCTTTATTTCCTCTCTGAGTATCATGGCCGCCTCGGTGTTGACAGTCGTGTTTACGACTCTTTGGAAACGGGGCGGCTTGACCCGGAACTGCAACCGGTAACCCATGGCAACGGTTCGCAGCACCCACGGAGAGGGGGCGCAAGCGCGCCACTGAGGGAAGTGAGCAGCCAGCCGGCTGACCTGCAGCACCGTCGGCGGGGCGTTGTCGCCCCCCAGTGTGTCTGCAGGGGACTGCATCACCTGCCTGACCAGGCTCATTCTGCCTGCAGGCTGAGCATTTGTCATTGTTTGAGAATAAACAACACTCTTTACTGATTGTAACATGGAAACATGTACATTTATACATTTTGTTGGAGGCACCTTTTCTGGGGCACAACAATGAAAAACAGCGGGAACACTCGATGTGGTCACCTGAACATTTAACACACCTGAACAGGGAGTTACCTGAGGCATTTTGTGTGCAGGGGTTTTGTGCTTGGGAGACAGTGTTAGGAAAGTGCAGCGCCTTCTGGGGCTGACAACCTGAACAGAACTTAAGCGGCACCTCTTGTGCGGCAACAGAGGGGTAAAAACAGCGTCTCCCTGCTGCTGGACCCCCTCTCCACTCGAAACCACAGCTAGGAGGGCTGAGGCTTCTTCCTCCTGGGCGTCGGGTCCCGCCGGGGGCCCGAGGGTGGGCCTTTGCCCCAGGCCGACTGGCGTGGAGCTCGGGCCGGAGGATGTGCTCTCGCTGGCGGCACACCCACTTCAGCAGTGGGCGCCGGTCTCTTGCCAGTCGGCAGAGGAGCGGCGGGCCTGTGAGAGCTAGCTGCGGGCTTGGGCTGACGTCTGGGGATGATGTCGCGCAGAGCTTCCTTCTGCTTCTTCCTCAGATCGAATCTAGCCTGAATGGCTTCAAGTGAATGTCCGAATAACCCAGCCGCAGACACTGGTGCGTCCAGATATACAGCTCTGTCCCTATCCGGGACATCAGAGAGGGTCAGCCACAGGTGCCTCTGCGCCACTACTGTCGAAGCCATCCCTCTGCCCAGGGAGAGCGCTGCACAGCGAGACGCACGGAGGATGTAATCTGTGGCGTTAAAAAGAGGTGCCAGCGGGCTGTCATCAGGAACCAGCGATCCGAGCTCCGCCAGGCACATTGCCTGGTACGTCTGGAGCATGGTGACAGAGCTCATGGCACGAGCAGTGCCGACCTGAGCTCTATAAATCTTCTCCAGCTGCGAAGCAGAGAATCTGCAGTGCTTGGACGGCAGAGTTGCGGGGCCGCCAACACCATGGTTATGGGACGGGGCCAGATAAGCAGCCAGAGACGGCTCCATAGGGGGTGGGTTAGCTAAGCCAGCCCCCTCGGCGCCGTCCAATTCCATGTACTGTCCATAGCCGGGCACCGTGACGCGGGTAGACAGAGGTTTGTCTCATGATGCTGTTAGCTCGCAGAGAAAGTCTGGGAACATGGGAAGGCAGTTTTTGGCCGTTGCGGGCTCCGGTGGGAGGAAAAACCCCGCGAACCGCGACGGCTTCTGAGCTGGCGGAGGAGAGGGCCAGTCCACCTGCAGCTTCTCAGCAGCACGGCGAAACAGGGAGAAAAGAGAGGTGTCATCGTGGCCGACCGGCGCAGCAGCGGCGGTACATTGGGCCGACAATGAGCTCTCCTGCTCATCCTCCGACAAACCATGGATGTCCAGGCCGATGTCCAGCACGTCATCATCGTCCTGGGGAGCGCTGGCGGGCTTCAACCCAGGCTGAAGCCCGTCAGCGCTCCTGCATGGTTCCGGCTCGTCATCGGCTAACCCGTCAACATATTCCATGTGGTCAGCCCAGCTAATTGCGGGGACATCGACCGGAAAATCCTCGTCTTCGGACTCGGACGAAGCCGGGGCTCCAGACTCGGAAAGGAGAGGGTCATGCCGTGCGACAGCCGAGCGTCCCAGCACTTTTTCCACAAACGTCACCCGTCTTTCCAGGGTCGAGCGCCGGAGCTGGCGACAAAACGCACAGGCTTCGGGCTCCGTCAACGCTCTCCTAGCATGGACGATCCCCAGGCAGACAGGGCAGGCATCGTGCTGGTCGCTGTCGTGCAAAGAGAAACCGCATCCCTGAGGACAGGGGCGAACAGAAGATTTCTGCTTTGCTCGCTTCGGTTTGGAGTCCATTCCAAAACACAAAGCAAAACGCTGCATGGGAAAACTTGAAATTAGCGCTCCGCGGGCAGCCTACACACCAACTGCGCGGTGGAAGCTAACACCAACAGGGGCAGTTAAGCTAAGTTCAAGTCGGCAGACAACGGAGCTAACTAGCAGCAGCTAGCTAGCCCAACTCAGCAGAGGTGTTCTCAGCGAGGTGAAGAGCGTAAGAACTGAGGGATGACTGTGATGACAGCGGCTATATGTGCAGGCGGGGCCGTGCGCGTGTCATCACACGTCATCTGCCTTAAAGGCGTGATTAAAGGTTTCTTCAGCCAGGACACGCGAGGGCGTGATATCCCATACTTATGTGTTGTACCGAGTGAATCGACTGAAAGGGAACTATAAATATGTCGTTAAAATCACCTTGATTTTTTTCTTAAAAGACACATTTTAGTATGTTGAAAAACCACTATGTAAACGTACATACATGTAAACAGAACTGAAATTGTTCCTTGTGTATATAAAAGATCAAAACAAATAAATAAGAGCAGCCTCGCTCGACATAACAAGACGATGAGTCCGCTTACTCTCACAACAACACGATTCATGAAATTTCCCCCGTTTATTCATTTATTTTCTGTCAGCTGACGCCTGGAAAGTTTAAGAGCAGGTATTATCGTAACCAAGATAGAAGACAACTTATAAAGGAGCACTAATATTTAAGTCCGCTAACTTGTATTAAGTTTGGTACGAAGTTAGGCAGTTCTGGTAGTACTATAGCTGGTTACGAGCTAGCTAAACTAGTCAAAAACACTGTTTATACTTACAGTCGAGTATATCTATAATGGCACAGAAATCCTCGTATTGTTCATTTTTAAAGAACTCTACCGCCAAAAAGAAGTAATAATCCACTAGCCAGCCGTTCACGACAGATTCAACGCTCACTTGGTAACTGTTTACAGTCTCCTTTGCCGCCATATTCACGTCAAGTTAAACGGTAAAGCAGGAAAGCATTTAGGGTGAAGGCGGGGAAAATTTGAAGGCTGGCCGAAAGGCACATCGGGGCACTTTATTCTCCGAATTTAGTTTTTCAGGCAGCACTTAAGTCATTCCAGTTGTACAGAACCACAAGAGAAACTCAACCAATACAATAAATATCCCCAAATAACGTTTAAAAGTGTAAAAATCGGTGAAACTACAATCATGACTGCCAGTCCAATATCAAAAATACAAAATTTGATTAAGACTGTAAAAAGAGTTCTGCCTGAATGTCAAAATTCAGCTTACAAAACACAAGCGCTTCTTCTCTGAGCCGACGTTGCACTAGCAGGATAGCACTATGCTGCCACCCAGCGGACTGGAAGAAGCAGCGCTGTTCATTTCTTTTCAAATGTTTTTTACTGCATTACATGTACCTTGCAAGCGTTTTGCTCCATCGCTGCCAACTCAGCACACCTGTACGTTGCTGTAATACTTGCATTACAACAATACTAAAAGTTTGGTGTTCCCCTATTGAAATAATTGCTCTCATTTACATTTTTGTGCATGTCTGTTTCTGGGGAGGGATTCTGAATGAAGCTCAACTGAACTTTGAAGACTTTAAATGCTTAATTATGTAATTACAGTGTGTATTTTTTTGCTGCTGATTTTCTTAGTAGATGTAGAGTTAGTGATGGTGCGTGGGGTCAACCTTTTTGTACAGTGTAGGCAGTACCAAATGGATGGAAATAAGTGGCAGTATTTATTTCTGACAGAAGGAAAGGAGGAAGAGCAAAAGGGAAGGTTTTAGAAGCTATGATGTATGGTTTGGAGATGGTGGCACTAACAACAAGACAGGAGGTGGCAGAGTCAGAGATTTTAAGGTTTTTGTTGATAGTAACCGGCATGCACAGGAAAAGAAATTAATATATCAGAGGGATGGCTCAGGTTGAGCATGAAGGAGACAAAGTTAGAGAAGCACGTCTGAGATGGTCTGGACATGCACAGTGGAGAGATTGTGGAATATATTGGACAAAGGATGCTGAATCCAGAGCTGCCAGACAGGAAGAAACGAGGAAGACCACATAGAAGGTTCAAGGAGGTAATAATGAAGGCCATGCAGAGGGTTCGTGTGACAGAGGAGGAAACGAGGGGTAGGGTGAGACGAAGCAACCCCTAAAGGAAGCAACTGAAAGATGATATGCACACTGCATCTGCATCACAAATGACTTAATATACATATACTCCATAATGTATGATGAAAATCAAAATCCACTCCAAATTCTGCCCAACCTCACACTTGCTGAACTGCTTTAAGCAAATCAGGAGCACGTGAGCATGAGTATGACAGGCAATTAATCCGAGTGTATAGCTTTAAATTAATCAAGTTTATTATGTAAAAGTATGACATTAACAATATAAGACATCATAAGATTATGACACCATTAAAAAAAAACTTGAATAAAACATTCCATTTATATATTGTTAATAGTAACCTTTATACTTTGCTTGTAAAGCTGAAGGACTTTTGTTCTTGAAGAAACATTCTCTCAGGAGTGTAGGACACAAAACTTTCACAACTGTTCATGGTGATATTAACGGTAAATCTGTGATCAAACACCCATCCTGTTAAGAACCATTACGACACAACACCAAATTCTCTCTACCCTTTATATTCTGCAGGACTCTGCTTCAACTGCCAACTACTGTGAGGAGAAAAAAAGCATTGACAGAATAGTGTTGTATTGGTTTAAGCATCTTTGCATGTTGTTCAACATTCATCTTCCTGTGGTGATTGTAGCTTTTTAAAGTCATACAGCAGAAAGCAGAGATTATCAGTGTAGTCCTTCAGCATTCATCGAGTCTGTTACCAAATATGAAAAAGACATGAGACAGTTTAAGAGTTCGGTCATGGAGCAGGACATCCTATTGTCAAATACTTGACCATATCAATCTCGCCCAAATGATACCAATCAAATTCAAATGCTTTGACACAGCAATATCTGCAATTACTTTTGTTTTTGTACCCACAACAACTACAACTTACAGTTCAGCACTGCATTAGAACTGTTATTTCTTTTGATATTTGCCTCTAATCTAATGACATAATAGTTTATTGGACTCGTCATCATTTCCTGCAACACATTTATTCAGCTGCTGCATGATTACCAACATATACGCGTGCAAAACTAAACAATGGGAATTTTAGTATTATTTTCTGGCAAATTTTAAACTTCTTTCAGTTATAAAAAGTTTCATTTTCTACTTTCTATGAAGCTTAACTTTTAACAGTTTTCAGTTTTTAGCATGTTAGGGACTTGTTGAATGTTCTATGATCTATGTGAAAGTAAAGCAATGTTTAAATAGGAAATATATGAAATCCAGCAAATACAAATGAGAAATGAGGCCAGCATTAAAATAATCCCCTGATATTAATTAGCTTTCAGTGCTGTGACCCTTCTGATGACAGTGCTGTCAAATACAATTCTAATGACAACATGTTTTTCAAAACATTACAGCCATAGAGCATCAGATATTATTTATTGTAAACAGTGGACACAGTAGTAGGACCACAGATGAAAACAAACAGCAGTAATATTGTTCAGCAAGCAAATAAATTAGACTTTAAGAGTCTAGACTTGACAATACTTTGATAATACCAGCCTGTGCATCTGGACTTGACTGTAAACTGCAGATTCGAAAAGCCACATTCATCCAGTGCCAACAAACTCGTTAGTTAGGCAGAGTGAAGTTAGGAGAGTGGCAGCCACAAAATTGACATTTTCAAAAATCACAATATCTTTCAATCTCAAAAATTCAATTGATTTGATGTTTCAAAGGCATGGCAAAGTGTTCTAATAACACTGGGAAAGTGTCTGCTGCTGTCCTGCCACTAGATGGTACATGCCTGAAACTTTTGCAGTAATAGGAAAAAAGGCCTCACAAGCCTCTGCTGAGCTCCCCGAGACCGTATTAAAGCTCGTATAGTGAGCCTGGTACCTCAGTCTTTTTCAGCAAAGCACTCTTTTTAAATCTACAAGCTGACTTCACAATGGAGCTTTGCACAGTCGATCAGAATGTGAAAACAATGAACCAAAGGAGGTTGTGCTAACGTTTCAAACCTTCCTTTTCAACTCATTGTTACACACGGTGGCCAAGGAGCATGTAAAGTGACCATGTCTGAGACTCGGCTCTGTCTTGAGGGCTTATAACGTTGTTTTTTTAGGATTTAAAATGCTATGAAGACTTTTCATCTTTTGTATATAGTAAAATTCCTACTACACAGAAGTTCCCTCTGATTTCCCACACAGAGGTTAAAAACAAAACAAAACATGAAAGTATTAAACAACGCAAACTTAGTAACATTTAGTCTTCGGCCTAATTCACTTCATCATGAAAGCACAGCCATCAGTTGTCCTGTTGTTTAACTGATTGCAGAGATAAGGAGATGTTGATCAGCATGTAGGAGTGATGGAAATGGATACACATACACAATTATTACAAAATGTTTTGTCCAAATGAAGACTAGCAGTAGTCGTCTCCTGTGAGTCATGGTCATCTGCTGAGGTGTGCACATGGTGATAAAGCTTCACCAATAAATTTCTTTTAGCTCGAGTAACTTAAACAACTTTATCCCGAGGACCCCCCCCCCCCCCCCCCCAACAAAAAAAAAAACAACAGAGATGAAGAGATAGAAAAAGCCAGCTCCTAGATAAGAATGAGCATTGTGTTCATGGTAGCTTGTTAAGATGATTAAAGCCTCATTTCCAGACTAAGATGCTGAATGAAGCCTTATACATGCAGCACAGTTCAAACTCTAATGACCACTGTGCTCCATAACCAAGCTTTTTCCTCAAGTGTCATGTAAGTAGTGCATGTCCTTGACTGTGAATCCCTTGTCAGTGGTTCTCTTGTCTGGGCCAAAAGAAAATAATTCAAGCACTTTCCATTTCGACCCACTTGTGTGGCTCCAGTGATGATGAAAGATGTTGTTGATCCATCCCTCAAAAAAAAAAAAAAATATTCAAAGATTTTTCTCCAATCTCATGTGCACAGCAAACAAAACATACTCAAGTTGTGTCCCAAGGTGCATTAGTTGAGTTCAAACAGCATCTTGGATGGTGGGGAATAAAAAGACTCACTTGAGTTACGTACTGCATGCGTTACCAAACAACACAAACCACATAGCTCCTCATTTTGCCCACCCTGCAAAAAAAAAATCCTGTTGTTCATCTGATTTGTGCAAAGCAATATCACATGTGTTGGATCCACATCAGCATGTGATAGACAACACAGACTCTCAGTAGTGATTGTGATACACTTGGGTCCCATTACTGCAGAATGTTTTGTCACCTACTCAGGAAAGACGCCGCAGGAGGTTCATGGTAGCTCCAGTCGAAGAGGGCATAGAAGAAATCCTTTTTTTCCACCACACCAGACATGGTGAGGTGTCGGTGAGTTGCATCAGTCTGCAGTCTTCTCAGACAGAAAACTCAGACCCACCACGGCGACCGTGGGTCAACAGCATTAGGCGCCGCAGACGCAGGCCTGTGAACGGATTGCACCACAGCAAAGATGGCGAACCCCCAAATACAGCTTTCATGCCATCCCATCTCATGCGACGCTCCCAAGTGGGTTTCTCGTTTTTAAGACGTTCAATTTCCTGCAACACATTTGAAGCCACCAGAAAGGAAAGATTCTCAATAAGTTGTCCATTTCCTTTCTCATTAGCATGCTAACACAAACATTTACGCAGAGAACTAGAACAAAAGTCATTGCATATTAAATATACTACTATAGCTAAAGAAATTTAATGGAATGTTCCTGCAATTCATTTTTTTAACTTTCGGACCTTAAAAAAATCTAGTAATAAACAATAAACATAACTATATAAAGTACGCCTGAACAATGTCTCAGTTGATTATTTTATAAATAATATCACTGCTATCTGGGTACACAACTTTTAGGTGAATTTCCTGTGACTTTTACAGATTAAAATTAATGAATGATCATGATTACCAATGAGATGACATTGCTGAGGCAGTAATATGACACCATAACAACTTGATAAAATTAGTCTAATTAGTCTATGACTTCTTTCTTCGATTCATGCACATTTAATCCCTCCGCTGCTGAAAGGAACAAAGCTTGCGTGGTGCAGTAGATACTGACCGTCTCATCATTGCAGATGGAGTGGATCTGCGTACCAAACATTACAGCTGTGAAAGTGAGGAAGAGGATGGCTTCGAGACACAGGAAGATAAGCAGCAGCACAGACACCCCCGGAGAGAACTCACTGCACTCTGGTTAGAGGAACAAAGTTAGAGGTTTCAGAGTGCGCTGAACAACTGAGTAAAACAGAATATAAAATGCCAATCAAATAACAATACATTTAAAATAGGACAGATTCTAAAAGGGTAAATGTCTTCCCTTTGGGTGTTTAAAAGTCACATAGGTCACTGGATAAAATCTAGTGCAGACCATTAAAATAGTCCCTTTGCTACAATACAATTGCTACGGCAGACTGTATTTTTTTGGGAGGTCAGAGTATTATCCTGTAGAGACGAAGAGAAGTTAGAATTTGAAGAATGAAATATTATCTTCATTTTCTGGTTCACTCTTACAGACAGACCCACAAGGGAGCGGGAAATGATGGATGACAGCTCAATGATGGCTTTGCTGCACAACTTCAATGACTTGTGCAGAGCAGCTGTTCTGACAACAGGATAAAAATCTCTTTCATTTCCATACTCTGCTTCCTTTCTTCATGTCTCTAAGGAGTTTTAACCACTTGTACTAATAGTTGTATTTCTGCCTTAAACTGCATGTCTTTGACATCATGTGTTCATGTTTTTGATTCAAAGTTATGTTAGAGAAGCCTTACCGTTCCACTGAAGTTTAATACATGTGAAGAAGTGCATGCCACTGAGGCCGAGGGCATAGGCAGAAATCAAGGCTATGTACATCTATGGAGAGATGAAGAGAACAAAAAAGTCACATATACAAAACAAAGAAGGTAAGCAAAACCACTCACAACCCAACAGTTTACTGACATTCACTGGAGTAATGTAGCCTTAAACTATAAATTTCACATTCACAAGTAGAGCTGGGCCAGATCATACCGTTCAAGGTGATACCGGTATAATGTTGGGCAACGACAAGAAAATGAAATATCATGATAGAATATGGGTAAAACGCGCATGCGCAGTGTCTTTGTTTTCATACGCACATGGCGGAAAAAGCATGGTGGCGACGGAGAATGAGAAGCAGATCGTTGAATGAAACAGATGAACCAGAATTGGTTTGTAAAAATGCTGCAACTTCAGTGGTGTGGAACTTGTTTAGCTTTCGTCCATCAGATACACAACAAAGCGCTATTTTTGGTAGCGCATGCTAGCAGGCCGTCGTTATTACCGTGTTTTTTGGCACATACGGAACACTTAAAATCAATCCTTTGATTTTTCTGAAAATCGACAGTGCCCCTTATAATCCCGTGTGCCTTATGTATGAATTCTGGTTGTGTTTACTGACCTCGAAACGATTTTATGTGGTACACGGCGCTGGAAAATCTGTCAAATGTTTTAATACAACTTTGCTAAGCTACGAAGCCGCACCGCTTGATGGACTGTCGGAGCATTACGGCTATCATAGGCAGGAGCCTCGCGGAGTGATACGTACTGTGCTTCAACATAATATTACCGTATTGTGTGTGTATAACCTCTTTTTAAGTTTTGTGGATATTATACATGGTTAGGCTCAGGATATGTCGGCAAATTTCCACTGGAAATGCCTTTTGGTTAAACTGTCAGCAAGGAATTTGCATTTGCACTGTTAAATTTTTATATAACTTTAATGCACATAAAAGCTGCTTGTTTAAGTGAAAATACGTTGATGGGTTTTTTTGCACTAATAAAGTTGTGCAGTTGTAAAGTATTTTGTCTAGTGTCAATTATATCATTAGTTATATCGTTATCGCAAATTTTCAAATGTATATCGTGATAAATATTTTTGGTCATATTGCCCTGCTCTATTCACAAGTTTAAGTATTTAGACTTAAAAACAAAAACAACTTTCTATTTTAACCCTTTAAAACCTGAACCATGAAATAACTGCCAGAAACCTTTACTTTTTTGATAATGGAGTGTTTGTTGAACCTTGCCACCTGACCTGGCTGACCTGCGCAGGTGGCAGAGCAGGTCAGCCACTAATCAGAAGGTCGGTGGTTCGATCCCAGGCTACCTCCTAGCTGCATGCCAAATATCCTTGGGCAAGATACTAACCCCATGTTTGCCTACTGGTGGTGGTCAGAGGGCCCGGTGGCGCCAGTGTCCGACAGCCTCGCCTCTGTCAGTGCGCCCCAGGGCGGCTATGGCTACAATGTAGCTTGCCATCACCTGTGTGTATGAATGGGTGTATGAATGGGTGAATGACTGAATGTAGTGTAAAGCGCTTTGGGGTCCTTAGGGACTAAGTAAAGCGCTATACAAATGCAGGCCATTTACCATTTAGACAAAATATATACAAATTAGTGGTGTTAATACATTAAAAAAAAATTAACTAATCTCGAAAGTGTCTGTAATTAATGGCGATTAATCGCATTTACTTGATCCTGATTACTTGATTTTTTCAACTTTATATTTAAGCTTGTAACAGACATTTATCCAATATAATGAAGTAAATGCAGAATAAACAAATAATCTATACTTAAATTCAAAGAGAATTTGAATAGTTTTCTTCAATCTTTTAACACAGGTTCTACCACATGTGTTAATTGCATTAAAAATTTTAACCGCGTTGACCGTGATGGCGGATTAATTTGTGTTAACGCGTTAATTTTGACAGCACTAATACAAATATTTGAAATTTTAATCTGCATACATATATATTTATGAGTTTTAATTTATATCACATTTACTACATAAACCATATTTTTGCAATTTAGTCATTAAAAATGTGTCATGCAATTTATATCCTTTTTTGAGGGTTAAAAAAAAAAAAGTCACGCTGATGATGTAGAGGTCTCAAAAACTCACAAAAACACATGTATCAAATACGATATGCTGGGCTTTAAATGGTTAAATGATGAACCTGTGTTTCCACAGATAACTTCTCCTTTATGGCAATCTGAAAGGAAAGTTAACTATGACCTTGTGCCACTCAACCATATATGACAGCTTTATGTTTCTGCCCTCAAAAAAGTTCCAGTCAGCACACGAAACCAGAAAGAAGTGCTGATGCTGTCAAGAGAGTCACAGATGGCCATGAAAGCACATTTAATGTCGGCATGTTCCTGCTGTGGGGTGCACCTCTACTGAGCTGAGCTGCTTATTTGATCATGGAAATGAAGCAAGTGGGAAGACTTTTGCAATATCTCCCATGTAGTACCAAATAAAATGTAATTTATGTATTTATTAAAATTTAAAATGAGTGGAAAACAAGCCATTTTCTAAGAGGATTAAAAACAGTATTTTCATATGTAAAACGAGCATTTCTACTTGCTTTGTAACTTTAACAAACAGATTAACTCACGACTGCAACTGTGTACTTACAGTGAAAAGAACAAAGAATCTCTGGTTCTTTTCTCCCACACAGTTATTGACCCAGGGACAGTGATGATCCATCTTCCTGATGCATCGTTTACAAATACTGCAGGCAGGAGAAAGGAGAGTTTAATTCATGACAAACTGACTGCTAATGCAAATGTAATCAGCTACTCTGTTTGTCCTTTCATAAAATATGTTTTTAAGGAACATTTTTCCTGCTACAACAAGCCTGTGTATTACTTAGTCACAGAGTCTGAATGTGCTTCTGTTCTCATTACATGCTGCTCATGCTCTGCCTGCTGCGTATGCATGGTGTTAGACTGACCTGCAGTGGTGTGCCCTCTCAGGTTTGATGCTACAGCACTTTGGGCACTTGTAGATGACCTCGCCAGGCTTCAACTGCAAGCTCTCCATATATTCTTTTGTTGCGTTACCCTTGGGAACTGCGCCCTAAGAAAAAGGGCAGACAGAAAAAGAAACATGCTATTTATTAAAAAGATCCACATAAATGCATTATGCTGGGGTCATTGAGAATTCAAGCATATACAGCAATTCAGCCACTGTTCTTAATGTCTCTAGGCTGTGAGAGGGGGAAAAATATTTTAATTAAAAAAAAAAAAAAAAAAAAAAAGCACACAATGTCTACTTGTATAAAGTAATACAAGTAATTAATCTTAATAACCCAAAATGGCAATAGTCCAACTGAGACACAAACAGATGCATTGGTTCTTATTCACAACTTTTCTATTCTACTTGAGGACTCACAGCTTTTTCTATACACTATGTCTGACTCACCCTCTCACGCAAACATTCACAAAAGCACACATGTCAAGCATTCACACACATATTCACACTCTGATGAATGCACTGGGTCCAACTCGGGGTTCAGTATCTTGCCCAAAACCATTTTGGCATGTCGACTGAAACACCCAGTGTGTAACTCCCACTTAAACTCAAATACACAGATGACCTTAACACCTTGAAAGTACAGCTGAAACTCCAGTTTCTCCACTACAGGGTACACTTCTGTGTTTTACTTGGTGGATTTAAATTAAGCATTTGTTCAGAAAGGGCCACTGGGCTGGAGGCACCAGTGGGGCTGTCACCAGACATTTTGGTTTCTTTGAGTTAGAATCAGTTGACATTTCAACAGCAGCACTAACAGTATTAGACGTGCAATCCCCCGACACATGACTTCACTGTATTTAAACTGTTCGCCAAGTATTAGAAGCAAAGTCAGTAGCAAACCAAATTAAAAGTTGAACATTTTTTTTGAAAACCTCAAACGCTCTTAACAGATTAGAGTAACAAGCTGACAGAAATTCAGTTCAGAAGGCTGCACTGTGCTGCTTTCGTGCACAGCATCCACTCACACACTACCCCTAAGCTTAGTGTCCCAGATTACATCAGTGAGTGACTCCAAGTATCACTGTCAGTGATTTTTACTCATGGTGTAAGCTTCACTGTCAAAACATCTACTGCAGTAAGACTACTATACAAAGTCTGAGCATCATGCCACACATCTTTATTTCATTAAGATGATTTAATAGCTAAAACACCAAAAATTTAGCTTGCCAAATTACAACAATAAGCCTGGTTCTATTTAATATTTGTAAATGTTGTTTGTTTGCAAAAACAAATAATTACCATCAGACTGAAACTCTCACACTTTCAGTGACCTTTGCCTTCTCCACCCTTACTGTAATAAACATACTTACCGGGTCAGTCAGCATGGTGCGCAGGTGCGAGGCCAACGCAAGCACAGCCAGTGAGTTGAAGGTAGCACCATTCAACAGCGAGTACCAGAAGTTCTTGGCAGGCAAAAGCATGACGAAGTTCACAACAAATTCAGCGTACAGAACCAGGAACCAGGTCATGGTTGCACACACCATACCACAGCTGTCCTGAATAAACCACAGAGTGCGGTTTCCTGCTGTGTGACCCACATGTGGACCTCCAACCATCACTCCGGCTGCAAGGCTACCTGTCTCGACATCCGCACCTGCTGACAGCAGTGGATGGTGCTGCTCCATATCTCGTAATCTGTGGTTTGAAGACTGCATTCTGCCCTAGAGAGAGGAAAGACATTCAAACTTAGTAGCAGTAAAAGTAAAAGCAGTCAATCAATAAATACGGTTTAAGCTAGAATCAGTACATCAAAGAGACAAATAGTAAAATGTTTGGGAACAAAATAAGGAATGTGTGTTAATTAAGAGTTCTACGAATAGCATCAAACAAGAATGTAAGGTACTTATTCTTAGGTCATGATTATCTGTAAAATGACAACTAAACCTTAGGACAGCAGTGATTATAACTAGTGATCAGAGTGCTTTCCAAAGTAATTTGAAATCACATAATCAAATCATTTCTTAATAGTTTATGGCAACTTTACACATTCAAAGTTTTGGACAAATGTCTGATGCCAGCTGACACAAATGGGGCAAAGTATGTATATGATCAATGTGGCTCAACCCTGGACTCAACCCCCTCAAAGCTCAGGGCCTGTTGAGCCTTTCAGCATGATTCATTGGCGTACTCCTCAAGGTCGCAAGCGAACATTCAGGACCAGCTGGGGAAACTATCTCCACAGCTTCAGGATAAATCAATGGCTATTCTGGTACCTTTAGGAAACTGATCCCGCAGCTGAGCTACATGTTCAGGAGAAATAAAGGCTAATAATAATTTGTGGGCCTATTTTCCTTTAGGCTTGTAGAATTTGTGTTAAAAAAAAAGACAAAACAAAATAATATAACAAAGCTTTTTAGATTCTTTGGTATTTAAAAAAAGAGAGAAAACAAAAATCACACAGCCTTACTTTAAGGTCAAATCTAGTGTTTCTACCATTGCTGGAACACTTGAACCACCAAACACTCAAACGGGAAGAAGGAGAAGAAGAAGAAAAACAATTCCATCCATCCAGGGTCTAGCACCCTATGACAGCAAATCTGGGGGGAACTGGGGCAAACTTTGTCTCACTTGTGGCAAGGTTATATGATGTCGTCAACTATTTGTACCTTTCTCTCATCACCTCAACTCCACACATAACACACGAGTGAGGAGGTGCACTTGCATTGAGACAGAAGAACAACAGGGAAAGGAGAAACTTGCACGTCTGGAAAATTATACCAATATGCAGTAGCCTAATGACTCTTACACTGAGCTGTTATGAGACTAGTGCAAATAAATTGCTGAAAGAATGACTCCAAGGAATACAATTATTAATTTAACATTATTATCTGATCAGTATACTCAGTATTGGCATACGCCCAAAGCCAAATGGAGACCGGAAACTGTGGGATTGATGCATCCTTAGTGCACATGAGTGTCTGCTTCACGTGCCTATATAAAGAGGAGCAGAGAAATACAAATGAAAAGAGTTAACTCTTAAAATAAAAGAACGGATCCCATTTTAAAGGAACAAGAGGAATAAAAAAATTAATACAATGTCCAGTTTTCACAACAGAATACAAGCGCCCCTGCTAACCAAACACAAATATTAAAGGCCCTTAAAGTGATAAGACTCAGCCAGAAGAACAACCTTGCACAAGGTCTTTCCACCCCCACCAATCTTACACTATTTCCTCATTACCACGCTACAGAATTGACTTAAGGTGAATAGTAGAGGTGCTTTAGCTGCTTCCTTTAGGTAAGCATTTAAATAAAATGAGACAGGAGATAGGGTGGTGCAAAGCTAAGCAGTCAGTCTTGTGCAGAATTTCTAATCAGACTGTCTTTGGAATACCCTGGTGATATTTGCTTGTGCTTGCACCTTCAACACCTTTCCATGACAGTGACTTTCACTGAAGTTGCAGTATGAGGTTTTTACCCTGCAGTGTTGAAAACTGCCTTTCTGGCTGCCAGAAAACAGACATCCTCTTTCTCTTTGGGAGTTCAGTTCAAGCCCCAAAGTGATTTCACGGTAACTGGTTCAAAATAATAGAGGTGTTCTGTAAAATCTGTGTTGCAAGGTGACACTTTAGTAGTGCATGTTTCACAGTCTGTGTGGATTGTCCCTTTTGATAATATGGGAAGTTATCTATATTGCTACACAAGAGTAAGTGCTAGAACACACAAATTCTTCCAAACACTTTCTACATGGATAAAATCTTACGTCACGCAAGCTAGCAATATGTAACTTGTGCAAACAACTGGTTCAGATAGTAAGAGTGGTCAAACTGTCTCTGCTTTAACATATCTTAGCTACCGATATAGTGCACAAAACAAATTTTTACCATAAGTTTGTATTTTTTTAAAGGTTACCTTTAACGACATACCTGTCAGATTATCATGCCCTTTCAGAGACAGACTGTTTGTGATGGAGTGATGTTTCTGAAGTTCAAATTGTGAAAAGAAATCCTAATTTTCAGTGTGCAAGCACAGAAGTGGTAAAATTGCCACTTTTAACCACTCTTGTTAATTGATGTTCCTTTCATTCAAGAACAATAGGTTTTTCTTTTTTTAATCAGAAGTGTCAGACACAACAGAAGAACATATACACCTTTGAACACAAACTCAAATGTGCTGTGCTGCTTTATATATTTTTTCAAAACACACTCATGTCCCTATACACACATTGTGTCGTAACTTGTGTGTCTAATCCACGGGTGTCAAATATAAAGCCCAGGGCCAGAATCAGCCTGCCAAAGACTCCAATCTGGCCAGCTTGGCAGCTTTGGAAAATATTAAGGAGGACATAAATATGGGGCATTTAACTGTAATTTCATAAGTTTTTGTAGCTCTTCTCCTGAATACCTCATTAATAACCATTAATACTACATCAAAGTAAATAAATAAATTAAATTACAGAAAGTTTGTTTTTTGCCATCTACTATAGAAAAGTATGTTTCTTTTTCCAGTAGCTCCAGAATTTAAAAAAAAAATCATTAACTGATTATATAAAAAAGGACATTCTATAAAATAACAAAATCCTCTCGTGTTATAATTAAAATGCAGATTGGGCAATATGATACCAGAACTTTTTTGTCATTTTACACACTTATTTCTTACAATTTAATCATCCCAAATAGATTTATTTAATTTACTACAGCAGCATTTTTTCATTGTGAAGAAAAACTGGTATGTATGGTTTATATTGAGATCTTCTTTTTCACATTAAAATATATCAGGGACTAAATGTGTAGTTAAAGTTCTTTACTAGGGCTGCCACAAACGATTATTTTGCTAGTCGACTAGTCACTGATTATTTTTGCGATTAGTCGACTAATCAGATCATGCATCCATTGGACATGGACATTGGACACAGCTTATTGCATCAGCATGTGTCTGCTCTTACATAACTATCATTAGCTTACAGCTTGAAGTGTTTAAGGTATGTCCTAACTAAAAATAAAGACAAAATGATAGTTTATTAAACTTTTAATGAATTTTGCAGATCGTCTCAGTGGAGTTTAATAAACTCAGCCGTCTGCTCCTTGCTCTCTAAAATATAACAGGACACTGGAGTAAATTATCTACCATCTCACACTTCTGTTTTCTATTTGACGTTTATTCAGCTGTGTAAAAACTATAACTTTAATCTCAGCCAAACCGATTTACTCGGGAACAAATAAAACACTGAAAAAAGCCAAACAATAACAGTTTTAAGTTATCTAAGTGACTTATATATCGTGTTTAACCTGAGTAGCGAAAGACCGCGAAAATGATTTGCCGGGAGTCCGGTGTTCTCACGGGCTCTAGTGAGCCTTGAACCCCGGCTAGCTATCGAGCTGGTGGGTGACAGATGTCTCCGAAAATGTCGGAGCGCTTTTACAAATATGTGGTGTCTTGATAAGCCGAACAGATATTTGAAGTTCACACAGCTCCATTCTCGCCTGAAAATATATTCAAAGTTTATTTTGTGACCCAGAAAGAATAATAAGAGTAATATTAAAACTAAGTAGCTGCCGCCATTGTTGGAAACAGGAATATGCTGAGCGTGCTATGAATTCTGGGATAGGTTGGGCCATACGCCCGACCCATCCTTCAAACCTGGGGAAAAGTAGAACACATTTGTCGGCTGCATTTGCAGAAGTCTTCGAATTTGGACAGCCTTCGTCGCGTCGGTGTAACGTAATCGGCCTTCAAATGCGGGCACAAGAGGATGCGGTTCCTGAATTTGGACACGGCTACGATATCGGAAACTGCTTCTTCTTCTTGGAGGTTTAACGGCAGCTGGCATCCTTGTACATGCAGTGCTGTCATTTTCTGTTTCAGTCCGTTATTACACTCTTAAATCCTACTACTCATTCCTGTGTCTTTCAGGATCTTACAAGGCTTTAAACGACGCGTCGACTATTAAATTTGTCGTCGACGATTTTGATAGTCGACGTAATCGTGACTAGTCGACTAATCGTGGCAGCCCTATTCTTTACACTGACAAAAAGGAGAGTTTCACTGGTGCGGCCCACTATAAGATCAAAGAGAGCTGTACGTGGCCCGTGATGTAAGATGAGTTTGGCATCTCTGGTCTAATCTAATGAGACTACTCTGTGCATATTGTAACCCTCCAAATAAACCACAGCAGTGCATTTTTTTTCTATATTGTGCAAAATAACAAAATACAGGATGTCTTACGTGAATAAAATTCTCCACGTTTTTAAACCTTGTTTATATATAAAAACTATCTTAAAACAAAGGAAGTTTGTTATCAAGCGACCCGAGTGTGAGACACGGAACAAAAACAATAAACCACAAATAAAGCTTCAGTTATGAGATGACTGTGTGTGTCGCTGAATTTTGCACTTCCTTCGTATAGACAGACTACAATATTTCATATAGCAAAGCTGAGCTACTGTTTCCCACCCAGTTATAATGGGTATAACAGGAACTGAAAAAGTCAGCCCAGAAACTGATAGTGGCCGACTGTCTAGCTCATATACATGCTTCACTTCAATTAATTACAATGACAGGAAAAACAGTTTGTGCCAGTTGATGAATATACTGAGGAAAAGCTGCTCAATCACCAGCAGTCAGCTAGACTTGCTAAAAGAATAACTCATTCACTCATTGCATATTCCCAATACCACTGGCAACATTGCATTTGTATGTTAAGAAGTCATGCTGAAGTTTAATATCCACAAAGCTGATGCCATTAGGACCACAGGCCAGGTGAAGACAGACAGCATTGCCAGTAGACTGTTAAACTAAATAAAAACAAACAAAAAAGAAAATCACCATCCTAAAGAGGACAAAAAATGCTCTTGCTAGTTTAAGGAGTATTGATTTTTCCATTGTCAATAAAGAGGAGGTCCATTAAAGCCGCAGCAGCTGCTGCTTGTCCAGCTGTCTGCCCTTCCCAGTCAGAGGGCACAACACCACAGCCACCAACTGTCCTCTCTCCTCCTTTTCCTATCTTTGTAACCAGAAACAGCACCCAAACGCTATCCTGCTCAGATCACTTTATGGGACTCACACTAGTCTTGAGTCATCGCATGCCAACAGGGATGTAGCAGTTCCACCAAAACAGAAACCAAGATCACGATGCAAACGTCGACAATATCATCTCGTGGTTCCATCTTCCTCTACCATGATATCCACGTGCAGCAGTTAATGCCCGTTTAAAAAAGTTAATCCTGTTAAAATCAGACATTATCTGATTGAATTATCGAGTTTAATTTTTGTTCATGATCCAAAGATTTCCCCCTGCTCTTTCCATTTCTTTTTTGTTACTCATCCCCTCTAAAACCTGAGGTTTGTTATATCCCCAACACGCTAAGCAAGAAAGGAAATTATATGGAAAAAAAAAAGAAGATTTACTTAGTTATATTATAACTCACTGTCACATTTTACATACACCATTAGAATTCAATATTGCAGGTCAGATTCACTATTAACAATTGAAAATACCATAAATTAAACCAGTTTGCAAGTGAATCAAGCAAATATTCTCTGCTGATCTGAATCTTGCTAGAGGGCTTTTCATCAGCCAAAACCAAGAAGTGGAATGCAACTTCTCCAGGTTTTGCATAAGCGACAAACTGGTGACACAAGCTCCTTCCTCTGTTTGCTCTTGTTACATACCTAATATGTTCCAGCTTCACAACAGCATGCTGTGGTGTGCACCTCCTGGGCCAGCATTCAGGATGAAATACACATGTGGACTGCTGCCTGAAAAAGACAAAAGGCACACAAATATTTGTTCAGTTTCCACAGAGTGTAATGAACTGAAGTTATTATTTTTATTTATTTATTTATTTATTGTGACAGGCCATAATTACAGATTGAAGAAACCATTTCTGTCTATCAGTTTATACATCGCTTAATTTCCTTATAGCAGAATGAGAGCATGTGCCATCTATATTTACAACTTTTACTTCCAGGTGGCACACCCATAATTAAGGCAAGTCATGGTGATGAGGTGACATTGCAAATACAAACAGTAACATTTTTTTCCCGAGTTGGTCAATCAGTCCTTCTCTGTTTGGATCAGCTCAATGTGGTCAAACTATAGTAACACTAATCAAATACACAAATTAATAGACACGGGGGAAAAAAACACGACCAGTTCCTCAACGTTGATACAAAAAACTAACCATGTAAACCTTTACAAACAACTTTCAGCAACTCTTTAAGAAACTAAACTGAAATGTAAAGGACTTTTTACTGGTTTTAAACTAGTTTGACCAGATACATATTATTATCAGGGGTCTTTAGGCGTCTCGTCACTCAAAAAGATTGTTTAGAGGTATGACTGATCAGACCAAAAACCACTTTCTCATTGATCATCCGCCATCAGTGGAACTCGTCGTACTAGTATAGGTATCACGGACTATCTGTCTGCCAGCTAAAAGCATCAACTGGGGTCGATCTTCAGATCATACCTGCAGAGGTCGTGACAGAAACTCAACACTTCGACACACGCACACAGACAGACACACGCTCACGTACGCCAGCACGCACCGCTAGCCTGACAGTTCACATGCAACCGGGATGGCTGGTAAATCTCGCTTGCTAACAAGCCACTAAAATAAGCTAACGCCGCTAGCATGCTAACACTGTATACGAATGACGAGTGAGAAAACAAAACCTTTGGAGTGACAGCTAAATTACAAACCTTAATATTTGTCATGTATTTTCCTGGGAACTCTGTCTCAATACATTCTGGCGTAGCGTTTCAGCTGAACTCTTAACCCTCAAAGCAGCTGTATCTGCAGCAAGCGACACATCGTTTGAACAACGGGCTGAAAGCCACCAGTAACAACAGAGCTTCCGGGGTTCGCTTCGGGTTTGTCCGGTACCTTTCGTAATATTTCGTCGAATAATATTTGGTTAAACATTGCCACCGTGTGGTTAATGATAGAATTGCGCCTAAAAACTGCGATACCATGATTTCTCCACTAGTGGGTGATATTGGCCAATTACAGTGAATAACCTTAGGTAAAGTTCAAGTGAAAAAGCTAAACTATAGTTAAAGAGCAGGTGATGTGTGTGTGTGTGTGTGTAAAAAATAGCTATTTTTTTAATTATTCATCTCAGCTGAATTGCATTCAGGGACCCTACTGGTGCTTTAGAAATTTACTTTATATTTCTGCAGACCTTTATCAAATGCTTGCCCACAAAAACCTTATAACAGCATGAGGTTTTAGGGTGTATCTTTCTTACTTTTTGAAGTACCCAATTTTTATGCCACTCACTCCAGTGAGTAAGGTCAACACTGTTTAAAACTCTGCACAATTAAACAACTATGCATACACTTTTGTTGCATGGATACCTTTAAAATCAGTCTGAAGTTGAGGATGCCCTTGTAACTCAACCTTGATCAACATGCACATGCGTATTTAGAAAAAAAAGAGGATGAATACTGTAATAAAACTCTGACTTGTCTGGGAAATCTCTCTCAAAACAAACTCACTAAATCTTGTGGCTGCTACATAACCTTGAACGTCAATTAAATCCATGAACTGGACCTATTGAGGGAAAGGTCACTGCAAATCAATAAAAAACTGTTCTGAGTGACAACCTTTTCACTGTGATGAAGCTAAGTGCTTTGCAGCTTTAAAATCCCATCCAAGTCAAAGACTTATGGAAGATTTCTGTCCTCTGCATTTCCCTCATAGCAGCCCAACATCTTACTCAGTACATACAGATGAAGGCCCACTCATCTAATTCAGTGAAATACTGAGTGAAATCCCTTCTGGTCAGCTGCGGTCAGGTGCACCCTTCTTACAGCAGGGTGTACAGCAGGGAGAGGCAACACCTTACTGGCAGCAGTCTCTGCTGTCACGTGTCACCCAAGAGTGGATTATAAAGCCAAGACAAAGCAGCTTGGCCCTTCTCTGCCCTGTGCAACTGCGCAGTGAAAGCTCAGGGCTTCTGCCCTCTCCCGTTCTGGTTTAGAGCCAATATCGGCAGTCTGTTTTAGAGAGAGGGAGAGAAAAAAATACCCAGCAATCCTCTAAAGCAGCTTAAAGGCTGAATCTGGGGACTGAAGCTCTTTCCATTTCCAGAACTGCTTCTCTCTCCATTATGGCTAGATGAGCATCTGACTGACTTCCAAAGGAGCAACTACTGTGGATATACAGGGAGTGCAGAATTATTAGGCAAATGAGTATTTTGTCCACTTCATCCTCTTCATGCATGTTGTCTTACTCCAAGCTGTATAGGCTCGAAAGCCTACTACCAATTAAGCATATTAGGTGATGTGCATCTCTGTAATGAGAAGGGGTGTGGTCTAATGACATCAACACCCTATATCAGGTGTGCATAATTATTAGGCAACTTCCTTTCCTTTGGCAAAATGGGTCAAAAGAAGGACTTGACAGGCTCAGAAAAGTCAAAAATAGTGAGATATCTTGCAGAGGGATGCAGCAGCCTCAAAACTGCAAAGCTTCTGAAGCGTGATCATCGAACAATCAAGCGTTTCATTCAAAATAGTCAACAGGGTCGCAAGAAGCGTGTGGAAAAACCAAGGCGCAAAATAACTGCCCATGAACTGAGAAAAGTCAAGCGTGCAGCTGCCAACATGCCACTTGCCACCAGTTTGGCCATATTTCAGAGCTGCAACATCACTGGAGTGCCCAAAAGCACAAGGTGTGCAATACTCAGAGACATGGCCAAGGTAAGAAAGGCTGAAAGACGACCACCACTGAACAAGACACACAAGCTGAAACGTCAAGACTGGGCCAAGAAATATCTCAAGACTGATTTTTCTAAGGTTTTATGGACTGATGAAATGAGAGTGAGTCTTGATGGGCCAGATGGATGGGCCCGTGGCTGGATTGGTAAAGGGCAGAGAGCTCCAGTCCGACTCAGACGGCAGCAAGGTGGAGGTGGAGTACTGGTTTGGGCTGGTATCATCAAAGATGAGCTTGTGGGGCCTTTTCGGGTTGAGGATGGAGTCAAGCTCAACTCCCAGTCCTACTGCCAGTTTCTGGAAGACACCTTCTTCAAGCAGTGGTACAGGAAGAAGTCTGCATCCTTCAAGAAAAACATGATTTTCATGCAGGACAATGCTCCATCACACGCGTCCAAGTACTCCACAGCGTGGCTGGCAAGAAAGGGTATAAAAGAAGAAAAACTAATGACATGGCCTCCTTGTTCACCTGATCTGAACCCCATTGAGAACCTCTGGTCCATCATCAAATGTGAGATTTACAAGGAGGGAAAACAGTACACTCGCTGAACAGTGGCTGGGAGGCTGTGGTTGCTGCTGCACGCAATGTTGATGGTGAACAGATCAAAACACTGACAGAATCCATGGATGGCAGGCTTTTGAGTGTCCTTGCAAAGAAAGGTGGCTATATTGGTCGCTGATTTGTTTTTGTTTTGTTTTTGAATGTCAGAAATGTATATTTGTGAATGTGGAGATGTTATATTGGTTTCACTGGTAAAAATAAATAATTGAAATGGGTATATATTTGTTTTTTGTTAAGTTGCCTAATAATTATGCACAGTAATAGTCACCTGCACACACAGATATCCCCCTAAAATAGCTAAAACTAAAAACAAACTAAAAACTACTTCCAAAAACATTCAGCTTTGATATTAATGAGTTTTTTGGGTTCATTGAGAACATGGTTGTTGTTCAATAATAAAATTATTCCTCAAAAATACAACTTGCCTAATAATTCTGCACTCCCTGTATTTAAATTGTGTGCTGCATTCTCCAAACGGCTCTTCATGCCTCATGTGCATCTCACGAAACATTGATGTCCTATCAAGACATTAGAGACTGTGAATAGAAACTGTGGGAAGAGGGGGTTGTTTGATTCGAAATCTTGATGTAATCAGGAGTCTTGCATCCAATTAAATAATGAATGTCAAGTGATCATGTAACAAATAAACTCTCGCAATGGGAGCCTATGGGCTGCAGTACCCATTATTATTTCGGTGCAGTCGCCTCCGCTGTCCTTTGTTAACATGCTGACTTTCGAGTGAAATGAAGTGAAGCAAAGACGAGTGGAGCCCTGAGTGGTTTGAAGTGAGTGCGTGATGTGACTCTAGGTGGTCCTCTTGTCAGTGTGTGTGTGTGTGTGTGTATTGCTGCAGGAATAAACAGAGGAAAACAGAATTGAAGGCTTGAGTTACTTCTCAAGGGGTGAGAGGAAAGAAAAAGGCAAATGAGAGAGAGAAAGAAGGAACAAGCAAAACAGAGAATAGAAACAAGAGTCTATAGAACAGCTCCAGACTGATGCATTTACGCAGACATTGAAAAAACCTTATTTAGATTTGTCCTGGAGAAGAAGCCCCATCTGGGTAGTCTCACTTGTTGGGTTTCTACCAGATGCATCCAAATTATATATTAATTTTTGTGGTTGGTTAAGGATTAAGTTAGCATAATCGTGCATATAAATACTTCAGCACGGCATGACACAAGGAAGGAAATTCCTTTGAAAACCAGAGGGAAATCACTTTAATCACATTTCTTAAGGGAATAATTCAACAGCTTGCAACTATATTTATTCTGTTTCTTGCTGCAGTAAGAGGAAGTTTAAGACTGCTCTCATTCCTACAGAAAGTTACCAGCAGCAGCCAGCTGTCTTAGATGAACATATACACACACAACTACAAGACCTGCTTTGTTTCATTGTTTCAAGGTGAAATCTGTCAGTTTTATGCCCCAAACTCAGTACTTAGCACAGTATATTTTTTGTGTGTTTAAAAAAAGAAAATACAGATTCTGAAAGAGGGTTAGTTTTATATTGGACTCCCCCCCCCCCTTTTTTTTTTTTTCTGTTTTTTTTGCTTGGCTACCGGTCAGTATTTTCAGAAATAAATCTAACACTTTAATAAACTTGTAACGGAGCTGAATGGTGCAAATTTTGTAACCTAAGATGTTTGTAGAAAATATGCAAACAGTGGACCATTTATAATAACATCTATGTCCAAAAAGTGAAGCCTGAAAATTGCATTCTTTCTTATGGCCAAGAGGCAAATACTTTGGCTGAAAATTGACTTCCTTGACCTATGAGCTCAATAAATTGTTTCCAACTTTAACATCTTACTAAGAACAGCACATTTTTTTCCAATGTTTAGTCCTCATTAGAGTGAAAAGGGGCAATAAAGCATCCTCATGTTGGACCTACTTTGTGCTTATTGCTACTTTATGAGTGTTTCAGTTTCTCTGTCACATTTCACATCACATTTAGTGATGTCACATGGCTATACATTCACCTTTTGTATAAGATATAAACTCCACATTCCTAGTCATTGTTTAGACATTTTCTCATTGCAAAGCTTATTCTGTGCCAAGGCAACTGACCCTGAGTTACCGTAAGAGAAGAGACTCATAACTGAAGATTAATGTCTTATTAAGAAAAAAGAGTTCATTAATAGTTAAAGAGAGAACCCTCAGAGGAAAATGCTTTGGTGTTGATGGTAGATGGTCAGCAATCTACTTGTGGTAGAAAAGGAGGAGGAAAATACAGTGGAGAGTAGATGCACGGTGTAATAAAATGCTAGATCGTAGTATTTAGAGTACTAGATGAAGTATGACTTGATTTAGCTAATCTCAAGAAAACTAATATTGCCACCTTGGTTATATTCAGTCTCCAGTACAGGAGACCAGCTTAGCCCTCTATTAAAGGGGTAGATTGGCCTGCTTAATGAAATTAAAAGAACAAGAGTTGTTCAACAAACTGAGGTAAAGGAGATAAATACAATTCAATGCATTTCCCATGACCTGGTCATTCTCATGACCTCTGTGAAGCATGGCTGAATGAAGCAAAGTAATCTTTTTAGCACCATAAAACTGCTGGAACCATTTCTGAAATCGGTTTGGCCTTTTTTTTTTCTCTTTTTTTTTGAATGTATGGTCACTTTTATTATATTAGTGACCACATAAAATAAATTAAGATACCTTTATCTTTCTTTTTCCTGTTTCAGTAAATACATGAGAGTACATTGGATGTTTATTATTGCCAGTAGGTAATCTGGTTGTGAGTGTACACAAGTATCACGCTAAATAAATCTACAACAGAAAAATGTATGAGGTCTTCTTCTAAATATGATTGAAACAGACATAGTAATGGACATTAAATGCTCCACAATATCATATAAATTGACCCAGGTCAAGGTGAAACACAGACTGTATACACAGTCTTTAGATGGAATGGCCTCTGACTTTTCCAAAGGCTTATCTCTTATGCACCCACCTTCACCACACAAATCCTAGAAGCCTTTTAGAAGGGATTTTCTGACTCTGGAAATCTGTTTGCTTTTCTAAAACTGCAAGAGCACAAACAGGTCATGACCTTTCCCCCCCTGCAGGCCATCAGCTCTGCTCATATGGTTTATTTGGAATATGCACATTCAGTAAATGACGCCAAGAGGAGTGTTATAAATAAGCAACACTTCAGCGTTTTTAAAGGTCACTAATGTATTTCTCTCATTAACTATGTAAAACTTCTATAGTATGTTTTTGCAGAGCTGAATATCTTTTAAGAGCCCAGTGGAGAACATCTCCTTAATGCACCTGTTGTTTCCTCCATTTATCGTACTGTTCTATTTTCTGCAAAAAGACACATGTACAATGGATGACATTAATGCTCCAGAGAGGGGAGCTAAGGATAAACAAGTACCTCCTTCACATGCAAGCCACAGGATGACAGGCTGGATGGACCGCTTGTTTTAATATGTTTTTATCAGATACTATGAAGTGGAGAATGACAAGAAGCAATACGAATGAAAAAAGGGCTGATACAAAATAAATTTCAGAAAACTGATTCAAATGTTTAGCATGCAAAGCAAATGACCTGCATCTTCATTTGCTCTGCTGACACTATTCTCCAAATATATCACTTTTAAAGCTTGCCACACCTCAGAGTTTTCTGAAGTTTGCCTTGATGTGACGCGGCAAATGCTATTGGATCTTCTGGCTCATCTCAGTTGTCCAGGTAAACATGTCATGTTGTGTTACAACCTAGTGAGGCTTACTGCCCTCGACATAAAAAAGATACTTGTCCTTTAAAGCCTGCCATTATATAATATTTTCTAGCTAAGGGAATGTAGGCCTTTTTTTTCTCAGCGTCTATGCGGTAAACACTTCAAGGAAACACGCTTACTTCTTCTGTAATGGAAAGTTAAATGAGAAGATCAGCAGCTCCCCAGCGTGTGTCTGTTAAGACTGCAACTAGTTTGAATGATGAATGCATCTTTAGGAAAGAAAAAGCAGTTTTTACTTTTAAAGTTTAGCCAGTTTCAGCCACAGCCTCACATAGTCACATATATCCCTTCTTTAATAAATGTTGCTTTACACTGGCAGCGATCAATGCAAACTTTGTATGAGGGCTTTTAACGTAAGCTTGGCTATCCTTTTCATAGGGAGTGAGTAAGATGGCTTATGTGTGTTTGTGTGTATGTGTGTGTGTGGGCGCATGCGCACATGGCTTCTAGGGACTCATCTTTCTTTTTAGTATGAAAATCTAATCAAATTTACTATGCAGCACATTTTAAAACACCAGTACAGCAGTACTGGATTACTGTAATCATTAAAAATAAAATAAATAAAATAAAATCATTAAAATAAACTTGATATACTGAAGAAATGCACCTATAAACAGCAATGAGACACAACCAGGTACAAACACATGTAACATGATCACTGAAATAAAACAGTTTAAATAAAAATCTTTGCAAGGGTGTGGCTTGGTGTGAGTTTGTAACATCCATCAGGGTGTTATGAAAAAGGGTCTGAGTTAAGTTAACATCCACCTTGTCTCTTTGGAACAGTGATTTAGAAGAACTTCCAAATCATCCATCCATCATCCAACTATACTTTTATACATGCAGTTCACCAATCTATCATAGGAAAGCTCTTTCAGTTTCTCGAAATGTGTCCATTTACCATATGGTCAAAACAAAACCCGCACTAAAGCCTACGCGGGTTAATTAGGTTACATTTAGGTTAGAGCTAGGGGCTGGGGTAAGTCTGTCTAACATCACTGCAAATCAATATAGTGTCCTCAGACACTCAGTCTTTGTGTGTGTATATCTGAAAGTCAAGGTTGAGTGGAGATCTTTGTGGAGTTGAGGCATGACTCACAGTTCACTCCACTGCTGCATGCTGTGCGTGTAAGAGGCCACATAGTGGATAAGGTCCATCTATAATTCAACAAAGACAGACTTCCTCTTTCTCTGCTTTTTATTCCCCTCTGTGCTCTGCCTCTTTTTCTAAGTGACTGAATCTTCCTAATTCTGCATACAGTTTTTATTTTCCACCTTCCTCTATGCCAAACGTTGGAAGTTATTAAAAGACAAAGCTGCAAAGTTTAAAAAAAAAAAGAAGCTCAAATGAGTATAGGGCTACATGGGTGTGTAAGACCCTTGTCATTCTAAAAAGCAATGAAATGAGTGGTCGTTAAGTGGATTTTAGAGATGATATTGTGATGACATACAAGCTCACCTGGATATTACAGTCTAGAAGGACTTTTCCTGAGATTTTCTGTAAGGATGTTATCAGAAAAGGATTATAAATATCTTCTTAAATATATATATAGTTCAATTTTATTTGTGTAGTGCCAATTCAATTGGCAATAACAATTGTCCCAATGCAAAGTTTAGGATAGAGTAGTATAAAGTTTGGTGCCACTGGACTGTAGAGTGGTTGAGATGTGCTCTCTGAAGTGACATATCACATTTCTCCATCTGGCAATCCAATGGATGAATCTGGGTTTGGTGGTTGCCAGAGGAACAGTACTTGTGTGCTAAAAGTAAGGTTTGGTTTAGAGGGGATCATGGTGTAGGTGTTAAGTCCGTGGGTATCCTGGTATAAAGTGGAGAGCACAGAGGTAAGTTGAACAAAAAAAGTTTATTATGATACAGTGTTCAACACAGGTTCTTAGGTGGTGGCTGCAAAGTTATCCCCCATAAGCGTTCTTGTGTTCATTGAGCTACTCTCCCATGCTGGTCTAATATCCCCTTTTCCACTCTGCATTGAAAGAGCTCTGGACAGAGAGGGAAGAGGGAAAGAAACGCACAAACACTGATTCTTGCAATACTGATTGGAAGGTGAGCTGAGCTTGTTTAACAGTGCAATGATCTGGTGTCAGTTGAAGAGAATCTCCAGCTTCCAGTAGCCAGAGTATAATTGGTCTGGCAACCTGCAGGTGTGTGATTGGTTGCTGAATTCAGGTATGTGATCACCGCAGCAAAGAGTAGTAAAACAATCTACCTCTGGAAGACAATGCAGAGCTGAGAGAAAAAAAGAGTGTGTGAGAGAGAAAGACGAAAGGACATCTCAAGCCAGGAAGAGAAGGGAACCATGACAATGGAGTTTTTTTTCTCAGGTATTGGGCTTTGCCCCTTAGTTCCATTGAAAAGGACTCTTAATGCTTCAGCATACCAAGACATTTTGGACAAATTCACACTTACATCTTTCTGGGAACAGTTTTGGAACTGCACATCAGCGTACAAGAAGGCCCATAAAGATATGGATGCGTGAGTTTAGTGTGGAAAAACTTGACTGTCTTGCACAGAGTACCTCAATCGGAGAGAACACCTTTGTTATGAATTAGATAGGAGACTGGAAGCCAGTCCTTGTCCAACATCAGTTTCTGACCTCAAAAATGCAAATTCTCATAAACACACTCCTAAACCTTGTGGAAAGACTTCTCAGAAGAGCTGAAACTGTTATATCTGCAAAGGGTGGGCCAACATCATGTTAAACCCCACGGACTAAGAATAGGATCTCACTTAAGTGTTAACAAAAGCAGTCACATTGATGACTGCACTAGCGTAAACTTAAAGCTGGCTGTAACTAGAAAGCATATTTGGTCATTTGGGAAATATCAGTTAGTGCTGGAGCTTTTTACTGGGATTATCAAAGGGCTTACAGACGTTAGAGTCTTCTAATGTATTTGGTCAGAGTATCAGAGATCAGGGGGAAACCATGGTTATGTCTGTCCTCTTTTAACCATCATCTCACACAAAGTGTAGTAAGCATCAGAGGCCTCCATTTCCTCCCTAAAACCATTGATTCCATATGACGAAAATGCAAGAGAGACAGATCAGTGTTCTTCAAAAGATACATTAGTGAGCATTATACTGCTAATCCCAGGACCTGTAGGAAACTGCTAATCTGGATTATAGAATTTGTATCATGTTATAGCATCATTTGTGTATCCTTTACACACTAAGATGTTTTCCTCCCTTTTAAATTCCTCCTCTTTTTAACCTCTTGAGCCTCTTATTTTAATGCTTAGCTCTTGGTGCATGAAATTTCTCAGTTAAACATTCCATAAATACTATATTTTATTTTAGTAAAAATTGAAAAATGGAGTAATTTAGCATCTGAATGCTATCATATACTAAAATCTAATAATCTCCATGGAAAAGAATTTTGACATTGTTTAGACATTTTTTTTTTTTTTTTTTTTTTGGTGAATTCTGCTAATGGGATAATTTTGCCTTATGGAAGTTTGTTTTATGTTGTGTATGTGTGCGTGTTTTTTCCTTTCACAGTTTGTATAGGCTACTTGGTTTGGTTTAAGAAAAGGTAAATGACACTTCTTATAGAGCCTGTCAGAGATAAAGCATAAGAGGCAAATTTCCCAAATACTTGTGAACACAGCCACTGCCCAACAGCAGCAGGAGACAGAGGGACTCATTAAAGGCTCAGTGCAGCACAGAGAGAACCTGGACCTAAGACTGGGGCAATGGTTCAGCTTTTAGTACCACAATGAGCTGAGGCATGTAGCCAAGACAATACTGGAGTGACTTCAGGACAACAGTCTTACTGTCCCTGAGCAACCTAGCCAAGGCCCACAATTACAGCCTGTAGAACAACTCTGCAGAACTCTGAAGAGAGAAACTAAGAGGCACTTCCTGTCTAAACCCAGTTGTCAAAACCACACTCAAAGCTGCCAGTACTGAATTAAGTGACTAAATACTTTTGTAATATGACATTTTGATGTATTTACTTTTTAGTGATAAAAATCATGTCAAATATGCCAGTTTTACCTATTTAATTTAGGTATATAACATAAGCATATAATATGAAGATAGTTGCAAGGTTGAGACTCTCTTTAAAGCCAATGCAAATATCATTTTTGCTTTCAGCTGTTTATATTCTTATTCAGTGCAGTAATACCTTTGGGGTTTTTCTTTTCTTTTAAATTCATTGTGCAGCAACACAAGAATCACAAGAAGAACAAGACTCCACAATACCCTGAACTCAACATCAAAGATTGATATTTGGACTACATAAAGAGACAGAAGCACCGGAGGACGCATGAATCCAAAAAGGAAAGATGGCAATTTTTTTAAAAAGCCTGGAACAACCTTCCTGCCAAGTACCCTGGCAAATACACACTCATACATCTATTCAAACATCATTTGAAAGAATGAGATCAAAATGGAGATTTGTGGCCATGAAGCACAGTGCCACATTTGGCAAAAACCAAATACAGCATGTCAGCACAAACACCTCATACCAACTGTCAGCACAGTGGTGCAGTGGTGTAGAGTTGGGCTTATTTTGCAGCCACAAGACGGTCAGTGAGTCAACCATGAAGTCCCTTGTGTACCAAAGTATTACAGAGTCAAATGTGTGGTCATCTCTCTGACAGCTAAAGCATTTTCAAAATTAGGTCATCTAACACGACAATTATCCCAAACAAAACATCAACTCTACAACAGAGGGACTGAAAAAGAAAACAATCAAGATGTTGTAATGGCCCAGTCAAAGTCTAGATTTCAACCTGAATGAAATGTTGTGGCAGGACCTTGAGAGGAAGAAGCAACACTGTAAAGAAGAGTGTGTCAAAATTCATCCACAATGATCTGAGAGTTAAAGTTACACAGAAAGCAACTCAGTGTACTGGAGTTAAAGGTAGTTCTATAAGCTACTGAATCATGGCGTGTACTTAGTGCATCACTGTAGCTCTTCCAGGCAAAACAAAATTGCTATATGTGTCATATTCTTTGGGATCTATATCAGTGTAAATGATCTAATGATGTACTCATAATGCATTTGTTACACAAACAGAGATTTGGGGGTATTTCTTTATCTCTTCAATAATCTGTGTAAAAACAACAGTAATATCTGGAGAGCTTCTATATCATTTTACTGTCCTGTGCAAACAAAAATCCTGTGGAAATCAAAAATGGAGTTTTCCATCATGTGTTGGCACTGAGAGTAATCAGACCACTGCATGTCTGACTCATCACTTGAATCTAACACAACAGCTTATCAGCAACCTTTTTACAGGAGAGGAGAAAGACAGAGACTATGGCCAATTTTCTAATCCTGCAAGTCCGACTTACTTTAGCGTTTCATCAGTTATTTATAAAGGTAATAAAATCTACATTCGCCCAGTTATACGTTTATTGGGAATTTATATGGTCTTTAATCTTTGAATGAATTCCTATATTTTTTATTATTTGTTTACACTTTAAATTCAAGCTCAAAATAAGTTAATGAAAGCGCATGAAATGAAAATTGAAACTGAGTTATTTGTTTAGTCTATGTAAAAGTTAGCTCCTTAAGGAATTTCATGAGAACATGAAATAAACAACAGAAAACAACTGATTTGTAACATTAAATGCACAAAGTGAAAGATGACATCTCAGAGCAATGTCAGCAATGAAATACCTTGGAGAAAAATAACCGAAGAGTAGTAAGAGGTGAGAGGTAGCCATGGAAACATATTCCTGAAAGGAAAGACGATCCATTTGCCAAGATCATCTGACTCAACCAAGATATTTGTTATTAGTCAGAAAGTGCTGAAATGGCTACCAGCACTTTAAATATATTAAACAGTGCAGTTTACAGCAGAGCCACATATTGTAATCTTGGGATGGTGATCTGCAGGTTTTAGTACACAGTTACCTTATAAAGCATCAAATATGAGGGGCGGGCATGCATAATGTTTTTAATGAGTGATATGAGCAAAAATGGATTCAAACTAGGAATAAATTGAACAGAAGAAATCAATTCCCATGCCACAGCAGATGTCATTTTATGTGAAACGAACAATAAGCCTCTCACTCAGTTCCTCAGGCATTCACTGCACTCCAGTCCATTAGCTTTGCACTGTAGTCACTGGATCATTAGGCCCCATCCGCTTGAATAATGCAAAAAGAGCAAAGCAGGCAAATACCACTCAGCCTTATGTGCCTCTCATCTCTCAACACAGCAGGAGCCAACTAAACAACACATTATCCATCCAGTACTGTGTGCAACAACAGGCCTCCTCCTAGTGTGCAGGCAGCTGTGGTGACAACCCACAAATTATCCACTTTTACCACACTTATAAAACTGAAAAAAAAAAAAAGGCAAGTAGTCACATGAGAGAAAAACTGAATACTATTTCCGCAAACGTGTGTCTCATAATCACATCAGCTTAGCTTTAAAATCAGATGGAACAACACACCAGCAGAAACAAAGTGTTTTATCTTTTTATAGGAACATGTGACTGAAGGTTTAGTCAGTTTATGAAAGATCTTTTGGTATCAGGGTATCATCAGTTTGTTTTGGGTTTGCTTTCAGTGTTCATTGAACCTGATTACACATCAGGTTCAATGAACACACTCAGCTGTGACATGTCAACCAGATGGTAATTTTTTATTCTGTTATTTTTAGTATTGCAAAATTATACATTTTTGATATGCTGATGAAAAGGTGGTGCAGCATCGTCAATAGTGTTTGGTTTTTTTTGCAGCTTTTCAAATGTATCACCCTCCACTACACTCTACACTCACCGATGTCTTTATCAGAAAAAATGTTGCTAATTCTGGGTTGGAAGCCAGTTTTATCTTCAGAACTTTCTGATTCTTTGTTCCACAGATTAAGGTGTCAGAGATTTTGGTTCATATTGATATGATAGCATCACACAGTTGTTGCAGATGTCAGCTGCACATCCATGATGCATCCCAAAGGTGATTTAATGGACTGAGGTCCACTGACTGTGAACACATTGTCATGTAAAATATATGTAAATGAAATAAAATAAAACAACTTTGATTTGATCTTTTTTACATGGTTTGTTATCTTGCTGGAAGCAACCATTAGATGATTGGTACACTGTGATCACTAAGGGATGGACATGGTCAGCAGAAATACTCGGGTAAGTTGTTGGCATTGAAACAATGCTCAACTTGTACTAAACAGCCCAAAGTGTGCCAAAAATATCTCACACACCATTACACCACCATCAAGAGCCTGAATCACTGACACAAGGCAGGATGGATCCATGCTTTCGTGTTATTTATTCCTAAGTTCTGACTCTATCTCTGAGTGTTGCAGCAGAAATCAAATCATCAGACCAGCCAATGTTTTTCCAGTTTTCTGTTTTCCTGTTTTGATGAGCACACACAAATTAACCTAAATTAACCTAACCTTGCTTCCTTGTCCTTAGCTAATACGAATAGCTCCCAGTGTGATCTGTTTCAAGATTCAATATGTTGTGCAATCAAAGATGCTCTTCTGCAAACCTTGGTAAGTGGTTATTTAAGTTATTGTTGTCTTCCCATCAGCCTGTAGTAGTCTGGTCATTCACCTCTGACCTCTGGTAACAAGAATGCATTTTCACCCACAGAACTGTCACTGGTTGGATAATTTCTCTTTTTTGGGTCATTCTCTGTAAACCCTAGAGATGATTATGTGGGGAAAATCTCAGTAGATCAGCAGTTTCTGAAATACTCAGTGGAACCTGTCTGACACTACAAATCATGCCACATTTAAAACCACTTAAATACCCTTTATTCTCCACTCTGGTGCTTAGTTTGAACTACAGCAGTTCATCCTTACCATGTCTACATGTCTAAATGCAGTGAGTTGTTGCCATGGGATTAGTAATTATTATTAGTTATTGGCTTTACCAAGAAGTTGGAGAGTTCCTAACATAGTGATGGCAGGCATACATTACAGATTAGGGTAGATTTATCAGTGTGCTGCTACCTATTGCAGCTTAGTTGAAACTACAGTGCATTTTTATGTTGATGGCAATATAGCCTCTGTTAACACAGGAAGTCTACAAGCCACATATATATACTGCAGGGCATCAGAGTTTGATTATTTTATGGCCATTGAAAGGGAACTGTGGGAACGAGAGAGAGTACCAGTGAAAGCTCTTTAGCCTAGACTCCAGCAGTGAAGATGAAGTAATAGGCAACACTGAAACAGAGGATAGTTCCAAGAGGAAGAAAAGAACCATTCATTTAAACAATTCATACTAAAAGTATAGATTGTTTAACTTAAGTAAAAATTATATAAATAACAATCGTATTTTTTATTTATTTATTTTACATTCCTCTCTGGGTTCACCGGTCTTTATTTTTCCTCGTGCAGCCGACTATAAGCAGAGACCCTGATGACAATGGTATTGTCAGAGAGTTAAGGTGTTTGTGATTTGACTTCCCTGCTGATAGACATCGCAGTTCTGCCCACATCACGGAGAGAGCAGCCAATAGCATGAAGAATGTAAACCAAACGCCTGTGTGGAAAAAAAAACCAATGGGAGTGAAGCTGTTTTGCTTCCCTGCCTCTGCCTGTAGCTGAATAGCACTGTTGTGCGTGCACATGTGACTACAGAAGGCGCTTACTGGTATTTAAAAATCATCGATCGGGTGCTGAAGTGGACAGCTCCTCATGCAGATAAAACAAACCAAAACAACAATGGCTCGCTTTGCTCCTCGCGGACGCTGAATGGCGAACCTAACTTGTCCGGCAGCGCATTTTCTTTGAACATTTATTTTAAGCTGCTGAAGAGAAAAGGCGCCGAGCTCTCTACGCAAACGGTTAGGCGGATGTTGTGACACCTGTGGCTGAATCGGGATCGCAATTTCATAAAAGGGTGGTTGGATTGTTTCACGTTCGCATCCGTCCTGCAGGAGACGGGCTGCGGAGCCGTATGATCTCGTGTGGGAAAACACAAAGGTAATCTAAAGCCTTTTAGGCTACGGGGGCATTAATTTCTAAGCCACTCTCTGTATCTGCTTGCACAGGAAGGAGCATGGATAGAGAGGAATTTTCTCTCACCAGCGCGTTGAGTGGATTTGGAGAGCGGCTGGTGAGCTCCCGTGGAAACTAAACCGAGGTCAGTGGCTAAAGCATTGTTCGAATAAGCGCGCTGTTTGCAGCTCCCCCTTTTTAATCATTTCATATTTTCTAAGAAGGATATAGATTTTTTTTTATCAATCATGGGGAAAGAGGAATGCAAAACAATGCTGGACGCTTTGAACAAAGTGACCGCCTGCTACAGGCATTTGGTCATCGCTCTTGGGAGCACTTCGGACTCGCAAAACCTGCGAGAGGAGCTGAAGAAGACCCGCAAAAAGGCCCAGGAGCTGGCGGTGGCCAACAGGACTAAACTGACTTCTTTGCTCAAAGATAAGACCATCAGCAAAGAGGATCGAGCCGAGTACGAGCGCCTGTGGGTGCTGTTCTCTAGTTGCATGGAGCTTCTTGAGGTGGACATGAAAAGGTCCTTAGAGATAGCACAGGATTTCCCCCTCAAGGTGCCCACAAAACACCTCATCCAGACAGGGATGACCGGCAGCACCACCACGGTGGCGGCCCGGGCCATGAGCGTGCAGAATATGAAGTACGAGGCGGACAGCAATATCGACACGGCAGACCTCAGAGACCTACAGGCCGAGATCACCCAGGTGAGCCAGATGATGGAAGAGATGGAGATGAAGGTGCAGGTGGCGCCGTGGGCCGTGGAGGCGAAGCAGGAGGCAGGCGCTGAGCTCAAGTCCAACATGAGTGTAGGGAATTCCTCAGTGGGTGTCATCTCGATCTGCGAAGAAGAGCCCAAAGAAGAAGACGGTGGCGGAGGGAGCAGGGAGACTGGTTTTGCGTCAATCTGCGCTGTGATTGGATTCTTTGTCATCGTTATAGTCGCCTTGGTTCTAGGCTATTTGGTCGTCAATATGTGAACTGTCTAACCAAAAGCCCACCCTGATGGACATCCTGTGGAGCTGCCCAGGGAGCGGTAAGACTCTGCAGGCCCATAAGAAAGAGAAAGAGCGTCTTTTTGGGCTTGAAAAATAATGTGGACACAGAAAAGTTATTAAGCTTTCCTGGATTTGTGAATGTATTTGGCAGAGATGAGAAATTGCACTAGATAAGCTAAAATGTACTAGAACAATATAGCCAAAGTGTGAAAATAATGAGAGTGAGGTAGAAAAAGTATGTTTGGGGGGAGGGCCAGTGGACCATTTATTTTTGGAAGAGGGTGGGAAAAAAGGTCATAAAATTACGTGACAGAGTCTAGCCATCAGGATGATATAAACAACACGTAATCCAAGTGGATTAGTGGAAAAGCTCAAGCAGAAATGTAGCCTACGGTTAACTATTCTCATGATGTTCTGTGGATTGATGCTTTGCATCCAGAAAAGTTAAATCTGCTCAAACAAGCAGGGGGGCATCTAAAAAACGGTCGTCTTATTGAAACTATAGTGGAAGCCAGCACAGTTAATCTCTGCTCCTCAAACCACACTGGTCGGATGTTATCAAATCTGCACTCTTCTACACTCCTTTCAGCACCGTTTTAATGCGTCATAATAATCTGTATAGCCAGATTGCAATAGGCCTGCATCTTACTTTACTGCATCAAATCACAATGTGCTTGATGAGAGCCTTGGGACCGAAGAGATGTTCACAGTCTTTTAATAACGCACCCATTCACTGTAAGCCTGCTCATGTTCCTTTTCAGGGTTTTCTTGCACAGTGTTGAATGTACATTGCAACATGAATAGAAGGTTTGTATATACTGCTGTTTCAGAAAATGTACATACGATCAAGTATATTTATTATAATAAAACTTCGAAACACACTTGAAAATGTGCTTGCAGTTTGATAGGTGCTTTACAAACATGACCAGGCATGCTTGTAAAGTCACTTTGTGTGAAGGTGTGGTAAGTTGTGTACCTTGTAACTCATAACCAGTCCAGGCCTAGTTTGTAATCACTGCAAACCTAAGCTAGAGATCTATACATCTAACACACATAGAGATATTTTAAGAAGGGAATTAACCACTTAACCACCTTAGGTTTAAAATAGTACTTCATTTAAATGGAAAGTAGACTATGCTTAAATCCCTAATAGTTTTACATCTAAGAGCCTTTAAGGGTATTTCTGGACTGGCATCCAGTTGAACTGGAAGCAGTCAGAGTCAAAGTTTCCACCCAAGTGGTTGTTAGTTAAGGGTAGATGCACACTAAGACAGTTTTCTTTAGCCCAACATGAATATAAATTCAAGTTAGTTATTAATTTGCAAAACAGAAACGAGTGCTGCTCCAGAAATATTTTCGAGTCACATGCTTTAGTACATTAGGCTAAAAACAAAAACCTTAACATATAGAGAGATAATGCATCTAATGCTTGTCAAACCACCCTAAAATTCCTAAAATAGAATTATGCAAAGGATTGAAAACATCTTCCACTTTTTTTAACTCCACAAAAGTTTGACAAAAAATCTAAAAAGTCAAAAAGACAAAAGTGCACTTAAAAAAAAAGATAGCAAAATTGTTGGTATAAGCATGCATGTAGATATTTTCAGAAATGTATATGTGGGTAAAATTTTCAAGGATGAAACATGTTGGTCTAAAAATAATAATGGTCATTGAAACTTTGTCATAATCTGGGTTTGAAATCACAGTAACTTGTACTTTGATACCTCCAGGCTAAAATATCCAGGAAGACGGTATCACAAAACTTCATTTCTTACATAGCCATAATGTCTATGTAAGGGAAATAGAAAACCAGATTTATGCACAAACTCATTGCATTTTTGTGTGTGTGTTATCATTATTATTCATTTAACAAACATGCCAATTCATGTAAGTAGGTGTCTGAGTTTCTTTCCCCAACAGGCCACCGTGTTCATCCTGTGAGTTTCCTCATCTTCATTGCAAGTTGGTTAACTCATGTTCACTAAACTCTCATTCATTTCATAAGTGAAACAACAAACAGTCATGGAAGTAATGACTCTGGTCATCAGTCAAATCAGCAGGGGGTCCATTTAGTTTGAAATAAGAACCAATTTAACTAAAAATAATAATTCAAGATAAATATTTACACTTGTATCAGTAAAATAAAAGTTTGATGCAAATTCTAATGAAAAGACTGTTTAAATGCTGGCACCTGAAAAGCTGCACATCACATGAGCCCTGAAAGGACCCTAATGATCAGCTTCTTCTCTATTAAGGAGGTCCTCTTGTACTAATTGTATATGGTAAGTGGACCCATGGCATTTGAAGTCAATTGAGTCTTAGGCTGAATGTAGTTATCTCACATGTTTAAATGCAATTACAGTACATCCACATTCCTGTTCGAAGCAGAGGCTCCTTCCTTTACATATATATGTGTGTGTATATATATGAACTATATGTAAAACGTTGTAAAGGTATTCAAGTTTCAGATTCATTTCCTGTTTCCAGGAAATGAATCTCTCTCTCTTCTCCACCTCTCAATACAGAAATTCTGTGGAGAAACATTTAAAAAAGAAACTAGTATAATAGAGTAAACAAAGTAGATAAAATGCAAGATAATTAATCTTCTAACAAAAAAGCTGAAAGCATTCTTTGGGAAGACTTTGATGTGTGAAAATCAGTGGCATGCTCTACTCACATCTGATTCACAGTAGGCTTTCTGACATCTTGTTTATCGTTGCTGTCATTTCACAGAGGCACTATGCTCTTCTAACAGTGAGTCATGGACCTTGAATCTCTCGAAACTTATGACAGATTTATATTGTCATCCGGAAATCTAAAAATATAAAAGCGATTAATTAAACATGAGGATGAGAGGGAGGAGATTTAAGTAGAGAATGAGATGAAGCATCCTCAAATGCTGCCCTTTAAAATTTGTTCCACTCACTTCCAGAGGAAGAGGAGCATTTATGCAACATGCAACTCAGAGACTGTTTCATGCGTCTTTTAAATCGCTTTTTCAAAATTTCAGTTATGCAAGATGTTCCTGAAAATAGCCACAGCATCAAATATTTAGAGTGCTCCATCACTCACCTTTATAGGTGAGTAAATCAGGTTTCTCAACAGCTGTTTGGAGGTATTTTATTTTAACTTATGCACAACAAAACCATGTATTTGCTTAATTTGCTCGCTTGGAAACAAGCACACTAAGCAGACTGGTTCACAAAGAGGTGAGCTACACACTTGGCAGACACAGACCACTGCATCATCACTTCATCTGGACTTAGATGGTGGGTTTTCAAGGCTGTGAGTTGCTATGGAAACCCTTAACATACTCTGCAAACAGCACAGAAGGTTCAGCAGCGTTATTTCAACTCACCCGCTTTCTGCCACCACCATCCTACACACACGGCACTCTGAAGCAGTAAGAGATGAGGTGTGAGGACAGGGGAGGGCAAAAGGGGACAGAAGCTCTGCATCTTTTATCAAGCTGACAGGTAAAATATGTCAGAAAGATGAAAACCAGACTGAGGGCTGCTGACTCGCTTCAGTGTGTCTCTTCATTTTTTTTTTCTGGGAGAAATGTTTTCGTCAGATCAGAGTGACATTAAAGTACTTTTTCTGATGAACACAGGTGACATTATGACAGCATATTTGGATCTATCTCTTGTGCTGGTTCAGCCTCTTCCCACTTGTTCTAGCCGTCTCAGCAGTCCAGCAGACAGTGGTCTGTCACATTTAAAGTGCACTTTGTGTTTTTGAGAGCTGATACCAAAAACAGTTATGAAAAAAAAAAATCCCGTCTTAAAATACTGTACTGGAGAAATGTGTGAGACAAGGCTATGGGTACGTTGAGCCACCACCAGTTTTTCGGCCTGAAAAACAGGTGGTTTTTCGGTTCTTTCTTACTACAGAAGAAAGAACATTATGAATAAAGTTGTAATATACTTTTTTTACATTTTAAATTTTGAGTGTGAATTAGTGAAAGTGCACCTCTGAATTGCACCTTTTCTAAAATGGTGACTGGTGCATAATGTAGTGGAACTCTTGGGGTGAATTCAACCATTGGCCTCTTTTATCTCAAATTAATTTTGTATCTGTACAAAGCTTGTTGTTATGTCAAATATACAGTTAAGTGAACACTGAAAGCTAAAAGAAAAAAAATCTTTGGATGCTCATGTTCCACAAGAAACAAAATTTGTCATGTCTTGGATTTCATGACAAATCATATCCAGACTTTTACTTCAAAACCTGGTTAATATGAACTGTTTTTCTCAGATGGTTTAACAAACTACCTCACACCACCCTCATGGAGCCTGTGTCTGGCTGTTTGATAAGAAAAACATGCACGAGTAGCCCTTTTGAAGTCTATTTGAAAGAGCAGAACAAACACTTCCAGAGCTCTGGTAGTGTTTCTTTCTCATACAAAGAAGCAGATACTAATCCTGCTGCTGGATTGATGCTCTTCCACACTTTTGACGGTGATAGTTGGGAGATACAGGAAACATTTTGTAGACAGTATAAACAGGAATGTGCTTCAGGTACTGTTTCATGCTGCCAGTATTGACAAGAATGCTACTGAAAAATCACAGCAAAGGAGAGGAAGCACTGCATGTGTTATCACGTTGATTTGCACCAAAATGGATGAAACTGATTTACAGCAGTCTATGTTCCCTACAATATGCCTGAAACTTACCTGATTTTGTGTTATACTGTGATGATTGAACTGAATTGAGAGCCTTAATTTTAATAGGACAAACCATTTGGCTCATTACTTATGTCCATCACAAATAATCATAAGATACAGCACAAAAAGGCAGGTTAAAGCAGCGTTATTGAAAGGTTAATATGAATAATGATCAAATATGCTCAATAATAAATTCATTTATATTGGCAAAAATCCTGCGTGGCCCATTTTACACAAAGTATTTCTCACAAGGCTTCAATTCGTCCTGAAGGACACTGTTCTGGAAAACTTCTACTTATGCACTCCTCCACACAAGGACAAGCATGAACACACACAAGAAGACACTCGTGTTTTTCAGCAGCCTTTATGTTTAAATTAATCAGGTTTAGCACATTTCATTAACAGCATTGCTGTTTTCAACCTATATTTCCAGTAATAAGCACAACTGATCAAACACAGCCTTCAGCTTTCACTACAACTGCGACAAAGTTTGAGGATACTCTGGTCCTCTGTATAGTCATGAAGAACATGTCTTGGGATCACAATAACTATATATACATTTTTAGTGGAACAAAAATCTGACCTCTTAATGCATCTGTGTCTGTGCAGGCAGGTCCGTGCAAATAAAAAGTTGTCTAATCTTTAAACTGCATATACAATTTTTGAAGTTGCTTTTTGTCCTGACGTAAAAACTAACTACACACTGTAAAAACAGACACGATTACTGCCATTATTTAAATGAGCTGTCTGGCAGGTCCTGCAAAGTTTGGCCTGAGCTGAAGACTGAATGTCCTTTCTCTTCTGTCCATGTTTGTCTTCTTCTTCTCTTCCAGCTTCGTGTACTAGGAATTTCTACCCAGAACAAGCCATTCTGAAACACATTAACTCTCAAAGCGCTGCAAAATTTCTAATTTAAATTAACATAATAAAATATACAGTGATGAGAGCAACATGACTGAGACCGATATAAAAATATGACTGTAAATTTGCCTGGTTTTGTGACTTTTTATTTCATAGGCACAGGAGGACAAGGATCACAGGGTTGTCAAAGCTGACTTTTTGAGTCATGTGAAACTGCTGAATGTGCAATAGGGAGGACGTGGTTGTATTTTGGAGTGATGGTGATCTGTACCCTTAAAGTGTATGGATCTGATATGACAATACGGTGGAGTGGGGAAGCATCCTGATGATCCTTTGATTGAGGGGCTGTGTTTTTTGCAGCTTCAGAGTCTCTTGAGCTGTCCACTGGATAAAGTTTATCACCTGGATGAGTAAGCAGTCCAAGAGAGAGAGAGAGGAAAGATTAAACATAGATAGGTGTAAATCATTAAATGATAATGATAAAATCTGCACCTGGCAGCAGCGATATATGATGTTCATCATTTGATACAACAACGGGCATCCACTGCTCGCAGCCCGCTGTGGCACGCTGGCTGGCGAAGTTGTGGAGATCATTTAGTAGAGGGAAGCGGCACAGGCGGCTGAGTTCATAGAACTGTGGAGGCGCAATCCACAACTCCTGTGCCTGGTAGCTCTGCAAGATCTCTGAGGGTGTGGACCACTGAAACACAGAGATGGGGTTAGTGTTTTAGAACTGCAACACTGTGATCTTACCTTTGATTTGGTACATAATATCGACACCCGAAAGAGCTAGTGTTATTTACCCACTTAAACTAATGTGTAGCCACATTTTCTGTGTAATTTCAGCTGCAAAACCCCATTTTTGAATTACTCACGCTGACTTATCCTTGTGTAATCAGTGGCACCTGGAAGATCTTAATGATTGGTAGAGGAATTGTATAAAGAAGTTCAGTGTCAGGTGATATCAGTTCTTATCTTGGGAGGTCAGAGAAGATGCTAGCCTCACAGTGTGATTTTCTGAGATCACACTTTTTTTTTATGAGGAACATTATTTAAGAGGCAAGTTGACTGCACTGGGAAAATTTAAAAAGGAGCAAGTATCGAACCACTTCTTAGGTCTATGACATTTTCCAACTGTGCTTCTTTAAAAACACAAAAACAAACTCTGTGTCGTAAAACAGAAATCATGATTGTCAAGAAACTGATTCACAAGGCGATAAGCATCACTATCAAGAATTTGGAGGTGTTTCCGTTAGTGAGGGACAGGAGGTCACGGAACAAACTGCTCTCCAACACAGACAATCTCACCCACTCCACTGCGCAATACTGAGGCAGCAGAGCTCCTTCAGACTGATTCAAACACACTGCTATAAAGAATGATTGTGGAAATCAATCCTATTTTTCTCTATAAAACTGTACAATAAGGTTTTGTTCTGTCACAGGTGAACATACCTGTCAGGAATAAGATCTAAAACACACATTTTTGTATTATACCCTTTTATGTTTACTTTTATTTATTTTTTTGTAAATGCAATTTATACTATTCTCTTGCATTCGCTTCAGTTTTACTCTCTTTGTTTATTATCATTGTAGTCTATGTAAATTTTTGCACTATTTAACAGTATAATTCCCTTACTGTGCACCTGTATATATTAATTTGGTTGTTTATTTACTGCAGACTGTGCTGTTTTTATTCCTTATCCCACTGCTGTAACACAATCATTTCCTTTCTGGGATCAATAAAGTATTTAGCAGTGATTACTGAAAGGTCTTAATTTTGTTCTCCGAATTCATTTCCTGTTACATTTGGAGCATTTCTTTGCTTTACTTTGTCCCCTGGCATTGCATGGGCTGTGGACAAAAAGATCTGCAGGTCTGTCTAATAAGAATAAATTGACATCGCTTGTTTTCTTTATTTTTATTTGCTTCTCTCACTTCTCTATCATGGCAGCATAGGAACAAGCTATAAGCAAAAGGTCGATAGAGGCTGTGTCCTACCACACCAGGCAAGACCCTCGGTGCAAGTTGTGCAAAGATGCTCCTGAGATGACTACATAACAGCAGCGTGCAAGATGCTGGCAGGCAGGGGATACATGGAACCCTATAACCAAGTGCCTGGCATAGTATACAGGGACATCTGTGCTGAGTATGGCTATACTATATCTTTGCTAAATAATATGGCCATACCAAGAGATAGAAAAATCAGAAAGGAGCCACCCCTCAGTGGCTGTAGCTCAGGAGTCAGTCGCTCTACTAGATCCCAGATTTTAGTTGGGATACTGTTGGATTATATGACTGACCCCTTTTTTAATAAATTGGTAAGCAGGTTTTGATGGTCACATGTGCGTTTCATGTGTCTATAAAGAATTTTAATTAATCTGGCTGGATATATGTAATCACCTGAAAACGCTCAATTTCCTTATCATCTTGTAGCGTATGCGGAATCTCCTGCAAGCAGCAGATGAAGAAAGCTGTGTCAAATCTCGTCGTCCCATATCGGCCTGCTGGAGTCAGCCAGTTGCCCCACTCATGTAAAGCCCAGATATTAGGCAACACTTGCAGCTCTCTACACATCCTGATAAAGTTGGAGGGGTTCTGGTTAACCAGAGCCCTCCACTTGGTGAGCTCACTGCTGCACAGATCATTCACCCCGTAGCGCTCAATGTAACCAAAGTCCTTTATGCTTTTTAACATTTTTTTCTCCTCTATTTTGGGAGCAACCAGAAGTATGCCAGATTCCTCAAATGTTTCCCTCAACGCGCAGATCCGGAGGGCGACTTCTCCCGGGATGGGAGAGCCTAGTTTCAGTCGGTCTGTAGCAAAGATCGGAGGTCTGGTCTCCAGAGGCTGTTTGACACTACTTAACCCGAAAGTCGGGGAGTTAGTGAAAGATCTGAAAATGTCCAGCCACTCACTGGAAAAATCCGATGCGTCCACCACTCCCCCAGGAAACACATAAGCATTGGGCATGAATCCGCTTTTACCGCTTCTTTTAAGCAGCAAAACGTCGTAATCAAAGGGGGACCTGTGGGGCAGATGTGACTGTCCAGAGTCGCTTTCCCCTGTCAGCGGTGCTCTCGGGATGAAACCACGCCCGCGTCCTGCGGCTAAAATCAGAGTGGCCGCCTCTTTCCAGTACTTCAGTGTCGTGTTCATCCTAAAACAGCAGCGGTTTCATTCAGTCCAAAAAGTCTAAAAAGTTTCAGCCTCTGACCTCTGTACTTTCACCGTCAGCTGGCTGGTAGCTTTGTTTTGGTGGAAGTCACATGATTCAGGGAACTGGGGACAGAAGCTGTTATCGCCATCTACAGGCTGGAAGATCAACAATAACACGATCCTTAAATACAATTTATAACAGTTTTTCAGCATCTATCTATCTATCTATCTATCTATCTATCTATCTATCTATCTATCTATCTATCTATCTATCTATCTATCTATCTATCTATCTATCTATCTATCTATCTATCTATCTATCTCAGTTATAATGATGTGTTGTGGTTACTTTGCTGTAAAACTAAAAAAAAGTCTTTTAATTAAAGGCAGCTAAATTGCAAAATGTAACATGATTTTAAATAGAAGCAAATATGTAATGTTACATGTAATGCCCTAAATCTTTTCCTCTCTATATTAAGTCATCATCCTTTATTGGGAAAGGAACCAAAACTGGTACCCACAGCGCCACATGGATTTCTCTCAGCCAAGTAGCAATGACCAATCAGCAGTGGGCTGGAGTATTTCAAGCTTCAGTGACCTTCTGGATAGATTTCCTGTAAAAGGTGTATCAGACTGAGGAACATAGGAGGGCAGCCAACTTAACTCAACTCAAGCAGCTTGAACATTACAGGCCATTTTTAATGTGGTGCTTAGTTCAAAGTTACACTGAGTCCCTGAATAGGTAAAAACAGCAACTGTCTCTAGGTGTTCTCGTTCAGCACATGCAAACACTTTTTTTTTTTTGCTTTGTGACAGTTTAGCAAGTTTTATTATCAATAAATTGCATATATTGGTGCTTTTTAAGGCTTTAATACAGCGGTTTTATTCCATTTTACTTATTTAGTAATTATTAAGCTTTTATTGAATTGTGTAGCTTTAATGTTTTTTAAACTATATATATCTGTAAATATTTGTTTTCAACATAGCTCTACCCATGAATCATATATTGGTAACTTTCCTGTCCTGGGTTTGCAACATAAAAATGAAAAAGCCAATAACACTCTAGAGTTAAAACTTTGATTTTCCAAGTATTTCAGTAAAGGCTTATGAGACTGTTTCTGGAGTTTCAGTGAATGAAAGTGTCTGCCAATCTGTCAAACTGAAAGTTCTCACTGCAGTAAATACTCTTACTTTCTCACAAATTGTTCTAAATTTTGTTGGTGAAAACTCACTCAGTCAGATCCTAAACCCCCTCCCCCTTGTATGTGTCTGAAACGTGGTCATAAGTTCTGGGTCTCAGGGTTACTGAGTTCATATGCCAGTGTGTTTTTGTGTTAGCAGATTATAACTGTGTCTGCGGCAAAGGTTCAAATTCTCCTTAAAGCGTTTTAAACATTTCCTTTGTATTCCGTAGGTACTCCAAAAGCTGCAAGAACTAGAGGAAGCCAGTGTTTGAAGTTAAAATAAAAGCCAGTTATCGTTCCTATGGTTTCTCTCCCTTTGCATTTTAAATGGTTTATGTAAGTAGCATATACTAATCCTGGTTACATTCCCTCCGGGTGCCCACACTTTAATGTGGTCTTTTTTTTTTTTTTTTTTTTGCAGATGCAAACATAGTTGTCTCTCTAGTTTTCCCCTCTTGATTAATTCCCTCACTTCCATTCTGATAGTTTCAGCAATCTCCCTCAAGGAATTTATTCAGTCCTTTTATTGAAGATATTATTGCTTAGATATTAAACATGATTGAGATGAGGATTTTTATTCTCTCACTGATAAATTCAAAAGCTTTCACAAAAAGTAGCCCACAATGCAAATCTCAGTTGTTCTTGGGTTTCTTTAGATCATGGCATGATGTGCTGCTCTTTTAAATTACTAGTTTGTTAGACAGGTTCTATTTATGTAATTTCTTTTTTTCAACAGATTTGGCAGTGATTTTGAACTGACATTTCCCAAAAATGTGGTTAATCACATTTTTCAGGAAAGGTCGCATCAAGCTGAGGAACATACAAGTGGAGCCAACTCAACTCAACTCAACTCAACTCAACTCAACTCAACTCAACTCAACTCAACTCAACTCAACTCAACTCAACTCAACTCAAGCAGCTTGAACATTATAGGCCTTTTTAATATCCTGCCAATTTCAAAGTTACATACGAGTAGCAGGAACAATGAAGACAGCAAAAGTGTCTAGGAATTCTAGTTTAACACTAAACACTTTTTCATCAATCACTAGAGGGTATATTCCTTTGTAATTGTTGCAGTAATCCTCCTCACCTTTGTTGTTGTTTTTTTTCTTTTGACACATTGATGGTGTTAGAGTTAAACATCTCCTGGAGGACAGAATGTTCAGACCAGCATTGTTTCAATGTGTTGTTTAGCTGCTGCAAAAACCACAAAGAAGCACATAGTAGCATTCCTGGTAAGACCCAGTAAAGTGTGAACTTGTATAAATAATTGATCCTGTGTTAACTTCTAAAGTTGTTGAGACACATAATGGACCCCAATCTGTACAAATATACACATTCTTAACTCACTCGGAACCAAATATAATTCTAACCAGATCTGAAGTTAGTTTGGTTTTTCACCTTATTATTATTTCAAACTTAATCTCAAAAATGACATAAAATCATTCCATTTTACTGATGGATCGACAGGCCAAGATACAACTAATAAAATACATGTGGACAGAGGTCAAATGAGAAACTTCAAGATTCTAATGACTAGAGATGAGAGCACGTGGGGGTATATTTGATTGGTTTTTAGGTGTTTAATTGGAACTTTAGCATTATAATGCCTTAATGTAGCTTATCATTATCACTGAGTAACAGATTAAGTGATCTCCATCAGTATAATTTATTATTAATGTAATGTTGATGACACCCATAAACACACCCACAGTGTGAACAAAGTGAGGCTTATGCGTAACAAGGCTGAAATGGCTGCCTGTAGTCCAATCAGTAGTGCTGTTGGTGGAAGACAAAAGTCCTCCATAACTGTTCCTTGGCTGAGGTTAGTGGATTTAATACTTGTTAAGTCTAATTGTTGAATGTTGTCATTGTGTTTCTTAAATTTGTAAGTCTCGGTTCAAACTGTAGGATCAAAGCCATTCCTTTGTTTCTGACCACCTCTCCAGCCACTCTGTGCTGGGGGAGGTTTTACTGCAGATACATTCTATCTGGAAGATCTGTTTCTTGTGTTGTAGCTTCCTGCTTTTATGACCCTTTTGGTGAGCAGGAGGTCACATACACACACACGCACACACATTCTCACACACTCACTCAAACACACACACATGGACACACATAGACACACACACATACACACACACGTTCTTGCACATGCATACACGTGCTTACACATACACACATAGTGCCTTGTCTTTGTAACCAAGAGGGGTCTTACGAGGGGAGGTGCTTTTGCTGTGATGTGTATTGTAACAGTTTGTCAATAAATAGCTGCGAGGGAAGCTGCTCTTTGAAGGATTTGGGCTATGGGACAGGTGAGGAGTGTGAGCTCCAAGAGCTGGTTTTTGACTCTAAACTAGCGGGGCATGTGGAAACATAGACCCAACAATACTTGATAAAGCATTTTAATTAATGGCTTATATTTTTTCTAGATCACATACAGAAAAAACAAAACAAAAATAAAAACATTTAATATGGAGTCATCTTTGAATTTGCATCAATGCCTGCACAAATCAAACCACTCAAAATAAAAATTAAAAAAAGATTGTTTGCAGATTTTAACAAGCTGCTGTAAGGAAGTATTCCTCCAACAAGAGATCTGTCAGTTTAAATATTCAAATTAAATATACAATTCAACATGGAGATGTTGGTAATTCTCAGTTAGCTGTATCTACAATTTGAAGCAAATTCAATCAAAGCGGAAAAGGTATTAAGGCGAAACTATACAGGTGGACATGGGAAGATGTGTAGGACACGGAAATATGCTTTGAAAATAGAAAAACAAGCACAACAGGAAAATGAAAAATGAATGGGCAAAAATTGTAGTCAAATTTGTGAGAGAACTGCAAGATATGGGGTAAATGGATTTACATACAAAAAAGCCAAACAAAACCAGTACTAACACCTAAACAAGAGAAAACAAGCTTGTAATGGGCTAAAGAAACAGTCACGGAGTGCAGATGATTGGATTAAAGTGATGTTTAGTCATGAATCACGCATCGACATTTGTCATGGAGATGACACAATTCCAGTAAAACTGAATGCCTGACGTAAACACGTGAATTTCCCCATTCATTTATGTAATGAGTCAGCAAGTGGTAAAAGTTCAAGGGACCTCCACAACAACCACCACAACAACTACAACCACATTTTATTTTTCTACAGATACTAGTATTTTTTTATTTGACTCTATGCGTCTATCTCTGTGCCGCTTTAAGACTGAACCCTCCCCCCCATCCTGTGGAGCTAATAAAGGATTATTTTATCTTATCATATCTTATCTGAACCACAGTTATCATTATTGCAGCGTGCAAATCCCCTAAGAGTCATAGTCCATCATCTCTTAAAACAGATGCGTATGAAATGACATAATTAAACAGGTCATTGTCTGCCCTTATCACAAGGCACAACAATTCTGCAATGTTCACTTTTGTTAAAGCATTTGTTTGAATTTGCACTTGCATTTACATCACAGATCATACAAGATTATTCACATAACACATAATATGATCCTATATGTGTTGGGTCTGTGTTTCCACAAGCCCCGCTAATTCTAGAGACTTATTCATCATGAAGAAAACAAGACAGTCGATCGATCGATTATTTGCGCAAGGGAGGCCTCGTCTGTGTCCACCACGAAAATGACCTCTAGATCTGACCTCCTCCTGCTGCCTTTTATTGAGAGACAGTTCACACAAAACACGTCAGAACAAAGCCACGCCCCCTTGGTTCCAAGACAAGGCATGGTATGTATATGTGTGAACTTCTGTATCTAAGTAAGAGTGTGTGTGTGTGTGTGTGTGTGTGTGTGTGTGTGTGTGTGTGTGTGTGTGTCAGACCTCCTGCTGACCAAAGGGTCGTAAACGCAGGAAGCTTACATCAAAAGCACAAGGATGTGTCTGTGATAAAAGACTACAGCCCCCCACCTAGAACCCCGAGAATCTGGGGGGAAGGACAGTGGAATTTCTTTCATCAGAGTTAAAACAATGTACAAATGGTAAACATAAAAATGACAAACATTTAACAATTCACTCTAACAATATACAAAGCTTTCTCATTTTTAGCTTGATTCTCTCATTTCATTGAATATTAATGTCTGTAATAGAATCTGTGGATGTCATAATGAAGCAAAGATTTGTATAATAATATCTGAAGGTATATTTAAAGGTGACCTAGTCAGAGCTAACTTTACAGCCTAAAATACATGTTCTTTCAGAGGCCGAGGCTTTCTCAAGAGAAAAGAGGAAAGCAGGAGTAAAGTGGAAAGGGAATGTCAAACATGAGCACACAAACTCACAAATGTTCAAGCACACAACTGCAGGGGTGTCACATATCCTTATCAAAGAGGCATTGTGAAGGAAGTCAGGCTAGGTAAACTCAGAAGGAAGGAATTCTTTCAGAGTATCAAAAAACAAAACAGAAAAAAACGTAATAGGTGTTTTGGTTGTGTCACTTTTAGTTTCTTACTGGGATTCTTGGAGTGCTCACTGAGTAACAGATTAAGTGATCTCCCTCAAGAAACAAAAGGGTATAAATTAAATTAAATAAAGCTTATCATGTGATTTTCTTTTTTTATGGTTATAGTATCGCCGTCAGACTCTCACTCTATTCTTACTCTCAGTTACTGTTTTACAAAGTTGGGGAGCTGCATATGTTTAAAATTTTGCTATTGCACAATATCATGAGTTAAGAAAATCTGCTGTGTAATTCAAAGCAGTACCTTTTTAAAGCTTCTGCTCAATAGATTTCATGAAGCTAGAACTTTGCCTTAACCCATCCCCCTTCTCATGTAGAGCTGTCCAATCACATCTGGGAACCTCCCACCAGAGGAGTTACTCAGTCTCATGGAGTTTTTTGTTTTTTTCCCCCCAATTTTCATCAGACATTTCTGCTCTACTTCACTGAACTTAGCTTAACATAATTTGTGTGTTCACAACACTGCACCTGGGTTTGGAAAAGCTGCATTCAAGGTTCATGGACCAACATTGAGGTTTTTGTTTTCTTCAAGTAAGTTAAGTAAGTTAAAACATGTTTTTTAAATGTGCATTTCTTTATAATCATGTATTACATAGTATGTGATAGTGGTGATGCAGAGCTACTGTTAAATGTAATTATATTCAAGCAATTCTTTCCTAAACAAGTCTTTTGCTATTTGATATATGTAAAGTATTAATACTACAATTTGTAGTTAAATGTTATCACTGAGTGTCAGAGTAAGAGACATTTGAGCTCTCCCCATTCTTTTTATAATGTTTGACTTACTGCCAGTCTGTACCAGTTCTCCTAGTATGACTTTAAGTTGGAGTCTATGTTTACAATAGTAATATATTCACAGTTTTTCCCAGTTAAAAAGCATATGAAGCATATGAGCTGATCATTACTGCACTAAAGAGCACCAAATCCAAATGTTCTACTTTTAAATTGTATTTTACAAATCACAAAAAATCCCTAAAATTAACCCTTTGACTCTCAAATAGTTAATGAATGTTAAGGATTACAGTTAATACAGCTCTAAGGGACATTTGTTAAAAATTGCTATTATATTTGTTTAAAAGCTCCACACAAACAATGCTTACATGCTGAATCACCTTATAATAAACTTAAAATCAACCCAAAACCCTTCTAAAGATATTTCAGTGATCTCTTTAAGGCTGTTATTGAGCTGCTCTATTGATAATTAGTCTAAGATATCACTGCATGAGGTTAATACTGTAGTGAAACTCTTTAAAATCAAAATTTGTGCAATTGAGCCATATCTGTTCCTGGTAATGTGATTAAATCTGTAAGATTATGGGAATCAATGTGTGAACAAATTTAGTTTTGATTTGGCTTTGAGTGGATTTTTAGTGAGCTCTTGTTTCTGAGAGTCACTGTGTATCTTGATGAAAGGGAACATTTACTGCCCATGGAAGAGCATAGTTTTCCCTCTAAACGTTATCATGTCATGATAACCTTTTATAGGGACAACAAAGATGTGTTTCCTGTAAAAGTTAGTGCAAGTGGTCTGTAATGTGTGTCAACACTTATGTTACCTCATAGACCAGTGTGTTGCTATGGATGAAAGTGGAATAAGGAAGAGAAAGGAGTCACAGAATGGCTCCACTGACAACAAGGAGGTGGTGAAGGCCGTTGCCCTTCAAAAAGATGTAAGTATGAACCAGTGTGCTTGACTTTTATATACATGGAGGTTCCTGAGAACAAGTCTCACTAAATTTTCACACTAAAGGATCATCCTTACCTTTTTACAATAATAGAGCCTTGGAACTGAGTACCAGGCAGTACCACAGCAGCCGTCTCTACAGATTAACTCCATAATCATCCACTCAGCAGTGCAATCCAGACCCCTAATAAGCTCTATAAGACCTAAAATAAATTTATGGGAACTGAAAGGCTTTCTCAGGTTAAAATAGGATTATTATGATAGTCGTTGCTCTCATCCTGGAAAAATCCATTCACACATATTTTCCTGCAGACTTCTGTAATTCTCTGGCATAAAGAAAAGTCACTGGCTTTGTATCTTTATATCAAGCCCCACCAGATCGCTGTTTATTTTAATAGTTTTTTAAGATTTTACCCAATGTTTGCATCCTTATATCCTCAGGTAGGGCCCTTCTGGGAGGCTGTCTCACATTTGAAGCATAAATCTAAAAGTGACCACACCCTAGGCTTTAGAATGACCTACCTGAAGAGATAAGGCTTGGAAAATCAGTTACTTTGGTCTCTTCTTTAAACACATTTTATAGACTTGTTTTTATGTGATATTGCTTTTTTATTGCTTCTTAATTCTGCTGCATGTCTTCTTTTATTATATCGGCATTTACAGTCATGGTAAAAGTAACCCTCCATCAATCCTAATTCAAGCAGGGCTCGCAAAATCGCTAGCCCGACGTCCCGGGGCTAGCGATTTTTCCAGTCGGGCTACCAAAATCTAACTCAGCCCTGCCCGTCGGGCTATCATAGGAAAGAAAATATATGTCTATGCTTTTGCATTCTTTCGCCAATGTAGTTGAGTAATTATGTCATTGGCATCGATGAGCCACTGTCAATATGTGACATATTGAAATCGCGTTTGAATTTGCGCTTGTTTTTTGCTTTCACTTTCATTTTGCAATTGCGCGAACGGTGTGCAGAGAGCAGCAGCACTGATTGGTGAGTGACGATTAATTGCGCACCAATTCCTCTGACATCGTCTTATCACTCATTAGCTTACTATTCAAACGCGACAAGTGAAATCTCTCGCAGCAAGCTTAAACATGTGAGAGGTTGAGTGCGCAAAGAATCGCTGACCGTTATGTAAGTACGTGTGTAAAAGCAGCAGGATTTACGCTGGTATTTTAGTTCTGCTCAGCCAAATAAGACAGGTCAGGGTGAAGAAGGGGCAGCCAAAGAAAAGCCTACCACAAAACGGAAAAGTTATGACAAATCAGACTATGAGGCCAAAAGAAAGCGCAGCTTTTTTGGTTTCATGGACAAAAGAATTTCTGTGGCTGGAATATGACAAGCTAAATAACATGATGTTCTGCCAGGCGTGTTGTGAGTTTCATTTGATTTCTGAGTCGACAAGCGCCTTTGTTACTGGGACCAGTAATTTTAAGAAAGACCCCATCAGAACCCATGAGAAATGCAAGAAATGCATTATTGCCCAGTCTGCAGTATCTTTCCCAGAACAAACAGCAATTGCAAAAAAACATACTAAAAATAAATCAAGCACAACAAGAACTCCTGAAAAAGCTGTTTAGAACAGCGTGCTATATTGCAAAGAGTGAACTACCATTGGCAAAATTTAGCAGTCTTTGCAAACTTCAAAAAGCAAATGGCCTAGATCTTGGTTCCACTTGCCTCTTACCTGTGACTTCATTGGAAATTTCAGATTCAGGATCTGACACAGACTGATTCATGTTCTACACAGTTCTTACAAGAAATTCTTCATAGAAATTTCTGTTCAATTTGAACCAAGTATTTGAGTTGATGGTTGTAATTTTTATACAGTTGTTGTGATTTGCATTTTAACAATTTTTTTGATAAATTTTTGTTTCTGTTGCAATATTATACTTTAATGTATAATATTGTAACGGAAACAAAACATAAAAAAATTGATTTCTTTTTTATTCGGGCTACTTAAATTTATTTTGGGCTACCAAAAACTGAAGAATGCCTGCCTGAAGGGCTACCAGAGATTTTGAAATTTTGCGAGCCTTGTCAAGACAGTAAAAAAAATATCCAGTCCTTACTAGGTACTAAAATGATTTAAATAAACATTAAATGAACAACAACACATAGCATATTATACAGTTTCATTATTTATTTACCAAAAACTGAGCCAAAATGCAGAAGCAGTTTGTGGACAAACTAAGTACACCCAATGATTCAGTATCTTGTAGAACCACTTTTATTTGCCATAACTTGAAGTAATCATTATCTCATTGGTCTCTCACATTATTGTGGAGGATTTTTCCACCTAATTTTCTTTACAATATTGCTTCAGTGCTCTAAAGTTTGTAGGTATTTGTTTATGCAGCTTTTCAATTAGGTTCAAGACTTAGACAAGGAACTTCAGCACCTTGATTAGTTTCTTTTTTCAGCCACTTTGTTACAGATTTGCTGATGTGTTTGGGGTCATTCTCCTGGTTCATGACTCATTTTTGGTCAAGCTAGCTGTTGGACAGATAAATCTGACTCTAGAATACTTTTGTATACAGGAGTTAGCGGTTGACTAAATGACTACAAGGTGCCTAAGTCCTGTGGCTGAGTCACCTAAACCATTACCCTTCCACTAGTGTGCTAAACATTTGTCAAAAGTTGTTTGTGTTGATATGGTGTGCCTAACGGACATTGTTCCCTAACAATTTCACCTGGCAACCCATGCAACTTTTCAAACTTTAGCTGTGTTGTCATGTTCTTTTTAGATACAAAAGGCTTTGTGTCACGATCTGAGGAGACAGACCGTGCGGTGGTGTGTGTGGTGGACCCAGGTGCGAACACAAGAGAGTAGGTTTCAAACAAAGCAGAAATACCGTGACTAAACTGAACTTAAACTAAACTGGAAGCAGATACTGATAAGCTATGAAGACTAAGAAAACCATGACGATGACTGTAAAGACTGGCCGTGAGGACATGGAGGGTGGGAACACAGACGACGCAACACAGACTGCATGAAACACAGAGGCTGTATCCCAATTCAGGGTCTGCAGCCTTAAAGGCCGCATTTTAAGGCCGATTACGTCACCGCGACGCGACGAAGGCTGTCCCAATTCAAAGGCTGCTCGAAATGCGGCCCTCAAATCCGTCCTTAATTTCCCTGAATTTTAAGGACGTGGCGGTGTAGACTTCGTGGCCCAATATATCCCAGAATGCATAGCGCGGCAGTGGGTGTGGATAATTTTGCCGAAAAAACAGCGGATGAGGGGCGCCCGAAGAGTAAACTTTAAGTAAGTACTGAATATCATGTCACTTATTTATGTGCAAATGTTTAATAACGAAGAACATTAAAACATTACTGTTGGCCACATGTCGGCAAAGTTATGTGACATAAGTGACGTTTGTACTAACTTGGTTTTACAGCCTTTACTTTAAAATATACGCCGTTCAATAGCTGACCTTAATCTTACAGAGAATGATCAAAGCTCATGTAGAAACAAACAAACAAGTGAACAAAAGATTTTCTCCTTCATTTCTGTCAAACAAAGCTGTATGAAACGCTTCCAGCTGTTAGTATCATGGTTGCTAGGCAACCTGGGCAGCGCAACGGAGGCTAGACCGTCCCATTTCACAAGCCTCGCACTTCCGGCCTTAGCGGTCTTTAAGTATGCGGCCCTTGAGGATCGTTGAGGCTGCGTACTTTAAGGCTGCAGACCCTGAATTGGGATACAGCCAGAGACTAAATACACATGAGGGATGATCAGGGGAAGTGGCCACACATGGGAGCACAGCTGACACACGTGAACCTAAAGACAGGACAGGAGAAGTGAAACTAAATACACTGACATTGAATACAGACTTTCAAAGTAAAACAGGAAACATGGAGATTAGACATGACATGAACTAAACATAACCACGCAGACATGACGCATGACAGGTAGACGCACGAACCAGGGAGACTGAGTACAGGGAGATGACATAAACAACTAAGAAACAAAGGGCTAAACAGCACCCTAGAAATTAACTAGACGAACTAAGCTAAAGCATAAATGAATACAAAAGATACATAAAACTCAACACTGGGTCACACGACCCAGGACCATGACACTTTGTCCTTCCAACCCTTCTACACAAACCATGTTTGTATAGTCTTTTTCAAATCGCACTGTCATGATCTTCAACATTTAACATGCTAGCGGAGGCCTGTGGATTCTGAGACGCAGCTCTTGTTTTTTGGGGGGTCTTTTTTCACCTTAGGGTGAATTTTCTGGAATATCCACTCTTGACAACATTGGGAAGTGTCTTGAAACCTCAGATTTATTGGCAGTAATAATTGCTTCTTTAACATGTTTACTAATGTCTTTCCTTTACAGCATTGTGTTATCAGACACTTGAATGCTTCAGACCCACAACTTGACAATGTTTCCGCTCTTAGAAGTGGTCATACTTGCTGATGATCAGTTAATCAAGTGTATTTGATCATTGGCAGTTGGCTGGTACTCAATTCTCACTGAATGAGGTATACTTAGTTTTCTATTATTATTTTTTTTATATACTGCTTTTTGAATTTTGGCTTAATTTTTGTTAAATAAATGAAAAAGTATAATGTTTTGTGAAACCATTTTTTTTCTATTATGTTTTGATAAAAAAAACAATTAGAATTGAAAGAGTGTGTAATTTTTATTTTATTTTTTCATATTGATTGTGTGACATTCCTCATGTGTTCTTACTGTTAGTGGAATGTAAGCTGAACTAGTTAATTATCGCTTTGGTGCCACGGAAACTGGTCAGTGACCTGAATTCAATAACCCCAGGATGTGTCGTTCCTGTTTTTCTTTATTAATCAATACAATATAATAAATATACTATCAAGTTAGGTTTGCCTTTAGCCAGTTTACATTACTCATGCTGGTTTACTTGTGAAAATTTAATAGGATTAGCCAAATTCTTGGAAAATACTAACTGAAAACTCAGAGGTTATTGGTTGTTGTGTTGATCCTTGGATCCTCCTCCAAAATTATTGTGATGATATCAGATCAACACCAACAAAGGGATATCAGGGTGTGTGTGGTCAAGGTGGTGTCTTTGAATGTGCAAACTAAAGTGGTGGTCATCCTTTTTATGAAGACGGGACCATACTCTGTATCCTCCCTTACAAGATGCATGCAAGGGTACAAAAGAGAAGAGTCTGCCCCTTTGTTGGACCTCAGATTCAGAATGAAAAATGTGGTTTCACTCTGGTTGAGGAACATTAAACCAGCTCTTTACTCCTCTCAAGGATACTTGGGAAATTTCTAAACAAGTATAGAGATGACAAGCCTCTCTGTTTTTTTTTCATGACTGGGTAAGGCTGTATGAGATCCACAGAAAGATCTGGAACACTTTTGCAGTGATTTAGACAAAGTACAAGTTTAGTGTATTACCCTTATCTCTTGCCTGATCTATTTATAGTGACTAAAAAATGAAATTACCTATAAAAGTGGCATTGCTGTTTGTTTTCACATGTTGTGAGATGTGAGAATTTTGCCTTTAATGATAAGGGACTTCTTCATCTTTAATTTAGTCTTTAGCAGCTTACTCTGCCTCACTCAGCGTGGCAACGTAATGATGTCTGATTCAACCAGTTCTTGAGTTTGTTAACTGCTGCTGTCAACCAACTTAAAATCAAAATATGACACGGAAATGGTGCATCAACTATTTCCACTATTATTTCAGATCCCAAGAGCTGAAGCACAGCAACGCATTAAACCGGTGTTGCTAAAATACTTATGATGTTATAGAACACATGGGAATGATAGTTTCCTGAAAACAGTTACTGGCATTAAATAACTGAAAAAACACATTAATATTTTTTATTTTCCATGTGCTTGCTTAGGTTGGTCTGCTGAGTGGCATTTGTCTCATTGTGGGGACTATGATTGGCTCAGGCATTTTCATTTCCCCAAAGTCTGTTTTGCTGTACTCGGGAGCTGTGGGACCTTGCCTCCTAATCTGGACTGCTTGCGGCGTGTTATCTACTCTTGGTGAGACCAACATTTTAACTCATATTTCATTGTATTCAGCAACCAGTTCTGTTGCTATATCAGGAATCTAATATTCTTTTCAAGTCATGTAGGCAAATAACGATGGTCAAAATAGGAACAAGCTCACACAGTATCACCTTTTGTTTTCTGCCAGGAATATAATTTTTCATTGTGGAAAGTGTTTTTACTGGCTGTTGAAGTCAAAATCATTATTGTGAGGATTTTTAGTGCACATTAGTCTTCAGATTAATTAAGCTCACAGATACAAAGGAGATGTTCCCGAAAAGTGTAAAGAACATCGTTGTTTTATCACTCAGACACTGTGAACTGTTTGATGTGAGAAAACAATTAAATGGGGAAAAAATAACAAAAGATGTCTGATCTAAGTCAGTTAAATTTTTGTTTTGTACTATTTATACTAGCACATGCTATTTAGTATGGCTTTAGTTTGTATTTCAGTTATGTTGTATTTAGATTTTGATTATTGTAGTTTGACAGAGTTTTATATAAAATGGGTTCCATCTAATCTGGAATTCCTGAATCTAATTATATGGATCTAAAGATATACTTTCTGGTCAACCTAACTTGAAAGCCCAGAAATTGGGTGGCACACTGGTGAAGTGTGTGTGTGTGTGTATCTGTATATCTATATATCTATATCTATCTATATCTATATCTATCTATCTATCTATCTATATATATATATATATATATATATATATTACATATATTTCTGGAAGCACAAGCACCTGCAATGTAATGTAAAAATTTAGAAATAAACAAATTTGAAACCATTTCTTTTGAGCTTATTAAAACTACAATAAGAGGTGAAGAGGATTGAAAATGAGAGCATAAGAAGCAAGGGAGATATAATGACAGCGATTGAGTGTGCCAAGCATATATGAGTGTCACAGACATGCAAGGTTTCTTACCACTGCTTTGAATGCATGAACTCATACAAAGTTTTGAAAGTCCCTTCTTATATGTTGTTTTACAACTTTCCTTTCTGTGTTTTTGTGATTTTGTGTGTGGCTGCATAGGAGCACTGTGTTATGCTGAACTTGGAACCATGATCACCAAATCAGGCGGCGAGTACCCCTATTTCATGGAGGCTTTTGGCTCTATTGTTGCCTACCTTTACTCCTGGACAACTATTATGGTGTTAAAGCCTTCATCCTTTGCTATCATCACACTGAGCTTTGCAGAATATGCCTCTACTCCTTTCTACCCTGGCTGCTCTCCACCTCTAATTGTCACCAAGTGTCTAGCAGCAGCGGCTATATGTAAGTTCATGCTTAACAGCAATAAACTATACACAAGTACAGAGTCACTTTAGAAGCTCATACATGACTATACTTTACAATGGAAACCACAAAGTGATTGTGAAGACAATCGGTTTTCAGGCCACATTAGCCATTTCAAGCTAATGTGTGCCTTACTTTGTAAGGTGTCCAGAACGATGTCACTTTCCAATTTGCAGATGTAAAAAAAAAATACTTTTATTGAAATTAAAATAATTAAAGCCAACTGTGATGCCTACACACAACTCAGACCACACAGTATTCTTGCTATGGGTTTCTTTTGTTTGTTGCGCTTCCACAGTGTTTCGGGGTAAACACTTTCCAGCTGACTCCACTCTCCTGTCACCAGCTCCTTCTCACTCTGTCAGCTTCTGGCTGATGTACAAGATCGGTCACTTTACCCCCCTTACCTGCAGGGACAAAACGGCCAGCCCTCCATTCGAGGTGTCTGTTTGCAGGACAAAAAGGGAGGAAAAAAGTTAGGTGTGGGGACCTCCCCACAGAAGAGCTTCTTCACCTACACAAATGCCGCCTGACACCACTCCATCCACTGGATCAGATCTGGTTCACCCTTCCGGGCATGAACCTGTGGTAGTACACGACCAGCCCCAAGAACCGCCTCACCTCCTTCTTGGTCTTGGGAAATGGACAGGCTGTGATGGATGCTGTTTTCTCCATCTTTGGGTGCACCTGTCCGCCCCCAAAGTGGTACCCCAAATACTGGACCTCCCTCTGTTCAACTGCACACTTCTTCAGGTTGGATGTGAGCCCAGCTGCCTCAGGGACTCCAGGATCCCAGCCACCCATTGCACATGCACAAGTATGATTATGGATGATAACATCTTCCAGGTAGGCAGCAGGATATGAAGCGTGTGGACGCAGCACCTGGTCTATGAGGCACCAGAAGGTGGCTGTGGCACTGAACAAGTCAAACGGAAGTGTTACGAATTGGTACAACCCTTACGGAGTGGAGAAGGCCATTTTTTTCTTGGACTCTGCAGACAAGGGAATTTGCCAGTAGCCCTTGGTTAAATCCAGTGGCATGAAAAATTTAGCTGTGCCTGACTGGTCCAGAGCCTCGTTGTCCTGGGGCATGGGGCAGGCATCACATCATGACACTTCATTCACTTTTGCAGTACAATACAGACCCATCTTTTTTCACCACAAGAACTATGGGGCTACACCACGTAGTGTGTGACTCTTCTATTATCCCCATTTTTATGTTCAGGTGTGTTTTATGTTCAGGTAAGCTGTATGGCTGTGAACGCACCGTCACACCAGGCTGAGTTTCAAAATGGTGCTCTATGAGAGGTTCATACAGCCGGACAGGGGGCAAACACATCTGCAAACAACATCTGAGCCTTTTCTTAACCAGGCTCACCAGAAAGTCGGTTTCCACCTCTCTTCATGCTTTCACAATGTTGAGATGACATATTTGTGTGGCTCTTCCCCGACCGCACCACCTCACAGTTAATGTCCCGTAATCATCGTGTCCTTGTCACTTGGTGAGTAACGTTAAGCTTAAAGAAGGAAGTAATACAAGCACTTTGTCTCCTGGTGAAAATTGCCTGAGTCAGCGGTGTTGACGTTCCCGGATCTGGAGTATATTTTCCCCTGATAACCTCCTCAAAGTGTGCAGCTTTGCTCTCAGGTCCAGGATGCATTGAATCTCATTTTTGGCTTGGACCTTTCTATCAGTTTTCTTTAATCAGGTGCAACATCCCCCGTGGCTTTCTGCCGAGGAGTAGCTCAAAGGCTGAAAGTCCTGTGGAGCCCTGGGGAGCCTTCCTCACTGCAAATAACAAAGGGTCTAACCAATGACCCCAATTGCATTCATCCTCGTGAATGAACTTAAAGTCTTATTCAGTTACTCCACCAACCCGTCAGTTTGAGGGTGGTAGACGCAGGTCTGAACAGATTGAATGCCCAACAATTCCTACAACTCCTTAAGTGTGTGAGACATGAATGATGTGCCCTGATCAGTCAGTAATCTTTGGTGAGCCCGACTCAGGAGATGACCTGAAACAGATAAGCATTCCAGGAGGTAATACCCAGAGTAGACCATCCACCGGATAGCCATTTGTATTGCATCCCTGGCAAATTGTTCCCAGAAATAGGGGATGCGATAGGCGTGAGTTATCTGCAGCCTTAACTGTATGCATTTTTCCTTTAAACTTTATATGCAGCGGTACAATGGGAAACTTGCGAAGATCCCCATGACCATAGTTCACCTCATCCACTCCGCCTTCACTAATAGCCCATTCGCCATGGGGCATTATTGAAGGCAGAGTGGATTCGCCACCAGGGTTTAGTGGACCAGGGTTTGTGTACTATCCATGTCCACCAAAACCTAGTGTATACCCCCTTGACACCTTACTGGAATGCTGTATGTCCCTCTTTGACCAGGGGAGGGGTTTGGAGCCCCGGGTATGCGAAACACCTCAACAGACACTCCTGTTTCAGATCCCGGGCGCACTCCTTCCAGCACTCCAGGGCCTGGGCAAGCAGACCAGGTAAAAAATGGTTTGTTGCGTGAAGCATCAGCGACCGCTCCACTGGGGAGGGGTCGGGGAGCCTCTGTCTCAGTGCTTGCATGAGCTGTGGTCTGGTAGCTGGCTGGCTGTGGCTCTCTGCTCCCTTGGTCTGCGCAGCCAGGTGGTCCTCCGCAAGTGTGACCGCAGCTTCCAAGCTTGCTGACCGATGGGAGCAGACCCATCGTGCCATTTCCCTGGGCAGCCCTTCAATGAACGGCTGCAGAACCACCAGTTCATGGTGGTTTCCCTCTGACGGCCTGGGCTGCAGCCACCTCACTGCTGTGTCATTCAGTTTCCAGGACCACATGAACAGTTGGTCCACTGCCGTCATCTGACTGTCCCGAAACCGTTCATGATGGTCTTCCGGGGAGAGGCCCAAGTTATCCATGATGACCCAGCAGATGTCATTGAAGCTCTATCGTGAGGCCAGCAGCAGGCTCATTTGAGCCTTTCCAGAGAGCGGCGGCAGTAGCCACGATGCTCACTCTGCAGCAGGCCACTGTTATGCCTCCAGCGTGGCTTGGAAGGCCTCCAGGAAGACCCGAGGGTCATCACCCTCTCCCATCCAGTATATCGTCACCGCCAGTGGATGATTGGGCAGCGACAAAGTGACCCTCAACAACCTCTCCAACACCTATGTCAATACTCAGTCTGGTCCTGAAGTCTCTACAGTTGCCGCTGCTTGCTCCACGTGCATTCGCACTCACATTCACACCTTTGGGCAATTTAGAATTATCAGATAAACTAACCCCCTAATACCAAGTCTTCTTCGAAAAATGTGTTTAATTATAAATGTATAGGTGGGAAAATATATGATTACATTTTCTGTTTTTTTGCAGTGATCATCACATCCATCAACTGTTTAAGTGTCAAACTGGCAAGTTATGTGCAGAACTTCTTTACTGCAGCCAAACTTGTAATCATTCTTGTCATAGTTGGAGCAGGAATCGTTCTGTTGGCACAAGGTCAGTCTTCTTATAGATCTTTACATACAACTCTGTCTTTAAATGTTTGTGTTAATAAATGTTAACCAATGTTTAACCACTAACATTATTGTATATTATGTATTTGTGTCTAGGAAAAACAGAGAATTTTTCAAATGCTTTTGATGGCACTGCAACATCTTTTGGAGCAATTGGACTTGCATTTTATAATGGGCTTTGGGCTTATGATGGATGGTAATTATTTACATGGTTTCATACTTTCTCAGGCTATATGTGATAATATGATGAGTACTGCTCTTCTGAATTCAAATAAGGGGCACTGTAACCATCCTCAGCATTCAGAAAAGAAAAGAACAAAACTCTTTTACATCTTTGTTTTCAAAAATGACATACTTCAATCTGCTTGCATTTTATCTCAGATAACCTTACTGATGTATCCAGATCAGGCAGTATTCAACAAATTACACTAAAATATTTTTAGTAAGCAGATACCATAACCATCAAGGCCCAGGTAGAAACGTGGGCCTTGATGATGAACCTGTGAAACTATTTTAGCTTTCTATACAATTACAGCTGATGTACTGGTTGAGTATGTTGTTTTTAGTTATGCATTTCTGCATTACATTGCTAGTACAAGCATGTGAAAAAGTGTACCCTCTTTCTAAGGTTTTACATAACAGGAGATGAGCAAAAGATCATCTAGATCTTACTAGATCTAGAACCATTAAATTACAACCTCAAATGACCCCCCCCCCCACACACACACACACACACACACACACACACACACACACTTCTGCTCGGTGACAGCTCGTACTTTTCCACTCTCCTTTTTCTCCCTCCCTGGCGCTCACAGACACATAACTATGGCGTTATTTTTGTGCCAGTATTCTGAGCGCACGTAAAAAAAACTTTGCAGGTGCAAGTGTCGCATTTTGAGGAGAAATTTATTTTGAGCGAAGAAAAGCTAAATTTGAGAGAACAAAATTCATTGCTGCGTGCAAAAAATGTATTTCAGTGTTTGCTATTATCCATACACACACACAATAGCAGCCCCTCTTGCTCAGTTTTTGCATTTGCGCTTGCTCGCAATGTGTTGCTTGCTCTTTCAACATTTCTGCCCGTGCGCGCTCAACTCTTTCTGTATACCATTATATTTGTGCCACAAAACCAGCCAATCACAGACTTGGATGCAAGTCTGTTTTGGTCCCCAATCAGCTCAAAATGACGAAATGCAATATCCCAGAATCCATTTCGTCCAAAACTCAAACGAGGCAGTGGCGGAGGAACACAGAGTGGCGGAGTTTGAAATATTACTCTTTCTGGGTCACAAAATAAACTTTTACGATATTTTCAGGCAAGGATACAGGGAGTGCAGAATTATTAGGCAAATGAGTATTTTGTCCACATCATCCTCTTCATGCATGTTGTCTTACTCCAAGCTGTATAGGCTCGAAAGCCTACTACCAATTAAGCATATTAGGTGATGTGCATCTCTGTAATGAGAAGGGGTGTGGTCTAATGACATCAACACCCTATATCAGGTGTGCATAATTATTAGGCAACGTCCTTTCCTTTGGCAAAATGGGTCAAAAGAAGGACTTGACGGGCTCAGAAAAGTCAAAAATAGTGAGATATCTTGCAGAGGGATGCAGCAGTCTCAAAATTGCAAAGCTTCTGAAGCGTGATCATCGAACAATCAAGCGTTTCATTCAAAATAGTCAACAGGGTCGCAAGAAGCGTGTGGAAAAACCAAGGCGCAAAATAACTGCCCATGAACTGAGAAAAGTCAAGCGTGCAGCTGCCAACATGCCACTTGTCACCAGTTTGGCCATATTTCAGAGCTGCAACATCACTGGAGTGCCCAAAAGCACAAGGTGTGCAATACTCAGAGACATGGCCAAGGTAAGAAAGGCTGAAAGACGACCACCACTGAACAAGACACACAAGCTGAAACGTCAAGACTGGGCCAAGAAATATCTCAAGACTGATTTTTCTAAGGTTTTATGGACTGATGAAATGAGAGTGAGTCTTGATGGGCCAGATGGATGGGCCCTTGGCTGGATTGGTAAAGGGCAGAGAGCTCCAGTCCGACTCAGACGCCAGCAAGGTGGAGGTGGAGTACTGGTTTGGGCTGGTATCATCAAAGATGAGCTTGTGGGGCCTTTTCAGGTTGAGGATGGAGTCAAGCTCAACTCCCAGTCCTACTGCCGGTTTCTGGAAGACACCTTCTTCAAGCAGTGGTACAGGAAGAAGTCTGCGTCCTTCAAGAAAAACATGATTTTCATGCAGGACAATGCTCCATCACATGCGTCCAAGTACTCCACAGCGTGGCTGGCAAGAAAGGGTATAAAAGAAGAAAAACTAATGACATGGCCTCCTTGTTCACCTGATCTGAACCCCATTGAGAACCTCTGGTCCATCATCAAATGTGAGATTTACAAGGAGGGAAAACAGTACACCTCTCTGAACAGTGTCTGGGAGGCTGTGGTTGCTGCTGCACGCAATGTTGATGGTGAACAGATCAAAACACTGACAGAATCCATGGATGGCAGGCTTTTGAGTGTCCTTGCAAAGAAAGGTGGCTATATTGGTCGCTGATTTGTTTTTGTTTTGTTTTTGAATGTCAGAAATGTATATTTGTGAATGTGGAGATGTTATATTGGTTTCACTGGTAAAAATAAATAATTGAAATGGGTATATATTTGTTTTTTGTTAAGTTGCCTAATAATTATGCACAGTAATAGTCACCTGCACACACAGATATCCCCCTAAAATAGCTAAAACTAAAAACAAACTAAAAACTACTTCCAAAAACATTCAGCTTTGATATTAATGAGTTTTTTGGGTTCATTGAGAACATGGTTGTTGTTCAATAATAAAATTATTCCTCAAAAATACAACTTGCCTAATAATTCTGCACTCCCTGTAGTGCTGTGTAAACTTGAAATATCTGCTTGATTTATCAAGACATCACATATTTGCATAAGTGCTCTAATGTTTTCGGAGATGCCTGTTACCCACTAGCTGACCGCATAGCTGGACTGGCCATTGGGGCATTTGCCCAGTGGGCCGATGGTGATTTTTCATTTTTATGGACCAGGCGAAGCAGAAACTGAGGCTGAAGCTGAAGCTGGACCAGGCAAAGCTGAGGCTGAAGCTGAAGCTGGACCAGGCGAAGCAGAAGCTGAGGCTGAAGCTGAAGCTGGACCAGGCAAAGCAGAAGCTGAGGCTGAGGCTGAAGCTGGACCAGGCGAAGCAGAAGCTGAGGCTGAGGCTGAAGCTGGACCAGGCGAAGCAGAAGCTGAGGCTGAAGCTGAAGCTGGACCAGGCGAAGCAGAAGCTGAGGCTGAAGCTGGACCAGGCGAGGCAGCCGCAGGTGGTGGCTGGACGGGCTCCTCGGGCCCTCCAGCTGACGTGGCATGAGGCTGGACGGGCTCCTCGGGCCCTCCAGCTGACGAGGCATGAGGCTGGACGGGCTCCTCGGGCCCCCCAGCTGACGAAGAGAGATGCTGGCTGCGTTCACATGACAGCTTACAGTTATCAGTCCAGAAGCAAACAGGTGGTAGATGTCCTGAGGCAGGGACCAGCTCATTCACTTCAAGACTCATGTTGGCTGTCATAATAGGCTCTAAAACAGAAAGCCCTGTTTCTACATTCCTCCTTTCAGTCTCAATCAATGACATATCTTTATGGCCCAGATAAGCTGGGTTAGCCACAGGGAAAACAAGGATTACAATATTACCCACAAAAACATGACTTAAACCTTCATGGATAAGCTCCTGGGCAAACATGAAATATTCGGGTATGAATCTGGTTGATGAGAACTGACCAGCATGATAGCGGTAAGTGGTACATTGACTTGGAACCACGCTTGAGGTGGACTGTAACTCAAGGGTGTTATGTAGAGTGTATGGAAAAATGGGTACAGATAATGCTGTGCTAGCACCCTTAGCTGAGACAGGTGACATTTTAGGCTGTGTGCTGGTGGTAACATTATCCTTGGAACTCAAAACCTTGTCTAATAATGTGCTCACAGAAACACAGGAGAATTGTGTCAAGTTAACTCCGTGAGGGGACACCACATGTTCATTAACAGTAGAATTGTATCCCCTGGTCTCAGCCTCAATCTTCTGATTGGAGGTGGCAGTGCTGGAGGTAAACAGTCCAAAAACACCCTGCTCACGATTGTGAGGAAAACAGGATTCAGGTTGGGACATTTCACAGTTCATGTTACCCTGATTTGAATCCATGTTGTCATCTTTAAGTTTCAACGTGAGTTCATGATCAGCTTTTTCAGTTTTAAGTTAATTGAAAATAGGAGCAGCAGGCAAAACATGATCACACATCATCTCACACTCAGTCCTTTTATACTTTACGTCATGACCCTCCTCCTCTAAAATATCCTTACTTGCTATGAAAGCACGGGGGCCTACTTTAAGTAGCTCGTTGGTGAGCAGAGCAGACTCAGGAAGGGAGGTGTTAGTGTAACCCATATTTAAGGATGGCTTGGATAAAATATACCAAAATGAAAAAAGGACCATTAATCTTAGCAGTACACTCTGTTTATAGTGAATAAGCCATAGGTGCAGCAGTTAAAGAGTTAACTGCTCTGGTGTAGGCGTGAGTTGCTCTAAGCCAATGAGCTGCTGAAACGTGGTGCAGGGCCCCGCCTGCCATCTCTGACTGAGAGAGCACAGGCTTTTCCTCCTCTCTCTCTCTCTCTCGCAAACTCTCCATGAGCACGCTAGCGAGGAAAAAGACACAGCGATTTACTGAAACGAGGTATGGGAAAAAAATTAATATAAACGGGAGAGTTAGCACTCGCTGCTTATGAAAGATTGTTTTATTGTATGTGTACTGCTAAGACAAGTAACTAGCTGGTTCCTTTTACATTGTTTGGTCGACGAAGGTCGGGAGTTTGAGACGACGCCATTTCATCATTCCTGCGCCATCTCGCGCTGCTCCGCCTTTCTTTTCTGAGATCGGTGAGCAAAGTATTTTAATAGTTCATTGTTTATCTGTGCTTTTCATGAGTTCTTTGCAAGCAAAATGTTCCAGTGTTTATTGGATAATTGTTTAAAAAAATATTTTGTGGAAAACTTTATTCAATTTACTGAAAAAACAGCATTTGAAGCAAATGCACAGTTTGTGTGTTTTACTGTTTATTTTCAATTTGTAACATGGGTAACGTTGCAAATAATACATTTTAGGTGATAGGACTTTGAACTGTGATTATATAAGGAACTTAATATGTCCTATGACACTGTCGTTGACAGGTCAGGTTTTTTTTTTGTTTCCCTTTGTATCTTCCTTTTGATGCATTGCAACGGATCCTGTAATCGATGGCGAGCCAACCCCGTTGAAGGACCAACTGACTTTGTTCTGTGCTGCACAGCAGTGTGGTAGGCCAGCTGCAACAAAACAGAAACACACCACGCCACTTTGAACTTGTTGTTCCCCTTCTTCACACACATCCCCCTGGACTTACGGACGGTTTATTTTAAGGACTTTTTACGGACTCTATACATCCCACAAACAGGAAGGGAAGTGGGTGTGGGCGGTTGGATCTATTTCTCCAGCTTAATAATTGTTGCAATTTGTTAACAAAGTCTATGAAGATACAAACAAATGTTGTCATTTGGATCTTGGTAATTGAGATTGTGGTTCATTTTGAACGTGAACTTTGTACATCTAGAAGGGTGCACCCAGGTAAGGTTTATTTTTTTTAAAGTGATTACTGTGATTGTGCCACAGGGTTGTCACTGAGGAAAATACTGGTACCAAAAAGAGACACTTTTATTTGTAATGTTTTGTATGGTTGTCATATTTTCTTTTATTTTCTTTTCTGGGTGAAAAGAAAAATACAAAGCCGGCATTTTTCAAAACTCACAGTTGCCTGAGTCTCATTCAGTTTGCCTCTCCTGTACGTAGCCGAACCTACTGGTCCAAATCATTGAGCTCTTTTGCATCAAATTTGGGTGAAGTACCTTTTGATCTTGGAGTATTTGAAACACATCAGTGTTACATTAGCCACAGGTAACTCAGTCTTTGATGGGACTCCAGGCACATTAAATGACACAGGAGAAAACACCTCCACCCCTCTCCCCACACAATTAGCATTAAGGTCTGTGGAGGTCTCTTTCAATCTAAGTGTAGCGTCAGAGGTCCCTGCAAGATTACTAGGTTTGTCCATGATTATCTTTGGGACAAAATCTCTAGGCTGTGGCTCGGTTAGCAGTGCATTACTCAGCCTACAGTTAGCACTGGCTAATTCTGAAACAGTGTCTTTATTTTTGCTAACAGTAAAACACGAAACAGGGGAAACGCCGTTTCTTCTTGATTGTAGTTTCCGATGAACCAGACAGCGGCGCCTCATGCGCGCCGGGCGGCATCGCAGAGGCTGGGGAACTGGGTGCTGATGGAGTGGTAGGTGAGAGTTCCTGGAAGCTCAGGGGACCCCCGAGAGCCAGGCGAGTTCCCCGGAAGATCTCTTCATAGTTGGGAGTGAGCCACGGCTTCCACCGGAGCTCTTCCTCCAGTTGAGCACATGCAGTGTGCTGCCGCTCCTCGAGGTCGAAGTCCATGACCTCCACAGCATCCTCGTGTTGCTCAGTGGAGGGCGAGACATGCCGTAGCAATGAGCGACGGCGACGTGAACGCCACTTCCTTTTTGAAGCGGTCGTGGACGAAACTTGAATTTCTGTGGCGACCGGCTCCTCGTCTTCCGACCACATCCGTGCCAGATAAGAAGCAGGAGACGGGTAGTCCGGTCGAGGCGGCGAGGGTGAACGACTGAGCTGTGATAGCGAAGTGGAAACCGGCGAGCTGAGGGGTGGCGCCGGCGCAGAAGAGTGTGGCGCTGTGGCGAACTTCAGCGTGCCGACTCGCACGCTTACAGCAGGCGGAGGGGAGGCTGCGCAGCCGCGGGGCTGTGGTGATGCAGCCCGCACACTGGGCCACTGATGCTGCCGTGGACGGGGTTGGAGGATGGTGCGGAGGTAGTCTGAGATCAGAGGGGGTAGCGCTTCCCATAACCATGAAAAAACCTTGACGCTTACCCGCAACGAGTGAAGTAACTCCTCCCTCTCCTCTTCTCTAGAGCTTTGCCTCCACTGGCAGCATAACGACTCCACTGCTCGGATTACGTCTCTACTATGTGTCGCTGGGTCCGACATGGTCAGGTCGTTCTGTCACGGCGGGGTGCGCCGATAAGTTTAGTTTACAGGACCCAGAAGCAGACACTGAAAGGTGGAGTTGCTGGCTGAACAGAAGACGATCCTTTATTTGGATGTTGGCACATGAAAAAGCATGAAGCTATGAAAACTAAGAAAACTGTGAACACTCAGAAAACTAAAGGACTAAGAAACTCAGAGAAAATGCTATGACAAACTATGAACACTGAGTAAACTATGACGAAACACTATGGGGATGCAAACAGACGACCTGACAACGAAACATAGAAAACAGAGGACTTAAATACACACATGAGGTGATCAGGGGAAGTCGAGACACATGAGGAAACAGCTGACAAGGATGAACATAACGATGCACAGGAAATGTAAATTCAAACACAATGACATGAAAACTGGACTTTCAAAATAAAACAGGAAACCTAAGACGCAGACATGACAACCTGAACTTGACAACGTAAGACACAGACATGAAACACATGAAGGGCAAGGGAGACTTAACAGGGGTGGAAGACACAAGGGAAATCTAATAACAAAGAACTAGAACAACCTAGGCATGATAAAAAATGAACTTAGAAAACCTGAAGGGCTTAAACATAAACTAAAACTCAAAACGCTGGGTCAAAAGACCCAGGATCGTGACAGAAAAGTATTTCTTTGTACCTCCTTTCCCTGTTATTGCCCTACCCTGCCCCCTGGCAAAACTTTGCTAGACCCGCCCCTGCACAGTTACCAGCTGTCAGCTACTTAGAAAAGGATCCTGATGTTATTTGTCTCTCGGAAACAGTTCATAGCTTCCCTTCAACTCATTCATGTCGCCTAAAAGGTAAACCTGTTTCTCCATCACCTGTTCAGCTCTGATGATTCAGTAAGGACATCTGCTGGTTTCATCTTCATGTTTCCCTCTCACCACATATCCAAACCGATATCATGACCAGCAGCTTTTACAGCTGTGGCTCCAGCAAACATCAGCTGATACTGGAAATTAATATTAAATAAATTCTAACAACAGCTGATCAAGCTTAAACGTGCTGCTGTTGTTTAGCGCGACATCCGCTGGTTTCCTCTTTCTGGCGCAAAGTGGGCGATAAGCCAACAAGAGAGAAAAGCCGATCAGCTGATCATTGATCAGTTTCATGATTGAAGTAGTAACAGGAGAGGGAGGGGGGAGAATGAGAGAAGAAGAGGCAGCTGACAGCGTAAAGACACAGAATAACTCCAGCTTTGTGTCTTTTTCCATTCTAGCTGAAGTATGGGACAAACTGTGTTCCTTCTTAGCTCAATACGAAACGCGTAATATTTTCTCTGAATAAGAGACGATTCTGTTTTTTATGGGATGGCTGGCAACTATACTAACTAACCTTATGAATAAAATAAAGTTCACTATCAGTAACATCACAGCACCCACCCAGCTGTATAGAAACTCCGTCATGCTAGCTAGTACGCAGTACCAGTTATTATAACTGACTGTAAAAAGTCAGCACAACGAAAATAAATGACAGGTAGTAATAAAATAAACTACTAACTCTTTTAGGCTACGTCCACACCTACACGGGTATTTTTGAAAACGCAGCTGTTTCGTCCACACGTAAACGGCATTTCGAATCACCGAAAACGGAGATTTTTTTTAACTCCTTTTTTGCGTTTACGTGTGGATGAGGAATACAGAGTTCGTCAGGCAACGTCAAAGGTATGTGCCTTTTTCACGTCACGCTGTGCGCACGTTATTGTTTACATGAGATGAATTGCAGAATAGCAGATAGAGACAAAATACTGTTAATCTGACTATCTTCAGGTTTTACATGCTTACATATACACACGCAGTTAATGTCCCTCCATTTAGAAAGGCAGAGGCGTAATGGTGTGATTATTTTACGTGTAGTTTTTTTTTTTTTCATGTGTAATAATATTCAACATTGCTATCAATACATTTCTCAAAAAATGCCTCTCTGTGAAAAATGGGTTTAAAAACATAAACAACTGTGGGATACTGTTTGTCTGTGATTTGAACAGCCCAGCTGCTCCCGACACAGGGAAAACCAATTCTGCAGGGGAGACCTACCTTGGCACTTGTGCAGGTGAAACCAAAGGGAAGATATGCTTCACCATATTTTCTAGTCTTTGGCTTAGAATGAAGTTGGTTTGGAAACATATTCAGCGATGCTTCTAGTGATGTGTCGTTCGCGAACGAAATGGCTCTTAGAGCAGGGTCTTTGACGTGAACGATGCGAGCCGGCTCCTTATCTTGAGCCGTGTTTTTTTTTTTTTTTCTCTTTTTCTCTCCCTCTCTTTCGCACTTTTTTCGCTTCACTCTGCATGCGATCCTTGTGCTTTGCGCTGGGAAGAGGGGGGAGGGGTGGTAGTTACACTCACAGTAGCACAGGAACAGAGCTGGAGGGAAAGAGAGCCAGGGACAACAACATCACATTAGAAAGGTATAGTAATCATCCACAACTATTTTCAGTTGCAGATAAAGGATTCAGAAAGTTTATTCATGCAGGCCTATATGACAGAGAATGTGCATCTTCTTTTTGTTTTCATATTTTAATTTATATTTAATTGTGTTGTGGTTTGCAGTGTTTTGTGTTGTTTCACTTTAAATTTGTTTAAAAGGAAAAAGCTGAAAATTTAAATAGTTAAAAGTTGAACTGTGACCAGTTGGTTTTTGTATTATATGATTTATTTATTACATTTTATGTGGAGTGAATAAATAAAAGTATATTTACGGTGGCCCCTAGAGACAAAGCACATACAAACTCCAAAACACGTACAAACCCTGAAGCACGTAAAAACTCCAAAACACGTAAAAACTCAGAAGCACGTAAAAACTCCAAAACACGTACAAAACACAACAGAAGTGCTCCAGAATGCTACGCCCAGTGTTGAGCTTTTGTTACCTAGAGGCTACACAAGCCAGCAAGTACCAACGACCGGATTTGGTGTGTGGTAGTAACAGGTAAATGAACTTTTTTTTTAATTATTTGAATATATATGAGTGCTTGTGTAGAAATACACAAACAATACACATATGCTTTCAATTGTGTAATTTAAGTGATCTAGGTAGCTCTGTTTTGGAAGTTCAGTTAACGCTAGAAATGTGTTTTGGAGTTTGTACGTGCTTTTTGGAGTTTGTATGCGTTTTCTCTCTAGGGGCCATTGTATATATTTATATATAAACATATATAAATAAAACCACTTTTTTTTACATTAGTAATTCCTTTCGTGCATAATTTCATATTATTGTTAATAATAAATTAATTAAAGCAACAAAACAACCCGAAGAGCCGGTTCGGAGCCAAAAGAGCCGGCTCTTTTTAGTGAGCCGAGCCGAAAGAGCCGGATCTCTAAAAAGAGCCGGAAATCCCATCACTAGATGCTTCATCTCCTGCTTTGCGTTTCTGTGGGCCCCGTGCTAGCAGTGTCCAAGCGTTTTGTTACCCCCCCCTTTTCATTCCGCGCCCCCCCTGCAATGGCTCTGCGCCCCCCCTAGGGGGCGGGCCCCACACTTTGGGAAGGTCTGGCCTTAACATATGAAACAGGAAAAGACTGTGGTGTAATCCCTTTATTTTAGCAAAGTAACAGCAGGGCTCGCAAAATCGCTAGCCCGACGTCCCGGGGCTAGCGATTTTTCCAGTCGGGCTACCAAAATCTAACTCAGCCCTGCCCGTCGGGCTATCATAGGAAGGAAAATATATGTCTATGCTTTTGCATTCTTTCGCCAATGTAGTTGAGTAATTATGTCATTGGCATCGATGAGCCACTGTCAATATGCAGTGTTGGGAAGGTTACTTTTAAAATGTATTCCATTACAGAATACAGAATACATGCCCTAAAATGTATTCTGTAACGTATTCCGTTACGTTACTCAATGAGAGTAACGTATTCTGAATACTTTGGATTACTTAACATATTATCATGCATTTTACAACTACATGAATGTACTATTGCTGTGTGATTTATTACTATTACTGAAGGTCCGCGGCTCCGAACCTGTAGTAAAGGGACCTCTGACTAATATGGTTCCGTGTGGGGCTCGTAGCCGAAAAATAGCTTTACTTTGTTGTGTGGGTCAACTCTGCTTGCGAGAGACAGAGAGAGGTGTTGAAAGGTTGCTCCAACGGAACTTATTGTTTCGGAGGAAAACAGGAACACAGCGTACAGTCGAGTTTTAATAGCTTACTTACAACTGGGCTCGTCAGGCACTCTTCTTGGCTGCAGTGGTTATTATTATATTTACATGCTTCCAGCTCCTGTTTTTGCTCGATGACAGCTTGTACTTTTCCACTCTCCTTTTTCTCCCACCTCGCGCTTACAGACACATAATGAGTATGGCAGTCCATTCTCCCTGCAGCACGGACTACACTGCCCATGAGGCTACATTCTGCCTATTAGCTTAGCACAACAACAACAACAACAACAAAAAGGCGCTCTCTCACCCAGGAAACACGCAGAGCGAGAGCGTCACCCTGTAACCATGGCAACCGCAACGCTGCCGCCTGGAACTACGGAACGTAGCTGTCAAACAAAACCCAAACAGTCCTGACCCGCCACAATATGAAACAGGAAAGTACCGCCGTGTAATCCATTTATTTCAACAAAGTAACTGTATTCTAAATACCACCTTTTTAAACAGTAACTGTAATGGAATACAGTTACTCATATTTTGTATTTTAAATACGTAACGGCGGTACATGTATTCCGTTACTCCCCAACACTGTCAATATGTGACATATTGAAATCGCGTTTGAATTTGCGCTTGTTTTTTGCTTTCACTTTCATTTTGCAATTGCGCGAACGGTGTGCAGAGAGCAGCAGCACTGATTGGTGAGTGACGATTAATTGCGCACCAATTCCTCTGACATCGTCTTATCACTCATTAGCTTACTATTCAAACGCGACAAGTGAAATCTCTCGCAGCAAGCTTAAACATGTGAGAGGTTGAGTGCGCAAAGAATCGCTGACCGTTATGTAAGTACGTGTGTAAAAGCAGCAGGATTTACGCTGGTATTTTAGTTCTGCTCAGCCAAATAAGACAGGTCAGGGTGAAGAAGGGGCAGCCAAAGAAAAGCCTACCACAAAACGGAAAAGTTATGACAAATCAGACTATGAGGCAAAAAGAAAGCGCAGCTTTTTTGGTTTCATGGACAAAAGAATTTCTGTGGCTGGAATATGACAAGCTAAATAACATGATCAAAGGAGCTTGCAAAGAAAAGCGTCTGGACTTCTTTAAGTTACTTGAAGACGTTTCACCTCTCATCCGAGAAGCTTCTTCAGTTCTAAGGTCAAATGGTGGAGAGTCCCAGATATAAACCTAGTGGGAGTATCCCCCCACAGAGGGACAAAAGGACCCCCTGATGATCCTCTAATCGCCTGAGCCAAGGTGTGAAACTGGGTGTGGGTCCCAATCAGCCAGAGTTTCGGGTGTGTTCATTGTGAAACCTGGCCCCACCTTATCATGCGAATTCCTGAGGTCAGATGGCCCAGGATGTGAGTGGGCGTTAAGGCGTCTGGGAAGGGATCTCAAAACTGGATTATAGATGGCAGAGAGTTGGTGTCGTAAACCCCCGCCTCTGTTCAAAGATGGTCGCTCACAGTGGACATAGATGGCTTCTTTCACTCCTCTTTCAAACCATCTGTCCTCTCTGTCCAAAATGTGAACACTGGCATCCTCGAAAGAGTGTCCTTTATCCTTAAGATGCAGATGGACTGCTGAGTCTTGTCCTGTGGAGGTGGCTCTTCTGTGTTGTGCCATGCGCTTGTGAAGTGGCTGTTTGGTCTCTCCAATGTAGAGGTCTGGGCATTCCTCGCTGCACTGTACAGCATACACCACATTGTTAAGTCTGTGTTTTGGCGTTTTGTCTTTCGGGTGAACCAGTTTTTGTCTGAGCGTGTTGCTGGGTCTGAAATGCACCGGGATGTCATGCTTGGAGAAAACTCTCCTAAGTTTTTCTGATACACCAGCTACATAGGGGATGACAATGTTGTTGCGTCTGTCCTTCTTATCCTCCCTCGTTGGTGTCTGGTCTTCTTTTCTGTGCCTCTTTGCTGACTTTAAGAACGCCCATTTAGGCTAGCCGCACGTTTTGAGTGCTTCCTTTACATGTGTGTGTTCCTTCTTTTTTCCTTCAGGCTTAGAGGGAACATGTTCTGCCCGGTGGTGTAGGGTCCTAATTACTCCAAGTTTGGAGTCACTACGATGACCTGGATGACTGAGAACCTTCACAGACATAAATAACATGATGTTCTGCCAGGCGTGTTGTGAGTTTCATTTGATTTCTGAGTCGACAAGCGCCTTTGTTACTGGGACCAGTAATTTTAAGAAAGACCCCATCAGAACCCATGAGAAATGCAAGAAATGCATTATTGCCCAGTCTGCAGTATCTTTCCCAGAACAAACAGCAATTGCAAAAAAACATACTAAAAATAAATCAAGCACAACAAGAACTCCTGAAAAAGCTGTTTAGAACAGCGTGCTATATTGCAAAGAGTGAACTACCATTGGCAAAATTTAGCAGTCTTTGCAAACTTCAAAAAGCAAATGGCCTAGATCTTGGTTCCACTTGCCTCTTACCTGTGACTTCATTGGAAATTTCAGATTCAGGATCTGACACAGACTGATTCATGTTCTACACAGTTCTTACAAGAAATTCTTCATAGAAATTTCTGTTCAATTTGAACCAAGTATTTGAGTTGATGGTTGTAATTTTTATACAGTTGTTGTGATTTGCATTTTAACAATTTTTTTGATTAATTTTTGTTTCTGTTGCAATATTATACTTTAATGTATAATATTGTAACGGAAACAAAACATAAAAAAATTGATTTCTTTTTTATTCGGGCTACTTAAATTTATTTTGGGCTACCAAAAACTGAAGAATGCCTGCCCGAAGGGCTACCAGAGATTTTGAAATTTTGCGAGCCTTGAACTGTATTCTGAATACCACCTTTTTAAACGGTAACTGTAACGGAATACAGTTACTCATATTTTGTATTTTAAATACGTAACAGTGGCACATGTATTCCGTTGCTCCCCAACACTGTTCCCCCTTGCCTGTCTTAACACACACCTGAATGATCCAGACTAGAAAACTGCCAAAACTGCCAGTGATCACTGCAGTGTAGTTTATTAGCAGCACCGGTTGGTATTAAACCTTTTAATTTCCATGGAAAACATGATTTAGTGTCATTCATCTGAGGTTGTATTTAAAGGGCAAATAAAACATAAAAGACATAAAAGAATAAGTTACTGCTACCGAAGATGCTGAAGAGGCTAACTCTTTTCCTGTTTATTAGGCCAGAAAAACTGGACTTAACTGGGTTACTGAGTATGTGCATATACATTTGAGTCCAATACTCTACTGAGAAATATGTATCATATATTTTCTATTTCATTACTTTTACAGGAACCAACTAAATTTCATCACAGAAGAGCTAAGAGACCCATTCAGGTAAAAACATGCCTTAAAGAAACTCTAGTGTTAAGCAATAATTCACAAGGCGTTGAATTTTTAAAAAATACTTTTTCTTTTGTTGATTAATTTCAGGGACTTGCCACTGGCGATTGTTATTGGGATTCCTTTGGTTACTGTGTGCTATGTTTTGGTCAATGTTGCTTACTTCACTGTTATGACCACAACTGAACTGCTTTTGTCTCCAGCGGTTGCTGTGGTAAGGATAACACTGGTCAATAAGCATCTTGCTACTGGCATTCACTCACCTATACTTTAACAAATGTTTACTTAGTGACTGCAAATCTGATAACCATTTTTATCTAGCTAGTAATATTAGTTTTTAGGTATGATGTTTCAAGTATTTGACAGTTACAGTAACTGGATAGAAAGGATGATGTGTTTCAGAATTTAAGAAAAAAAGCTTGGTTTCGAGAAAAGTGAAGACAAAATCAAAGAAGGTTTATTTTTGTGTTGATCCTGAAAAAGCTGCTGACTTCTCAGCTTGCCCAGCTTAAGTCACCATTAATGTGAGATGGACACGCTTGTAAAATGGAAACAGCTAAGTTTTCTCTGAGTACAAAACAAGCTTTCTGCAACAATAGCTGACTGCAGGGTCAAGACAACTGTAATGTAAAGGATGGATGCAAACAACCAAGGAGCTTTATTACAACACTGTCTGTAATAAAAGGAAGAGATTGTATTACTTTTTTGGTGGGAGATAGAAAATTAGACATAGTGATAAATAATATTGATATTAAAGTGTCAAAATCAAGCTTCATATCTTAAATTACTGTCAAAACAAGTAGCAAATACAAATATCTTTTGTCAATCATTGAAAGTTAAAATAGCTGAGAGACATTAACTTTTAAATTTAAATTCAGTCTGTAATATCTTATTACTGATATCAAATTTTGACAGACATAAATGAGAACATCCCCAAAAGACCTAGTTATTAATCCACATGTAGTATGCCTAAATTTTATTTATTTATGACAGTTGTAAATGAGCATAATAGCCCCTTGTTTTCATACCTTGTATTTTCTGAAACATTAGTTTGTATTTTTTTAGACTTTCGGAGACAGAGTCCTTTACCCAGCATCTTGGATTGTTCCTCTCTTTGTTGTCTTCTCAACATTTGGTTCTGCCAATGGAAGCTGCTTCACTGCTGGCAGGTAAAAGAGACATCTATTACATATTGCATGTCATGCTGATAGTTTGGCATAATCTAGATTATTTCTGTCAGTAGCTTTAGAGCGGTTTGAAGTGCATATTTATGTATGTGTAAAAATGAAACAACATCTGAAAATGAAAGTTAGAATCCTGAAGGGGATGGAACGAAAAATGAAAAAGAAAAAAATTAATAATGTAAACCTAATGTTTTTTGCTTTACAGATTGGTCTATGCATCTGGCAGAGAAGGACACATGGTGAAAATCTTATCCTACATTAATGTGAAACGCTACACTCCTGCTCCTGCTCTTATATTCAATGTGAGTCTTACGCATTTAATGACTCATTTTGTATGCATTCTAATTTGGCCTCAGATGATCAGCCATCTATTGTTTAAAATGTTATATGTCCTTTCACGGTGTGTTGATTAGAGATTGTAAAAGTTTTAAATGAGCCCAAAAACCAGTGTCATTTCAAGTCCTATAAATTTTACATGGATTCTCAGATAAACAATACACTGTGTTGTTTCACTACATTGCATTTCACTGTTTAATTTTTCTCTGTTTTAGGGTGTTTTGGCTATTTTCTACATTATTCCAGCAGATATCAACACCCTCATTAACTACTTCAGCTTTGCTCAGTGGTTTTTCTATGGGCTGGCAGCACTGGCTCTCATAGTCATGCGCTTCACTAGAAAGGACCTGGACAGACCAGTTAAGGTGAGGCTAGTTTATCTTTTATGCTGTTTGGCACAAAAGATCATTTTATTCATTTTGATGCCTTGTTAATTTGGATTGACAAACCACATCATACAAAAATGACCCCAATCAAGCCTTGAGATGAGGATTTATTTTATTTATTTTAACAATACCTAGTTATTAGTTAACAGAATAGTTATGATCAGTAATAGAAAGTCAAATATATACTTGATTTTAGAAAATTTTATCAGTTTTCTAGAAAACATTTCTACCTGTTTTGACTCGTCTATGCAGTCAACAGTAATTTCTGTTTTATTTGTTAGTCAGCCATATTTAGCTTTGTCTCAAAATGTAGTAGTAAAAGTTATTATTTTTAAGTGTTACATCAAATATTAGACAATCAAATACTTCCTATGTACTTCTCTGTTCCCTTGAAGATACCGGTGGTCTTAGCAGGCATCATGGTCCTGGTGTCCTGCTACCTGGTCTTGGCACCCATCATTGATCAGCCAGAGCTGGAATACCTTTACTGTACCATCTTCATCTTCAGTGGTCTTATCCTTTACTACCCATTTGTCTACCGAAAAGTGAACTGGGGGCGCAAAATCATGAGTAAGTTTATATTTTTGACTGTAAAAATTTAAAATATATATGTTGAGAAGTATGTAGAATCATATGATCAAATATGGATATGAAATGATGATTACTTAAGTGCTTGTGTTGATTTGACCTCTAACTTCTGTTTCCTCATAGGGCCTATCACTATGCATCTCCAGCTGCTAATGGATGTAGCTCCTCCTGAGAAAACTGAATGAGAAGGGATAACGTGTTTCGGTGTCTACAGGGTAATGAAAAGTGTTCTGTCTAGTTTTGGAAACAGGAAGTGTGCTCAAAGGGTTAGCGCCACATTTTAGAGCTCACTTCTCTGCAAAAGTAGGATGAAATGAAATAATTTAAATTTGTTGGTTCAGGGCTCAGAAATTGTGTTTATATATAATGACTGCAGGATACAGTTGGAGTATCTGCAGGATATTCCAGAAGTATATGAAATATAAACTAAAAACAGATGAAAGGGTACGCTTTCATCTGTTTTTACTTCTAAAAATTATATACTTGTGAACTATACACACACACACAGACACACACAGACACATACACACTTATATATACTGCATATATATATAATTTCGGGGTGCAACAATCCATGTATCGTTATTGAACCGTTTGATACAGTGCTTTCGGTTTGGTACGCATATGTATCGAGCAATACAAAATTTTTTATTTATTTTATCAACTTTTCTTCTGACGATGCTGTCTGTGTTGAGAGCTCAGTGGATCTGCGCTTGACTACTCCGCACTGTCTAGCGCAGATCCACTGAGTGCAGTGCAAGCGAGACAGAAGCTAAGCGTGTTGCAACATGGCAACTGCCTCAATGCTACCCGAAATTGAACCTCCCCCACCCTCATTCAGATCTGGCGTTTGGAACTATTTTGGTTTTCATGTGACGTATGACCCTGAAGGTAAGCGCGTCATGGACAAAAGTAAAACAATATGTCAGATGTGCCAGGCAATGCTCAATTACATTGGTGGGAACTAGTGCGTTAGCGCAGTTAGCTCGTTAACGTGTTGACGCCATCCAGCCCCACGCACGGAGCGATCCGCGGTAACTCGTTAACGGAGATTTGCCTCGTTATGCCGTTAACGTCATTTTAACGGGATTAACGCTGACAGCACTAGTGGGAACACAACGAATATGACTGCACATTTACGCCGACATCATCCTAGTGCAAAGACAAGTGGAAGCAGACAAAAACAACAAGCACGCATGCTACAAACTTTACCCGAGTCATTTAGACCAGCGGTCCCCAACCCCCGGGCCTTGGACCGGTACCGGTCCGTGAATCGTTTGGTACCGGGCCGCGAGAGTTGAGGCTCAGGTGTGAAATGTATGGTTTTCAGGGTTTTTATCGGTTTTCAGCGTTATTTTGTTATCGTTTTTATCTTTAACTCGGTTTTCCTTGGTCTTTTCACGTGTGTTATGAATAAATCTTCTTTTTTCGGTACCGGTACTAGTTTTATTTTGTTGTATTTATCCGCGACACCTTAAAGGCCACTCCGTGAAAATATTGTCGGGCATAAACCGGTCCGTGGGGCAAAAAAGGTTGGGGACCGCTGATTTAGACAGCTGTTAGCACATGATTCTCCTTATGGGGACCTGATATGTTTAATATGCTGCTGAGAGTATACCCCAGAAGAAGCGTATAGTATAGCTTTTATTTTGGAAAGAGCCATTTCTCTGTAATAAACTCTCTTTTCCAAAGATGAGTGATTTCTCGATCAGATAGATTTCATTTTTTTATTACTTTGTTGTTTCAGCAACATTAAATTTAAAAACTGTACCTTTGAGTTAAAATATATATTTATAATTTTAATAAATGACAAATTAAAAAAGCATGAACATTTTTTTGTATCGAAAAAATATCGAACCGTGAATTTTGTGTATCGTTGCACCCCTAATACACACACACACACACACACACATATATATATATATATATATATATATATATATATATATATATATATATATATATATCCATCCATTCGCTTCCGCGTATCCTTTTCAGGGTAGCGGGGGTCGCTGGAGCCTATCCCAGCTGTCATAGGGCGTGATGTGATTGCTCAATGCTGAGTTTAGCAATCACTGTATTGAGCAACTGTTTTATTTAGCCACACTGCAAAATGTTTTTTATTTGGTCAAAGATCACTTCATGTAAACCTATTGGGATTTTGAATCAGCACTTGAGCAAAGGGAATTGTAAACATTTTAATTGTGTTGTAAATGACTGAAGCACATGAAGACCTTGCAGATGTGTAACTTTTCTTGTTGTTCCCAAACATCAAAGATTTGTAGATGTTTGTGTATTCATTTTTAACAATGCTTTCCCCCCTGAGTTATACTGTAATGAGGCTGTATTGTGTTTACATGATGGTTAAGGAAATTATTAATCTTATTGGTCATGAAATACACAAAAAAATAAAACGTTTGTGATTACAGCAAATAACCGTTCTGGTCTTTTTCATCTGTTTGCTACTTTAACTGCTTAAATATGCTCTGATATGGTCTTTTTCATAATTACAGTTGATGGATAGCAAACAGTGATTCTAAGATATACTCGCCTTTCATTTAATAGAAGTACTTTTAATTGGATGTGTTTGTCACAAATTTTGACATTTCTATTTCAGGTAACTGGTAGCGTCTTATGGCTGGCAATTTCAGTTCATTTAAAAAACAAAAGTGATGCAGTGTGTGTAGTGAGGAGTATTTTGATGTGTGTTTCTAAGGCAGGTCAGAGAGATACAGTGAGGTCTTGCAGACTATGTTTGAATTGCTGGTTCCATTAGAGTTCCATTTTAATTTCAGTGTGTGAAGAGTACTGCAAAGTTATGCAATGCAGCAAGTTGAAGAGACTCTAAGGTCATTATGAGAAACCCTTCTCCTGGTAAAGACACTTTAACAACCAACAGACACTTGAAGGCCTATACCAGTCAAAGGTATTAACACCGCGAAACGTTTGGACTACTGGAAATCTTCGCTTCATCGCTCAGGATCTTTGTACGCCGTCAAGTAGGCGAAAGGGTGGTTCCACAGTGTGTGGCATCAACTGTTTGCCTGCCCGGCGGCCTGCCACTACATTCCGTAAATAAAGCTTATCATGTGATTTTCTTTTTTTATGGTTATAGTATCGCCGTCAGACTCTCACTCTATTCTTACTCTCAGTTACTGTTTTACAAAGTTGGGGAGCTGCATATGTTTAAAATTTTGCTATTGCACAATATCATGAGTTAAGAAAATCTGCTGTGTAATTCAAAGCAGTACCTTTTTAAAGCTTCTGCTCAATAGATTTCATGAAGCTAGAACTTCGCCATAACTCATCCCCCTTCTCATGTAGAGCTGTCCAATCACATTTGGGAACCTCCTACCAGAGGAGTTGCTCAGTTTAATGCAGTTTTTTTCTTCTTTTCCAATTTTCATCAGACATTTCTGCTCTACTTCGCTGAACTTAGCTTAACATAATTTGTGTGTTCACAACACTGCACCTGGGCTTGAAAAAGCTGCATTCAAGGTCCAACATTGAGTTTTTTATTTTCTTCAAGTAAGTTAAGTAAGTTAAAACATGTTTTTTAAATGTGCATTTCTTTATAATCATGTATTACATAGTATGTGATAGTGGTGATGCAGAGCTACTGTTAAATGTAATTACATTCAAGCAATTCTTTCTTAAACAAGTCGTTTGTTATTTGATATATGTTAAGTATTAATATTATAATTTGTAGTTAAATATTATCACTGAGTGTCAGAGTAAGAGACATTTGAGCTCTCCCCACTCTTTTTATAATGTTTGACTTACTGCCAGTCTGTACCAGTTCTCCTAGTATGACTTTAAGTTGGGGTCTATGTTTAGAATACTAATATGTTCAGTTTTTCCCAGTTAAAAAGCATATGAAGCATATGAGCTGATCATTACTGCACTAAAGAGCACCAAATCCAAATGTTCTACTTTTAAATTGTATTTTACAAATCACAAAAAAATCACTAAAATTAACCCTTTGACTCTCAAATAGTTAATGAATGTTAAGGATTACAGTTAATACAGCTCTAAGGGACATTTGTTAAAAATTGCGATTATATTTGTTTAAAAGCTCCACACAAACAATAATAATAATAATAATAAACTTTATTTATAAAGCACACTAAAAAACCAAGGGTATACCAAGGTGCTTGACAAAAATAAAATAGGAAAAGGGAGATGGGAGGGAAAAGAGAAAGGACCTGGCACGTATCAATTATAAAAACCTTGACAATCATAAGATATAAAAGTAGTTCACAAGCATAACGGATAAAAATGTACCAACGCGCACCAAGTGTTAACTAGGTGGAAAGGCAAGATTAAACAAATAAGTCTTCAGCCGTGATTTAAACAGTGGCATAGAGTCAGACGTCCGGATAGCAACAGGAAGGTTGTTCCATAAGACTGGGGCAGCTACAGCAAACGCGCGGTCACCACGAGACTTCAGCCGAGAACGAGGTTGCTCCAGAAGAATTTGGGTAGCAGATCTAAGTGCTCTGACAGGAGTGTGTAACCTGAGAAGCTCATTGAGGTAGCTCGGCGCCAAGTTATTAATGGTTTTGTAGGTGAAAAGTAATATTTTAAATTGAATACGTATTTAATTGGAAGCCAGTGCAAGCCAGCAAGAACAGGAGTGATGGAAGAAAACTTCCTGCTACCTGTCAAAAGGCGTGCCGCCGCATTCTGGACAGTCTGCAATCTAACGAGAAGGGTGGAGGAAAGGCCAATATAAAGAGAGTTGCAGTAGTCCAACCTGGAAGTCACGAATGCGTGAATGAGTTTTTCCAGGTCAATGTGCGGAATATAGCACTTAGCCTTAGAAATGAGGCGCAGCTGATTAAAACTAGACCTCACAACAGCAGACACTTGCTTGTCAAATTTAAGCGAGCTATCCAGTAGTATGCCCAAATTACTGGCATAATCAGAAGGAGAGCTAGCAAAAGGCATCAGAGCAGCACACAGTTGGTCGCGGGGGATTTTACTATCAAACACCACGATCTCCGTTTTCTTTTCGTTCAGGACAAGAGAATTACTCTTGAACCAACCTTTAACCTCACGCATGCATTCACGAAAATAGTGAAAAGACATAGCAAGATCGTCAGTAATCTCAAAATAAATCTGTATATCATCAGCATAGCAATGAAAGGCAATATTATACTTCTCAAAAATTGCTTCAAGAGGGAGCAGATATAGCGAAAAGAGAATAGGGCCTAATACAGATCCTTGAGGCACACCACAGCGTACAGGTACCGAGGAAGATGAGAAGTTGCCCAAATTAACCGAAAAAGACCTGTCAGCAAGATAAGACTTAAACCAGTTGAGGGCAGTGCCTCTTATACCCACAGTATGCTCAAGTCTTAGTAGAAGAATGTTATGATCAACCATATCAAAAGCAGAGGAAAGGTCCAATAAAACCAGGACCACAGAGCGTCCAGAGTCAGTGCTTACAAATAGGTCATTGAGAACTCTAAGCAAGGCCGTTTCAGTGCTATGCCGTGGCTTAAAGGCAGACTGAAATTTCTCTGCAATGTTGTTCGCGTCTAAGTATGCCTGAAGCTGAGAGAGAACTAGTCGCTCCAGGATCTTGGACAGAAACGGAAGCTTAGAGATTGGTCGATAGTTCAAAAGATCATAACAACCAAGATTCTTCTTTTTCAGAATAGGCAGGACTACAGCATGCTTAAAGGCCAGTGGGACAGATCCAGAGAGTAGAGAAAAATTCATTAAGAATAAAATGTTCGGTCCAATTACATCAAAGCAGCCCTTAACAATGCGTGATGGGAGAATATCAAACACAGCATTGGTGTTTTTCAGTTGATCAACCAGCTGCTTCAGAGTCGAAAGCGACACGGGCTCAAATTGATGAAAAGTTAAATTACACTCAGAGGAAAAGACAGGATAAGAGGCAGACGAAGAGGAAAGCTTAAGGGATGAAACCTTATCTAAAAAAAGAATTTGAAAACGCTCACAAAGAGCATTATTATTACAGAATTAAAAATTAAATTAAAAATTTTAAATAGCATACGGGGGTTATGACCATTAGCCAAAATGACTTTGGAAAGAAAAGATGCCTTAGCCATTCTAGCAGCAGTTTGAAACTGTGAGCGGCTGGTCCGTAACATATCATAAGAAACCTGAAGTTTATCTTTTTTCCACCTCCTCTCATCACGGCGACAGACACGTCGTAAGGCACGTGTAGTATCATTTAGCCAGCAATGAGAGTAGGTTCTAGGGCGCTTCATTTTGATGGGAGCAACAGAATCAAGAATAAAAGAACAAACAGATAACAGGATATTAGCACAACCATCAACCGAACAGAGAGAACAGTCATCAGGTACAGCCAAATCAGAGGTAGATGAAAATAATGATAGCAAAGTATCAGCATAACCATCAGATGAGCGAACTGAGCAGCAGTCAGGAATTATAGGCGCCAAATCTAAAAAAGACACAGCAAACTTTGACACAGCTTCAGAGCTGAGTATGCGTAGCGGACGAGAAAGAGCTCCAGGCTGCAGTCCAGCGGCAGATAAGCCAATATCAAAGGAAATTAGAAAATGATCTGAAATCCCAGCGTCATTTATATCCTTAATACAAATATCCAGGCCATACGTAAAGACCAAGTCCAAAATATGGCCTTTAACGTGGGTTGGTTCATTTACCCATTGAAGGAGGTTAAAAGAGTCCATTAAAGCAAGAAAGTCTTTAGCAAGCAGGTCATCCTTACAACAGATGTGTATGTTAAAATCACCAAGAATAAGAACAGAATCATATTTAAAAAGAACGGAACCCAAGAAGTCGGCAAAGTCCGAGATAAAACACTTGTTATATTTGGGCGGTTGATAGACCAACACACATAAAGTGGTCGTGGAAGCAGTCATCTCCAATAACTGGACTTCAAAACTAGCAAAGTTAGGTGAGGAAAGTTGCCGAACATTATATATGTTTTTAAAAACCGAGGCTAAACCACCTCCCCTACCAGAAAGCCTCGGTGAACTAAAAAAGGCACAGTCCAAAAGAAGAAGTTCAGAGAAAGGAATGAGCTCACCAGGGCGAATCCAGGTTTCTGTAAGGAATAAAACATCAAGGCCACTAGTAGAGAATAAGTCATTTAAAACAAAGGTCTTATTTACCAGCGACCTGACATTAAGCAGTGCCATCCGTGGCCAGGGTACTAAGTCACCTCTAGAAGCACGAGGCAGAGTGCATAGATTGCTTCGACAAACTCCCCGTCGGCGCGATGTTATCCAAATCCGAGTAGGAAAGCGTGTCGCAGAGCGGGCAGATGCTTGGTGATCAGCCGGGTAAATCCAGCGACAAGTAAGCAGTTTAGCGTCCGGGCAATCCAGGGAGGAGGGAAAAAATGATGGTGTGTCCAGATTAACATGTACATGGTCCGTAATTCTGGCTCTGAGAAAGGCCCTGAGACGGACGCGACGGCCACTCCGTCTTCCCCGCTTCCTGTAGCATTTCTTGTGGAGACTAGGAAGCGGTAGGTAGGAGAAGCCGCAGGACGAATCCAGTTGTGGTAAGTTAGCGCTGCCCACACTCCAGCAGGGGTCGGCCCGAAACGAATGAAAAGAACGAAGATTTAAAAGTGTTTGCCTGTCATATGTAATCAGTCCACAACCACTAGATAAACATAAGACTAGAAAAATAAAGATAAAAAACACAGTGCCGAGGTCCATAAGGGAAGGTAAGGGAAAAAGGGAGGGTAAAAAGCGGCGAGACGGACGGCAAGCCAAGTACACCGGCGCCATCTTGGGTCTCCCGACAAACAATGGCCGTTACATGCTGAATCACCTTATAATAAACTTAAAATCAACCCAAAACCCTTCTAAAGATATTTCAGTGATCTCTTTAAGGCTGTTATTGAGCTGCTCTATTGATAATTAGTCTAAGATATCACTGCATGAGGTTAATACTGTAGTGAAACTCTTTAAAATCAAAATTTGTGCAGTTGAGCCATATCTGTTCCTGGTAATGTAATTAAATCTGTAAGATTATGGGAATCAATGTGTGAACAAATTTAGTTTTGATTTGGCTTTGAGTGGATTTTTAGTGAGCTCTTGTTTCTGAGAGTCACTGTGTATCTTGATGAAAGGGAACATTTACTGCCCATGGAAGAGCATAGTTTTCCCTCTAAACGTTATCATGTCATGATAACCTTTTATAGGGACAACAAAGATGTGTTTCCTGTAAAAGTTAGTGCAAGTGGTCTGTAATGTGTGTCAACACTTATGTTACCTCATAGACCAGTGTGTTGCTATGGATGAAAGTGGAATAAGGAAGAGAAAGGAGTCACAGAATGGCTCCACTGACCTTACCAAAGACAACAAGGAGGTGGTGAAAGCCGTTGCCCTTCAAAAAGATGTGAGTATGAACCAGTGTGCTTGACTTTTATATACATGGAGGTTCCTGAGAACAAGTCTCACTAAATTTTCACACTAAAGGATCATCCTTACCTTTTTACAATAATAGAGCCTTGGAACTGAGTACCAGGCAGTACCACAGCAGCCGTCTCTACAGATTAACTCCATAATCATCCACTCAGCAGTGCAATCCAGACCCCTAATAAGCTCTATAAGACCTAAAATAAATTTATGGGAACTGAAAGGCTTTCTCAGGTTAAAATAGGATTATTATGATAGTCGTTGCTCTCATCCTGGAAAAATCCATTCACACATATTTTCCTGCAGACTTCTGTAATTCTCTGGCATAAAGAAAAGTCACTGGCTTTGTATCTTTATATCAAGCCCCACCAGATCGCTGTTTATTTTAATAGTTTTTTAAGATTTTACCCAATGTTTGCATCCTTATATCCTCAGGTAGGGCCCTTCTGGGAGGCTGTCTCACATTTGAAGCATAAATCTAAAAGTGACCACACCCTAGGCTTTAGAATGACCTACCTGAAGAGATAAGGCTTGGAAAATCAGCTACTTTGGTCTCTTCTTTAAACACATTTTATAGACTTGTTTTTATGTGATATTGCTTTTTTATTGCTTCTTAATTCTGCTGCGTGTCTTCTTTTATTATATCGGCATTTACAGTCATGGTAAAAGTAACCCTCCATCAATCCTAATTCAAGACAGTAAAAAAAATATCCAGTCCTTACTAGGTACTAAAATGATTTAAATAAACATTAAATGAACAACAACACATAGCATATTATACAGTTTCATTATTTATTTACCAAAAACTGAGCCAAAATGCAGAAGCAGTTTGTGGACAAACTAAGTACACCCAATGATTCAGTATCTTGTAGAACCACTTTTATTTGCCATAACTTGAAGTAATCATTATCTCATTGGTCTCTCACATTATTGTGGAGGATTTTTCCACCTAATTTTCTTTACAATATTGCTTCAGTGCTCTAAAGTTTGTAGGTATTTGTTTATGCAGCTTTTCAATTAGGTTCAAGACTTAGACAGGGAACTTCAGCACCTTGATTAGTTTCTTTTTTCAGCCACTTTGTTACAGATTTGCTGATGTGTTTGGGGTCATTCTCCTGGCTCATGACTCACTTTTGGTCAAGCTAGCTGTTGGACAGATAAATCTGACTCTAGAATACTTTTGTATACAGGAGTTAGCGGTTGACTAAATGACTACAAGGTGCCCAAGTCCTGTGGCTGAGTCACCCAAACCATTACCCTTCCACTAGTGTGCTAAACATTTGGCAAAAGTTGTTTGTGTTGATGTGGTGTGCCTGAAGGACATTTTTATCCAACAATTTCACCTGGCAACCCATGCAACTTTTCAAACTTCAGCTGTGCTGCCATGTTCTTTTTAGATACAAAATGCTTTGTCCTTCCAACCCTTCTACACAAACCATGTTTGTATAGTCTTTTTCAAATTGCACTGTCATGATCCGCAACATTTAACATGCTAGCGGAGGTCTATGGAAGACGCAGCTCTTGTTTTTTGGGCGGTCTTTTTTCCGAGCACCAAACAGCCTGACCTTAGGGAAAATTTTCTGGAATATTCACTCTTGACAACCAGAGATGGGCAGTAACGTGTTACAAGTAACACTTTACTGTAATCCGATTACTTTTTGTAGTAACGAGTGCAGTAAGGGATTACTATTGTAAAAAAGGTAAGTAGATTACTGTTACTTTCCCGTAAGCACGCTGCGTTACTGCGTTACTAAAACCATGTCTCATGACAATGACGTAAGCGAGTGCGACATTCGTGGCAACAGCTGTGTGCAGATCAACAATGGATAATATATCAGTGTGGGAGAGAGTATGAGCGTGCAGCGTTTAAAGCGTGGAAGTACTGACCTTACTTTGAGTTTCATTCCGTAAAAAGTGACAAAAACATTAGCGTCCGCTGCTCACTGCGTGGGAAGAAAACCCCTAAACTTCCGAGCAAGCACCGGCAAATACTACCAGGGAATGGGAAATTCACAGACAAACTCGCGGATTCTTCCACTGACCGCTGCGGCACACCTGCACCAGGGCAAATATCAGCCTGCTATACAGGTGAAAATAGAGCAACAGGACCGCTGAGTCTTTGATTTCATTTAATTTCTGCTGTGTTTCACTTGCATTTATTCGAAAGACTGAGTGTAAACACAAAAAATATTTTATTTTATGTGCTGGAATGTGCAGAAAATAGGTTTAAATGTCAAACAAATTTCTTCCACTCAGAGAATGTTGCATATAATTAAATTTTTGCTTGATGGATAAAGTTAAAAGATTAAAACTAATAAAACAAGTTTAAAAAGAGACTTTTCTATTTGATTACATTTTGTATGATGGATTATGCAGAGATAGTAGAATTGGGATGAAAGATCTATTGCTTTATTACCTATTCAGGTTGTAAATCATGTTTTTTAAAAAAAGTAACTAAGTAATTAATTACTTTTGAAAATAAGTAATCAGTAAAGTAATGGGATTACTTTTGGGAGGAAGTAATCAGTAATTAGTTACTGATTACTTTTTTCAAGTCACTGTTGAAAACATTGGGAAGTGTCTTGAAACCTCAGATTTATTGGCAGTAATAATTGCTTCTTTAACATGCCTTTCCTTTACAGCATTGTGTTATCAGACACTTGAATGCTTCAGACCCACAACTTGACAATGTTTCTGCTCTTAGAAGTGGTCATACTTGCTGATGATCAGTTAATCAAGTGTATTTGATTATTGGCAATTGGCCGGTACTCAATTCTCACTGAATGAGGTATACTTAGTTTTCTATTATTGTTTTTTTACATACTGCTTTTTGAATTTTGGCTTAATTTTTGTTAAATAAATGAAAAAGTATAATATAATGTTTTGTGAAACCATTTTTTTCTATTATGTTTTGATTAAAAAAAACCTTAGAATTGAAAGAGTGTGTAATTTTTTTTATATTGACTGTGTGACATTCCTCCTGTTTTCTTACTGTTAGTGGAATGTAAGCTGAACTAGTTAATTATCGCTTTGGTGCCACGGACACTGGTCAGTGACCTGGATTCAATAACCCCAGGATGTGTCTTTTCTGTATTTCTTTATTAATCAATACAATATAATAAGTATACTATCAAGTTAGGTTTGCCTTTAGCCAGTTTACATTACTCATGCTGGTTTACTTGTGAAAATTTAATAAGATTAGCCAAATTCTTGGAAAATACTAACTGAAAACTCAGAGGTTACTGGTTGTTGTGTTGATCCTTGGCCAAAATTATTATGATGACATCAGATCAACACGAACAAAGGGATATCAGGGTGTGTGCTGACATGCCACTGAAACATTGTGGTCAAGGTGGTGTCTTTGAATGTGCAAACTAAAGTGGTGGTCATCCTTTTTATGAAGACGGGACCATACTCTGTATCCTCCCTTACAAGATGCATGCAAGGGTACAAAAGAGAAGAGTCTGCCCCTTTGTTGGACCTCAGATTCAGAATGAAAAATGTGGTTTCACTCTGGTTGAGGAACATTAAACCAGCTCTTTATTCCTCTCAAGGATACTTGGGAAATTTCTAAACAGGTATAGAGATGACAAGCCTCTCTGGTTTTTTTTTTTCATGACTGGGTAAGGCTGTATGAGATCCACTGAAAGATCTGGAACACTTTTGCAGTGATTTAGACAAAGTACGAGTTTAGTGTGTGAATGTGTGTGTGAATGGGTGGATGACTGGATGTGTAAAGCGCTTTGGGGTCCTTAGGGACTAGTAAAGCGCTATACAAATACAGGCCATTTACCATTTAGTGCATTCTTACCCTTATCTCTTGCCTGATCTACTTATGGTGACTAAAAAATGAAATTACCTATAAAAGTGGCATTGATGTTTGTTTTCACATGTTGTGAGATGTGAGAATTTTGCCTTTAATGATAAGGGACTTCTTCATCTTTAATTTAGTCTTTAGCAGCTTACTCTGCCTCACTCAGCGTGGCAACGTAATGATGTCTGATTCAACCAGTTCTTGAGTTTGTTAACTGCTGCTGTCAACCAACTTAAAATCAAAATATGACACGGAAATGGTGCATCAACTATTTCCACTATTATTTCAGATCCCAAGAGCTGAAGCACAGCAACGCATAAAACCGGTGTTGCTAAAATACTTATGATGTTATAGAACACATGGGAATGATAGTTTCCTGAAAACAGTTACTGGCATTAAATAACTGAAAAAACACATTAATATTTTTTATTTTCCATGTGCTTGCTTAGGTTGGTCTGCTGAGTGGCATTTGTCTCATTGTGGGGACTATGATTGGCTCAGGCATTTTCATTTCCCCAAAGTCTGTTTTGCTGTACTCGGGAGCTGTGGGACCTTGCCTCCTAATCTGGACTGCTTGCGGCGTGTTATCTACTCTTGGTGAGACCAACATTTTAACTCATATTTCATTTTATTCAGCACCCAGTTCTGTTGCTATATCAGGAATCTAATATTCTTTTCAAGTCATGTAGACAAATAACGATGGTCAAAATAGGAACAAGCTCACACAGTATCACCTTTTGTTTTTCTGCCAGGAATATAATTTTTCATTGTGGAAGATGTTTTTACTGGCTGTTGAAGTCAAAATCATTATTGTGAGGATTTTTAGTGCACATTAATAGTCTTAAGATTAATTTCTTCTGTATCACACAAAGCTCACAGATACAAAGGAGATGTTCCCAAAAAGCGTAAAGAACATCGTTGTTTTATCACTCAGACACTGTGAACTGTTTGATGTGAGAAAACAATTAAATGTCAGTTAAATTTTTGTTTTGTACTATTTATACTAGCACACGCTATTTAATATGGTTTTAGTTTGTATTTCAGTTATGTTGTATTTAGATTTTGATTATTGTAGTTTGACAGAGTTTTATATAAGATGGGTTGCATCTAATCTGGAATTCCTGAATCTAATTATATGGATCTGAAGATATACTTTCTGGTCAACCTAACTTGAAAGTCCTGAAATTGGGTGGCACACTGGTGAAGTGGTCAAGACTGTTACCACACTTTATAAAGTGCAGCTGTATGACTGTATGCAGTATGGTAAGTGTTAGTTAAAAGCACTTTGAGTAGTCCGTACTTTTGAGTAGTCCGTACTAGAAAAGACTCAAAAAGCACTATATAAATATAATAATGTATATATATATATATATATATATATATATATATACATATATATATATTTTACATTTATATATAAAATTTATTTCTGGAAGCACAAGCACCTGCAATGTAACACAAAAATTTAGAAATAAACACATTTAAAACCATTTATTTTGAGCTTATTAAAACTAAAATCAGGTAAACGGGATTGAAAATGACCTGTATTTATATAGCGCTTTACTAGTCCCTAAGGACCCCAAAGCGCTTTACACATTCAGTCATCCACCCATTCACACACTGGTGATGGCAAGCTACACTGTAGCCACAGCCACCCTGGGGCGCACTGACAGAGGCGAGGCTGCCGGACACTGGACCCTCTGACCACCACCAGTAGGCAACGGGTGAAGTGTCTTGCCCAAGGACACAACGACCAAGACTGTCCAAGCCGGGGCTCGAACCGGCAACCTTCCGATTACAAGGCGAACTCCCAACTCTTGAGCCACAATCGCCCCATGAGAGCATAAGAAGCAAGGGAGATATAACGACCAAGCATATATGAGTGTCACAGACATGCAAGGTTTCTTACCACTGCTTTGAATGCATGGACTCAAGTTTTGAAAGTCCCTTCTTATGTGTTGTTTTACAACTTTCCTTTCTGTGTTTTTGTGATTTTATGTTTGGCTGTATAGGAGCACTGTGTTATGCTGAACTTGGAACCATGATCACCAAATCAGGCGGCGAGTACCCCTATTTAATGGAAGCTTTTGGGTCTATTGTTGCCTACCTTTACTCCTGGACAACTATTATGGTGTTAAAGCCTTCATCCTTTGCTATCATCACACTGAGCTTTGCAGAATATACCTCTACTCCTTTCTACCCTGGCTGCTCTCCACCTCTAATTGTCACCAAGTGTCTAGCAGCAGCGGCTATATGTAAGTTCATGCTTGACAGCAATAAACTATACACAAGTACAGAGTCACTTTAGAAGTTCATACATGACTATACTTTACAATGGAAACCACGGTTTTCAGGCCATATTAGCCATTTCAAGCTAATGTGTGCCTTATTTGTAAGGTGTCCAGAACGATGTCACTCCCCAATTTGCAGATGTAAAAAAAAAAAAACTTTTATTGAAATTAAAATAATTAAAGCCAACTGTGACGCCTACACATGACTCAGACCACACAGTATTCTTGCTATGTCTTTCTTTTGTTTGTTGCGCTTCCACAGTGTTTCGGGGTAAACACTTTCCAGCTGACTCCACTCTCCTGTCACCAGCTCTTCCTCGCTCTGTCAGCTTCTGGCTGATGTACAAGATCGGTCACTTTACCCCCCTTACCTGCAGGGACAAAATGGCCAGCCCTCCATTCGAGGTATCCATTTGCAGGACAAAAAGGGAGGGAAAAGTTAGGTGTGGGGACCTCCCCAAAGAAGGGCTTCTTCACCTACACAAATGCCGCCTGACACCACTCCATCCACTGGACCAGATCTGGTTCACCCTTCCGGGCATGAACTTGTGGTAGTACACGGGCAGGCTGTGATGGATGCTGTTTCTCCATCTTTGGGTGCACCTGTCCGCCCCCAAAGTGGTACCCCAAATACTGGACCTCCCTCTGTTCAACTGCACACTTTTTCAGGTTGGATCTGAACCCAGCTGCCTCAGGGACTCCAGGATCCCAGCCACCCATTGCACATGCTCCGCACATGCTGAGCCTTTTCTTAACCAGGCTCACCAGAGAAGCGCTTTCCACCTCTCTTCATGCTTTCACAATGTGGAGGTGACATATTTGTGTGGCTCCTCCCCAAGCGCACCACCTCATAGTTAACATCCTCCACTTGTAGTGTGACCACAAAGGGTCCTTGTTACTTGGTGAGTAACGTTCAGCTTAAAGAAGGAAGTAATGCAAGCACTTTGTCTCTCTGTGAAAACTGCCTGAGTCAACGGTGTTGACGTTACCGGATCTGGAGCAAATTTTCCCCAGATGACCTCCTCAAAGTGTGCAGCTTTGCTCTCAGGTCCAGGATGCATTGAATCTCATTTTTGGCTTGGACCTTTCTATCAGTTTTCTTTAATCAGGTGCAACACCCCTCGTGGCTTTCTGCCGAGCAGTAGCTCAAAGGCTGAAAGTCCTGTGGAGCCCTGGGGAGCCTTCCTCACTGCAAATAACAAAGGGTCTAACCAGTGATCCCAATTGCATTCATCCTTGTGAATGAACTTGCAAATCATGGAATTTAAAGTCTTATTCAGTTACTCCACCAACCCATCAGTTTGAGGGTGGTAGACGTAGGTCTGAACAGATTTAATTCCCAACAATTCCCACAACTTCTTAAGTGTGTGAGACATGAATGATGTGCCCTGATCAGTCAGTATCACTTTCATGATCCCAACTCAGGAGATGACCTGAAACAGATGAGCATTCCAGGAGGTAATACCCAGAGTAGACCATCCACCGGATAGCCATTCGTATCACATCCCTAGCAAATTGTTCCCAGAAATAGGGGATAGGCGTGAGTTATCTGCAGCCTTCACTGTATGCATTTTTCTTTTGAACTTTATGTGCAGAGGTATAATGGGATACTTGTGAAGATCCCTAGGAACAGAGTTCACCTCCATCTACTCTGCCTTCATTAATAGCCCATTTGCCATTGGGCATTATTAAAGGCAGAGTGGATTCGCCACCAGGGTTTGGTGGACCAGGGTTTGTGTGTTATCCGTGTCCACCAAAGCCTGGTGTGTACCCCCTTGACAACTTACTGGAATGCTGTACATCCCTCCTGGACCAGGGCTGGTGTTTGGAACAGACACAGATCCCAGCCGCCTGCACTTCCAGCACTCCTGTGCCACCCACCGTGGCTTGGATACATTGTCTGCTCCTTCCAGGGCCTGGGCAAGCGGACCAGGTAAAAAATGGTTTGTGGCCCAAAGCACCAGTGGCTGCTCCGCTAAGGAGGGGCCAGGGAGCCTCTATCTCAGTGCTTGCATGAGCTGTGGTCTCCTGGCTGGCTGTGGATCTCTGCTGCCTCAGTCCGTGCAGCCAGGTGGTCCTCTGCAAGGGTGACCGTGGCTTCCAAGCTTGCTGACTGATGGCAGCGGACCCAACGTGCCATTTCCAGGTCGTCCATGAACTGCTCCAGAACCATCATTGCCACGCCTCTCCCTCTGATGGCCGGGCTGCAGACACCTCACTGCTGTGTCATGCAGCTTCCAGGCCCACATGAACAGCTGGTCCTCTGCCATCATTTGACTGTCCCGGAACCGCTGGTGATGGTCTTCCGGGTAGAGGCCCAAGTTATCCATGACGGCCCGGCAGATGCCCTTGAAGCTTCGTCGTGAGGCCAGCGGCAGGCTCAGAGCCGCCATCTGAGCCACTCTGCCACTGGCCACTGTTACGCCTGTGGCTCTGAATGCCTCCAGAAAGACCCAAGGGTCGTCACCCTCCCCCATCCAGTATATCATCACCGCCAGTGGACGAGGGGGCGGTGGCAAAGTGACCCTCACCCACCTCTCCAACATCTGTGTCTGATGCTCGGTCCTGAAGTCTCCACAGCTGCTCTCTTTGCTCTGCTGCTTGCTCCACATGCATCGCAGCCATTTCAGCTGCCACCATCTGTGCCAGCAGTTAAACCAGCTGTGCGGTTTGTGTCCATCCATCCATTCTCTTCTGCTTATCCTTGTCAGGGTCATGTGGGGGCTGGAGCCTATGCCAGCTACCATAGGGCGAGACTGGCGACCTGGCCAGATCGCCAGTCTGTCGCAAGGCTAACACAAAAAGACAGCTTGCTCCACGTGCATTCACACTCACATTCACACCTGTGGGCAATTTAGAATTATGAGTTAAACTAACCCCTAATACCAAGTCTTCTTTGAAAAATCCATTTAATGTTAAATGTATAGGTAGGAAATTATATGATTACATTTTCTGTTATTTTGCAGTGATCATCACATCCATCAACTGTTTAAGTGTCAAACTGGCAAGTTATGTGCAAAACTTCTTTACTGCAGCCAAACTTGTAATCATTCTTGTCATAGTTGGAGCTGGAATCGTTCTGTTGGCACATGGTCAGTCTTCTTATAGATCTTTACATACAACTCTGTCTTTAAATGTTTGTGTTAATAAATGCTAACCAATGTTTAACCACTAACATTATTGTATATTATGTATTTGTGTCTAGGAAAAACAGAGAATTTTTCAAATGCTTTTGATGGCACTGCAACATCTTTTGGGGCAATTGGACTTGCATTTTATAATGGGCTTTGGGCTTATGATGGATGGTAATTATTTACTTGGTTTCATACTTTCTCAAGCTATATGTGATAATATGATGAGTATTGCTCTTCTGAATTCAAATAAGGGGCACTGTAACCATCCTCAGCATTCAGAAAAGAAAAGAACAAAACTGTTTTACATCTTTGTTTTCAAAAATTATATATTTCAAACTGCTTGCATTTTATCTTAAATAACCTTACTGATGTATTCAGATCAGGCAGTATTCAACAAATTACACTAAAATATTTTTTAGTATGCAGATACCACAACCTTTGAAGGTAGAAACGTGGGCCTTGATGATGAAACTGTGAAACCATTTTAGCTTTCTATACAATTACAGATGATGTACTGGTTGAGTATGTTGTTTTTAGTTATGCATTTCTGCATTACATTGCTAGTACAAGCATGTGAAAAAGTGTACCCTCTTTCTAAGGTTTTACATAACAGGAGATGAGCAAAAAATCGTCTAGATCTTACTAGATCTAGAACCATTAAATTACAACCTCATGATGAAATAGCTATGTCCAAATGCAGGAGCAGTGTATGAAAACTGGAATACACTCCAAGATTCAGTAGTTTGTAAAACCCCTTTTGGCAGCAATAAATTAACTTAGTCATTTCTTCTATGACTCTCAGTTTCCTTCATCATTATGGATGATTTCTGGCCCACTGTTTTTGCAATACTGCTTCAGTTCAGTGAGGTTTTGGGCATTTGTTTATGCACGGCTCCTACCACAGCTTTTCAGCTAGAAAGGGCTGAATTTTGTCTGAGTGACAGATATACCTATATTTTTTATTTGTATTTTTCACTCATTCTCTTGTAGCTTTGCTGGTGTGGTTGGGATCACTGCTCTCTTGCATGATCCAATTTAGCCAATTTTAGTTGGTGGATAAATGGTCTCATATTTGATTCTAGAATACTTTGGCATATAGAGGAGTTAATGGTCAACTCAATGACTGCAAGGTGCCCAGGTCCTGTGACTGCAAAACGAGCACAAATCATTACCGCTCTACCACCTTGCATGACAGTTGGTGTGAGGTGTTTGTGCTGATATAATTTCTTTTGTTTTTGCCAAATATTCTCCACTTTGGCCTCATCTTTGAAAAGAATATACTTCCAGGAATCTTGGGTTTTTTCAGATGTATTTGCAAATCTTGCTACCATATTTTATTAGAGAACTGAGACATTTTTCTGGCAACCCTTCCAAGCAAAACCATACTTGTTCAGTATTTTTTTATTTGTACTGTCATCAACTTTAACATTGAACATGGTAACTAAGGCCTGTAGAGTCTGAAATGTAACTCTTCGGTTTTTGGCAACTTCTGTAATCCTGGGAATATTGGCACTTGGCACTATAGATTCATGAAGTTCAAATTGCTTGCTTTAAAATGTATACATGCCTTACAACTCTTCTGAGATTGACGAATAGTAAAGTTGTTTCTCCAGTATCTTTACTAACTTCTATCTTTACTATCTTTCCCCCTTGCCTCTGTGTTAACACACACCTGAATGATCCAGACTAGAAAACTGCCAAAACTGCCAGTGATCACTGCAGTGTAGTTTATTAGCAGCACCGGTTGGTATTAAACCTTTTAATTTCCATGGAAAACATGATTTAGTGTCATTCATCTGAGGTTGTATTTAAAGGGCAAATAAAACATAAAAGACATAAAAGAATAAGTTACTGCTACTGAAGATGCTGAAGAGGCTAACTCTTTTCCTGTTTATTAGGCCAGGGAAACTGGACTTAACTGGGTTACTGAGTATGTGCATATACATTTGAGTCCAATGCTCTACTGAGAAGTATGTGTCATATATTTTCCATTTCATTACTTTTACAGGAGCCAACTAAATTTCATCACAGAAGAGCTAAAAAACCCAGTTAGGTAAAAACATGCCTTAAAGAAACTCTAGTATTAAGCAATAATTCACAAGGCGTTGAATTTTTTTAAAATATTTTTTCTTTTCAGGACCTTACCACTGGCGATTGTTATTGGGATTCCTTTGGTTACTGTGTGCTATGTTTTGGTCAATGTTGCTTACTTCACTGTTATGACCACAACTGAACTGCTTTTGTCTCCAGCAGTTGCTGTGGTAAGGATAACACTGGTCAATAAGCATCTTGCTACTGGCATTCATTCACCTATACTTTAACAAATGTTTACTTAGTGACTGCAAATCTGATAACCATTTTTATCTAGCTAGTAATATTAGTTTTTAGGTATGTTTCAAGTATTTGACAGTTACAGTAACTGGACAGAAAGGATGATGTGTTTCAGAATTTAAGAAAAAAAGTTTGGTCTTGAGAAAAGTGAAGACAAAATCAAAGAAGGTTTATTTTTGTGTTGATCCTGAAAAAGCTGCTGACTTCTCAGCTTGCCCAGCTTAAGTCACCATTAATGTGAGATGGACACGCTTGTAAAATGGAAACAGCTAAGTTTTCTCTGAGTACAAAACAAGCTTTCTGCAACAATAGCTGACTGCAGGGTCAAGACAACTGTAATGTAAAGGATGGATGCAAACAACCAAGGAGCTTTATTACAACACTGTCTGTAATAAAAGGAAGAGATTGTATTACTTTTTTGGTGGGAGATAGAAAATTAGACATAGTGATATATAATATTGATATTAAAGTGTCAAAATCAAGCTTCATATCTTGAATTACTGTAAAAACAAGTAGCAAATACAAATATCTTTTGTCAATCATTGAAAGTTAAAATAGCTGAGAGACGTTAACTTTTAAATTTAAATTCAGTCTGTAATAACTTATTACTGATATCAAATTTTAACAGACATAAATGAGAACATCCCCAAAAGACCTAGTTATTAATCCACATGTAGTATGCCTAAATTTTATTTATTTATGACAGTTGTAGATGAGCATAATAGCCCCTTGTTTTCATACCTTGTATTTTCTGAAACATTAGTTTGTATTTTTTTAGACTTTCGGAGACAGAGTCCTTTACCCAGCATCTTGGATTGTTCCTCTCTTTGTTGTCTTCTCAACATTTGGTTCTGCCAATGGAAGCTGCTTCACTGCTGGCAGGTAAAAGAGACATCTATTACATATTGCATGTCATGCTGATAGTTTGGCATAATCTAGATTATTTCTGTCAGTAGCTTTAGAGCGGTTTGAAGTGCATATTTATGTATGTGTAAAAATGAAACAACATCTGAAAATGAAAGTTAGAATCCTGAAGGGGATGGAACGAAAAATGAAAAAGAAAAAAATTAATAATGTAAACCTAATGTTTTTTGCTTAACAGATTGGTCTATGCATCTGGCAGAGAAGGACACATGGTGAAAATCTTATCCTACATTAATGTGAAACGCTACACTCCTGCTCCTGCTCTTATATTCAATGTGAGTCTTACGCATTTAATGACTCATTTTGTATGCATTCTAATTTGGCCTCAGATGATCAGCCATCTATTGTTTAAAACGTTATATGTCCTTTCACGGTGTGTTGATTACAGATTGTAAAAGTTTTAAATGAGCCCAAAAACCAGTGTCATTTCAAGTCCTATAAATTGTACATGCATTCTCAGATAAACAATACACTGTGTTGTTTCACTACATTGCATTTCACTGTTTAATTTTTCTCTGTTTTAGGGTGTTTTGGCTATTTTCTACATTATTCCAGCAGATATCAACACCCTCATTAACTACTTCAGCTTTGCTCAGTGGTTTTTCAATGGGCTGACAGCACTGGCTCTCATAGTCATGCGCTTCACTAGAAAGGACCTGGACAGACCAGTTAAGGTGAGGCTAGTTTATCTTTTATGCTGTTTGGCACAAAAGATCATTTTATTCATTTTGATGCCTTGTTAATTTGGATTGACAAACCATATCATACAAAAATGACCCCAATCAAGCCTTGAGATGAGGATTTATTTTATTTATTTTAACAATACCTAGTTATTAGTTAACAGAATAGTTGTGACCAGTAATAGAAAGTCAAATATATATGATTTTAGAAAGTTTTTTCAGTTTTTTAGAAAACATTTCTATCTGTTTTGGCTCATCTGTGCAATGAACAGTAATTTCTGTTTTATTTGTTAGTCAGCCATATTTAGCTTTTGTCTCAAAATGTAGTAGTAAAAGTCACTATTTTTATGATGTGTTACAACATCAAATATTAGACAATCAAACACTTCCTATGTACTTCTCTGTTCCCTTGAAGATACCGGTGGTCTTAGCAGGCATAATGGTCCTGGTGTCCTGCTACCTGGTCTTGGCACCCATCATTGATCAGCCAGAGCTGGAATACCTTTACTGTACCATCTTCATCTTCAGTGGTCTTATCCTTTACTACCCATTTGTCTACCGAAAAGTGAACTGGGGGCGCAAAATCATGAGTAAGTTTACATTTTTGACTGTAAAAATGAAAAATATATATGTTGAGAAGAAACGTAGAATTATATGATTAAATTTGAATAGGAAATAATGATTACTTAAGTGCTTGTGTTGGTTTTACCTCTAACTTCTGTTTCCTCATAGGGCCTATCACTATGCATCTCCAGCTGCTAATGGATGTAGCTCCTCCTGAGAAAACTGAATGAGAAGGGATAACGTGTTTCGGTGTCTACAGGGTAATAAAAAATGCTCTGTCTAGTTTTGGAAACAGGAAGTGTGCTCAAAGGGTTAGCGCCACATTTTAGAGCTCACTTCTCTGCAAAAGTAGGATGAAATGAAATAATTTAAATTTGTTGGTTCAGGGCTCAGAAATTGTGTTTATATAGAATGACTCCCACTCGGTTCGGTTCGATACTTTGGTGTCACGGTTCGATATTTTTTTGATACAAAAAAATGTTCATGCCTTTTTAATTTGTCATTTATTAAAATTATAAATATATATTTTAACTCAAAAGTACAGTTTTTAAATTTAATGTTTCTGAAACAACAAAATAATAAAAAAAATGAAATCTATCTGATCGAGAAATCACTCATCTTTGGAAAAGAGAGTTTATTACAGAGAAATGGCTCTGTCCAAAATAAAAGCTATACTATACCCTTCTTCTGGGGTATATTAAACAGCAGCATATTAAACATATCAGGTCCCCTTAAGGAGAATTATGTGCTAACGGCTGTCTAAATGACTCGGGTAAAGTTTGTAGCATGCGTGCTTGTTGGTTTTGTCTGCTTCCACTTGTCTTTGCACTAGGATGATGTCGGCGTAAATGTGCAGTCATATTCGTTGTGTTCCCACCAGTGCTGTCAGCAATAATCTCGTTAAAATTACATTAACGCCATAACGTGGCAAATCTCCGTTAACAAGTTACCGCGGATTGCCCCATGCGTGGGGCTGGACGGTGTCAACACGTTAACGAGCTAACTGTGCTAATGCACTAGTTCCCACCAATTGAGCATTGCGTGGCACATCTGACATGCTGTTTTACTTTTGTCCATGAGGCGCTTACCATCAGGGTTATGCTTCACATGAAAACCAAAATAGTTCCAAACGCCAGATCTGAATGAGGGTGGGGGAGGTTCAATTTCGGATAGCGTTGAGGCAGTTGCCATGTTGCAACGAGCTTAGCTTCTGTCTTGCTAGCTTGCGCTGCGCTCAGTGGATCTGCACTCGACAGTGCAGCCTAGGCGGAGTAGTCGAACGCAGATCCACGGAGTGCTCAACACAGACAGCATCGTCAGAAGAAAAGTTGATAAAATAAATAAAAAATGTTGTATTGTTCGATACATATGTGTACCGAACCGAAAGCACTGTATCGAACGGTTCAATATCGATACGAGTATCGTTGCACCCCTAATATATATATATATATTAGGGGTGCAACGATTCACAAAATTCACGGTTCGGTTCGGTTCGATACTTTGGTGTCACAGTTCGATATTTTTTCGATACAAAAAAAACGTTCATGCCTTTTTAATTTGTCATTTATTAAAATTATAAATATATATTTTAACTCAAAAGTACAGTTTTTAAATTTAATGTTGCTGAAACAACAAAGTAATAAAAAAAATAAATCTATCTGATCGAGAAATCACTCATCTTTGGAAAAGAGAGTTTATTACAGAGAAATGGCCCTTTCCAAAATAAAAGCTATGCTATACACTTCTTCTGGGGTATGCTCTCAGCTGCATATTAAACATATCAGGTCCCCATAAGGAGAATCATGTGCTAACGGCTGTCTAAATGACTCGGGTAAAGTTTGTAGCATGCGTGCTTGTTGTTTTTGTCTGCTTCCACTTGTCTTTGCACTAGGTTGATGTCGGCGTAAATGTGCAGTCATATTCGTTGTGTTCCCACTAGTGCTGTCAGCGTTAATCCCGTTAAAATGACGTTAACGGCATAACGAGGCAAATCTCCGTTAACGAGTTACCGCGGATCGCCCCGTGCGTGGGGCTGGACAGCCAACACGTTAACGAGCTAACTGCGCTAACGCAGTAGTTCCCACCAATGTAATTGAGCATTGCGTGGCACATCCAACATACTGTTTAACTTTTGTCCATGACGCGCTTACCTTCAGGGTCATATGTCACATGAAAACAAAATAGTTCCAAACGCCAGATCTGAATTAGCGTGGGGGAGGTTCAATTTGCCATGTTGCAAGGAGAGCTTAACTTTTGTCTCGCTAGCTTGCCCTGCACTCAGTGAATCTTCGTTCGACTACTCCACCTAGGCTGCACTGTCGCGCGCAGATCCACTGAGCGCTCAACACAGACAGCATCGTCAGAAGGAAAGTTGATAAAATAAATGTTCGATACATATGCATACCGAACCGAAAGCACTGTATCGAACAGTTCAACATCGATACGAGTATCGTTGCACCCCTAATATATATATATATATATATATATATATATATATATATCGCAAGCTAGCAAGACAGAAGCTAAGCTCGTTGCAACATGGCAACTGCCTCAACGCTATCTGAAATTGGACCTCCCCCACCCTCATTCAGATCTGGCCTTTGTATATATATATATATATATATATATATATATATATATATATATATATATATATATATACTGCTCAGAGTGATTGCTCAATGCTGAGATGAACAATCACTGTACAAGCAACTGTTTTATTTAGCCACACTGCAAAATGTTTTTTATTTGGTCAAAGATCACTTCATTCTACTCCTATTGGGATTCTCAGTGAATCGATTTGAATCAGCACTTGAGCAAAGGGAATTGTAAACATTTTAATTGTGTTGTAAATGACTGAAGCACATGAAGACCTCTCAGATGTGTAACTTTTTTTGTTGTTCCCAAACATCAAAGATTTGTAAATGTTTGTGCATTATTTTTTAACAATGCTTTCTCCCCTGAGTTATACTGTAATGAGGCTATTGTGTTTACATGATGGTTTATGAAATTATTAATCTTATTGGTCATGAAATACACATAAAAATAAAATGTTCGTGATTACAGCAAATAACCGTTCTGGTCTTTTTCATCTTTTTGCTACTTTAACTAACTGCTTAAATATGCTCTGATATGGTCTTTTTCATAATTGCAGTTGATGGATAGCACACAGTGATTCTAAGATATAGTCGCCTTTAATTAATAGAAGTACTTTTACTTGGATGTGTTTACGCCTACTTGACGGCGTACAAAGATCCTGAGCGATGAAGCGAAGATTTCCAATTTTGACACATCAGATGGTTATGAAAAAGTGTTTCTTTCTTTCAGGTCCATGTGCATAAATTAATAAATGTATTTTGATAGGAAAAATACGCTCAGTGGACATTTTTTTTGTTTTTTAGCTAAAACATGCTTGTACTGGGTTGGGCCCACTTTGGCATTAAGAACTCTTCATGGAATAGATTCAAAAAGGTGCTGCAAACATTCCAGTCCATAATGACATGATCAATCTGCAACATCAGACAGTTGTTGCAGATTTGATGGCTGCACATCCATGATGCAAATCTCCTGTTCAGCAACATACTGAATGTGCTCTACTGGATTGAGATTTGGTAACTGTGGAGGCCATTTGAGTACAGTGAACTCATCACCATGCTCAAGAAACCAGTTTGAAGTGATTTGCAAAACGTTCAGCAATAATAACTAGGTAACTGGTACCCAGGCGGTGTTTAAATTATGCTTAGTGGGTATGAAGGGACCCAAAGTGTGCCAAGAAAATATCTCCACAGCATGTGGGCTTTATGTCAGAAGCATGTATTCTGTATAGAGAAATGGCAGAAAGTTGTAATTTAACCACAAACAATGATCTTTTTCAAAAGCCAAGTTCTTTAATAGCTTTAATGCATAACATTAACAACATTTTAATGCCTAAACCAAATGATTCCCTCCTCCAAAGTCCAAATGTCTCTCAAAAGAGGTATTTTATTTTGTGTACGCAGACACTGATCAGTACATAGATCAGTATCTATGCAGAGCCAACTGATAAGGAATTGTTTTCCAGGACGTGAAAATAATGTTGAGGAAAGCCAAAAATAACAAAACTTTGATTCCAGGAATTGATAGATGAAAGATTATGGCTATTTCAAGGGATGGCAGTCAAACAAGCACCTTGTGAATTATTACATGGATGAGAATGCCAGTAACAACACTAAGAACTATCACTTTACGCCAGTGAATTACAAAATCAAGTATCCTAACATTCATTGTCAATCATTAGTAGAGTGCAGAGTGACTGGCCTGTCTCCACTTAATTGTCCACCAGATGTCAGTACAGCACTAATATGTTTATATAACTAAAACTATAGAGAGGGTCTGTGTCATCACACTAATACCCCTCATATGCATTATGTATACTGAATAATTCCACTAATTTTGTGTGTTTGAAATATTGGGAGTATAATCAGCTGCACAGTTGGATTAATAGTGAAAAGAGTGAGGAATGGTACATGTCCTTGTTAATGATATTTTAATAATTGATAAAAAAAAAGTAGTGATTAGAGATAAAAGGATGTGGACATCTAAGTTAAAGGTGTTTCTTACTAATGAGGTATGAATTACTTGAAAGAACAGCCTCATGCAGAAACTTATTTTGGTCTTTGTTGCCCTCTACTGGCCAACATTGTCCTGTTTTTTGGTGTAAAATTTTAGTTTTTTTTTTCTCCCAGAAGGGCCGGTAAATCTGAATTGGCTCTGGACGGTAGACATTTGCAGGGAAGCTGATAACTAACTTCTGCCAAAACGGGTTGGAACTGACTGTAGGATCAGCATGCTGGTTGTGTAGCCCGCTGTATTTGGCTCTGTTTAAATGCACATGTTACAGCAGGATGTTATCCTGCAGAATCAACTCAACAGGTTCCACATAAAGAGAAATAAATGTTGACAAAACACATGGCTCTCCTGGAAATAGATAAGATTATGATTCAGTGCACATCGCCATTAAATAGAACTTAACAGGCTTATTCCATCATATATTTTCTTCCTCAATTTGGGGGATGAAAATTTGAACTAAGCAGAGATGAGCAGTTACGTTGTGTTTCATCACTCTTTAATGGGCATGGGGTCCCAGAGTGAAAGAAACAACATTTTTCATTTGGGTAATGGGCAGAGAAAGTAAAGCTGACCAATCTGAATTCAGAATAAATTCTGCCTTTATGTAGTGTTAGTGAGCTTGAAATGGTGCTGACGTTTGAGTGGTGTTTAGGGATTCGACGCCATTAAAGAATGGGTCAAGTGACATCAAGAGACATCCATACTACACTCCCTCAAATAACACAAAGATTTGATTTGTGGTTCTGTTGTATATGTGCAACTGACAAAACAAAGCATCATTTATCATGATGGCAAGGTGGCTAGACACATTAAGTAGTTTACTTCTCAGTGTAAAGTCATGAATACAAGCCTTCTAAAAAGATCAACTGCATACAAATTGTGTTTTACTGCTTTGACATTGTCGTATGTCCAGCAGACAAAAGCACAATTAATTGACATTTTGTATTTTTAGAATAATTGGCACGTCATGAAATGAAAAATATGACAAAGAAGACCCAAGACTGTTGATCAGCTAAAAGACAAGATACAGATGAGAATGGGACAACAGTCCTCTCCCAAAGTCCAGTTCTCCTCATTTACAGACTGTTTTTAAAAGATGAAGGGCTACCATGCAATGGTATATCTCTCCCAGCTTTTTTGAGATGTGTTGCCAGGAAATTCAAAATTAGCCATTTTTGTCTTGAAATCTAACTTTTTTCAGAGTTGGGATTGTAGGGGAGAAAAAACCCCAACAACAACAAAAAAGCAAAATGTACCCTTTTCTTCTATTATAAAAGGACTACAAAGATATATACTGCTGGTTAAAAGTTTTAGAACTCCCCAATTTTTTCAGTTATTTATTGTAATTCAAGTCATTCAAGTCCAATGAAAAGCCTGAAATGGTACAAAGGTAAGTGGTGAGCTGCCAGAGGTTAAAAAAAGGTTAAGGCTACCCAAAACTGAATAATAATGTACATTTCAGAATTATACAAAAAGGCCTTTTTCAGGGAACACAAAATGGGTTAACAATTTAAAGCTGTTCTCCAGCAGTGGAGGTTGATCAAGCCTTGAAAGCTGGTGCTACTAATTCCTACAGATGTTCCAACTTTTCTAGATTACCTACAACCCCCTCTGTCTGCATAAAAGCAGTGAACACGCTGTGAGCATCAGTTGAACAGTATTGTACTGCAGTGCAGGTAGTGTGTTGCTACAAAAATGGCAAGAAAAGGGCAATTAACAATGGAAAGAGACATTGTTAATTGTCTCTCTTCCATAACATGTAAAAATGAACATCTTTCCTTCAGACACATTGCAAAGAAAGTCAAAGTGTCAGTGAGTACAGTTTCCTTCACCAACAAAAGGCACTCAGAATCTGGGGTACACTCTGACAGGAAGACATCCGACAGACCCAAAGAAACAACTGAATCAAAGGACAAGTTTCTGAGAGTTAACAGCTTGCGTGATAGGCGGCTCACAGGACAACAGCTTCAAGTACAGCTTAATAGTGGTCATAGTAAGCAAGTCTTAGTTTCAACTGTGAAGAGAAGACTTCGAGCTACAGGTTGCTACAGCAAGAAAGCTGCTAAGACGACAGAATAAGACAAAGAGGCTTGCCTCGGTCATGAAACGCTGCCATCGGACTACTGAAGACTGGAAGAAGGTATTATGGACTGATGAGTCAAAACTTGAAATCTTTGGTTCATCACTCAGGATCTTTATATGCTGTCGAGTAGGCGAAAAGATGGTTACATAGTGTGTGGTCAACTGTCAAACACAGAGAAGGAAGTGTGATGGTCTGTGGCTGTTTTGCTGGATCCAGAGTGAGAGGCACCCTGAACCAAACGGCTACTACAGCATTCTGCAGCGCCATGGAGTACTCTCTGATATGCACCTAGTTGGTCAGGGGTTCATCCTGCAGTAAGATAATGACCCAAAACATAAGTCGCAGCTATGCCAGAACTATATCAGGAAATAAGAACAAGATGGTAAACTTGAAAACATGGAGTGGCCACCACAGTCTCCAGACATAAACCCCATCGAGCTGGTTTGGGATGAACTGGACAGAAGAGTGAAAGGTAGCTATTTTGATGAGTCCAAAATTTTGAATACATTTTGGTCTATAAATTGATTTCATGTTTTCTTTTTTAACTCCAATTGCTTATTTGTAATATGCTTTCATTTCAGAGTGCAATGAGACATTAAACTGCATAACCGTCAATAAAAACCTGTAACAAATTGGAGTGTTATAAACCTTTTGACCGGTAGTGTATCTGGTTTATTTTGATATTTCTCAAAAAACAATTTTAGTCTCTTTGAAGGAAGTGCCAATATATTAGACATTTAAAACATAGTAGAGAGACCCAAGATTGTATTCATAAGGGGAGATAAGTAAAATAGCTGAAAACCTTAAATTCTATCGGTGTATTGACTTTTAGAATTTTTTTTAAATTAAGTAAAAAAAAGAATCCTGCATTAAAATGTTGGGGAGTAGAAGGGTTATAAGACACAAAACAGGTACAACATTTTTTAAATTTTTACTTTTCACCCACCACTTTAGATGTACATATAGCAGGCAAACAAATTAAAACTTCTGCACACTGGAATGTGGTGTTTTGGTTCCACTGTGGGGATAAAAAAAGCTGTAGTTCCACCTAAAGTAGGGCACCTGATCACTGTACAACTCTTTGTACCTTTTGAACAATCACATTGAGGGACATATTTTTTCTTGTACTCATGGAAAAAATGGGATAGCTCAAACTCTGTGCAGATAAAAAAAAGGGTTTCATTTGGTCCTGCAAACTTGTAGTGATATATTCAAGTGCAGTTTCTTCAGTCTGTTAATTGCCGACTATGGCATGTCTTAATCAAACTTTGCATTAGTCCTGTGATAGATTGATTGAACATTAATATGCCAAAAAGTCTGATGAAATTGAATGTGCACCCTTATATACACAAGTCTGGTGCATAGACATTCAACTGCTAGCACACACACACACACACACATTGCACTCAAATATCATCTCATTAATGGATAGACAGCTCTGATGAGAACTCATCTGCATATCATTATCATCACATTACTGTGCTTTTCCAATCAGTTACCGAATTAGCATTTGGATTAGAACCTCGCAATCATCCAGCGACCTTTCGAAAAACTACATTATAATGTGTTGCTAATGAACATATGCTACAAATGAAGTCTGTGCTTGTTCTGAAGGCTTTTGGATTATCAGAAATAATACTTTATGAATTTGTGGAGAAAAGTATTTGGTTGCTTATTTTAATATTAAAAAGTTTTGAGTTTAAATTTCCTGAGCTAGCCCACCGTTTATCTGACATTCATAATATCTGGCTTGACTTACTCACTATGTTCACAGAGTATTTTGTGATGTTGAATGTGGCTTAATGGTTAGAGCCGAGGTAATGTCCAAGTTTAACTCTGAAGCGCCTCTAGAAAATGCACTCAGCTCACTTATTTGGGCACCTAAGGGCAGAGAAAAGTCACGGTGAAATTTAACTTTGCTGAAGAGTCCAAACACAGAAGCCAGAGAAGCACTGAAATAGAACCAAGTATCACTTAAACTGCCAGCATAGGAGTCTATTATGTCAACATGACCTGTTTTCCTCCATTGGAGGGCACACTTGAATAAACAGAAGCAGTGAAGGGAACCCAAACCACAACATGCACATGTCGACCTTTTTTACATATTTCTATTTACATTTGAACACATCCCTGTAGATTTGTGACTTATCCCCACCTGGCACTGCTCCCAGAATTTTTCTGGGACTGTGTTTTAATGTTAAGAACATAGTTTTAAGAACAAGATATTCATTTTAATTATTAGGTTTCAAATGATTATTCTCTTACAAATGTCCCTTTAATAGCTTTGCTTAATAGCCTTTCACTTGTCATCATGGATGTCTTTCTTTTTTTCCCCATCCTGCTGCCGATTTCTTACAAGTGTCATTTCTTAATTTTGCAGTTTAACAGCACAAGTACCTAAGATTATTACATCCAGTGAATCAGCTCAGTCATGTCAGATACAGTAATATCAGTAATTAAGTTTGATCATTTTAGCAGCCATACATTATGTTACCAATCACGTGAGACTCTTACAGTCTACTGAAATGATCAAGTGTTTGTTTTATATCTTTTACATTGAGGCTGTAGTTTGAATGTCAGGTACTGTAACAAGGGTCCAAAAGTAAAATATATTTCACATTGCTAATGAGCCTTACAAAAAAGATGCCCCCAGAACAGCTTTAATATATCTTGGCATGATTGTCAGGACCACAGATCTTCTATAGGGTTTTCCCACATTTGTTGTTTTAATGATGCTGTTAGACAGTGCTGTCAGTCCAAAATCTCCCATAAGTGCTTAGCATATGATTTATTTTCATACCTCTTCTGACCTATAGATGGGAACCTTGCATTCCCATCAGGCTATAAATCTTTAACCCCATGATAAAGGTGATCAGCAACTTTATATTGATTTTAAGTGACCCTTTCTGTAAGGAGCAAGCAGACCCAAACGTAAGCAGCAAAATACCCCTGAAAGCACAACAGGGTGTGGTTTGACTAATTTTTTAGTCCAACTGTATGTAAGTAGTCCTAAAAAAAAGTCAGAACTAAATTTAAATTGAAATATCTGTTTTGTAATTATTTAAACTCTCTGGCACTCAGCATTGTTTTCACTCTGCACCACTTGGCATTTTGTGTTGCCTTTCACATGTTCATCATTCTTATCTCATAAATGCATGTTTTTTATTTGCTTCGCGCTTCATACGGTTTCTGCTGTAGATGGGAGTGCTGCTGTTAATCAGCTGTTAATGACACGAACTGACCTCTGCTTTCTCTGACAGCTCAACAGGGTCAAACGATAAAAAAAAAAATCACTTAGTGGAGAAACGATTGTGAGTTTGGGGATAGAAATGTGGTGCCAGCAGAGAGACAATTGCCTCTCAACTTATTTTTTTCATACTGCTATGTCTTATCTGTTTTTGCATGCAAGCTATTGTTCTTCCATCAATATAAGAAGACGACAGTGGATAAGATGGGTAAGATGGATAGCCTAACTGTTTTTTTCCACTGTGCTCTCCTCTTCTGAGATTTCTTAGCTCCTATTCCTATCATGATCTCTCTCTGTGCACTTTCTCACACGTCCCTTTTCTCTCCCCGTTTTTCTAGCAATGATTTTTTTATTATATTTCCTTTGATCTTCCTCTTCCTCTCCAGTCGTTGCTCTGCTGAGGCTCTTCACTCACTTTAATTGAGCAACTTAAAGATCAGTGGCTGATGCTATCATGAGCAGTCACTCAAAGGTGAAACCACAGTTGATTATACTTTGAATATGTATGCGTTAAAAATATTTGGAATAAACAGACATATTTGCATGTTTATATTTTCAACATTTGTATGCACATAGCTGTGTTTGCTTCTGAAAGTGTCTGGGGTAGGGAGTGGAATTCAACATGTAAAAAGAAAAAAAAAAGTGGAAAGCTGCTTGCTAATTGTATTGCTGTGCATGCTCTCCTTTTGCACCCACTGTAGTTTCTGTCTGTTTAGCAGCTCTTTGATCAACAGATGAGATAGTAGGAAGGCTGCCTATGCTGGATTCCCCGCCTGATACACGGGTGGCTTCACTACACATTCTGCACACAGTGGGAGGCTGGACTTTTAGTGTGTGTGTGTGTGTGTGTGTGTATGCGAGTGTGTGCAGGCATAATAAATGTGTGTCAGAGACAGAAAAGGAAAGAGGAAGAGATATTTAACTAAAGAAAGACAGTAAGTGAAAGAGAGGAAAAGAGACATAATAAGAAAAACAATTGTGGGGTGGGGGACTCGGATAGGTAGTGCGCATTGTTTTTACTGGCTGCCTGGCAGGGTCCTCTCTGATGTTTATCCTCGCTGTGTATACTTCTAAACACTGCCTACAGTCACCGCTGCTTCACAGCCAAGTTCTGATCTCTCAGCTTGTTGTCAAAGGTGTTTTTCCTCGTCTGTCAATGAGCGTTTGTGCAGCTGAAAACTGCACATTGCTAAAAAGGCATTTGCACTCAGTGTCATTTGACCGACTTCACTCAGCACACAGCAAGTGCAATATATTACACTGCATTACCAAGTGTTTTGCAGAAAGTTCACCGCAAGGAATGATGTGACAGACTCACATTGAAATAATAGGAAGAGTGCGCCAGCTCTTTTTCACTACAGATCTTTAGTTAGTAGTGTTTGTCATTGCGCAATTGTAAAACTTCCCCAAAACTTTGCAACTGTAAATATCACAGACAGACATCCCATAAAAGAACCAGTGTTCAAACTCAAGATGGTGCACAGTGCTTACGCAAATCAATAATGCTGTTGACTAAACTGTAATTGTGTTTTTTGATACACCCCTCACACTACAAGCTTAACAGGCTGCTTGTCTCCAGTCAGTAACAGCCAGCCTGCCTATCTGGGGATGTCATTAAAAGATAACAAAGACTCATTTATGTACAAATGTATTCACATAGATTTCCCATACAATCCATCTTGTAGAGGGCCTGTCTCTCATAATAGAAGTCATGAATCAACTCCCTTTATCGACACATGGGCTAATGCAAGTCCAGCTGGTTAATCAGCATATTGTTAAGGCAGTGATTTGTTACTATACCTATAAACAAAGATATTACATTGGTTACACAAGGGGTATGGAATTTGAGATATTAGATTATACTGGTTTACCCCCAACACATCTGTTTTCTTAACTACTTATCCAGTTCAGGGTCATGAGGGTGCTGGAGCCTGTCCCAGCTGTCATTGGTGAGATGCAGGGTATATCCTGGACAGGTTGCCCGTCTGTCACAGGGCTAACACAGAGAGTGACAGACAATCATTCACACTCACATTCCAAAAATTAGATGTACTGCAAAATTAATGAACCTTCACCTCTGATCGAACTCTGTGAAGATTCACAGATTATCCTGACTTCTGCTTCTTTGAAGTGAAAATACATTTTAAAACTTCCTTTGTGACTAGAACTTTCTTTAAAGAACAGCCCTTCAAGGAGCCAAGCTGTATCAAGGACGTTCCTCATTGCATTTTTACAGGGCGATCATGTTATGTGAGGAGCAAAGCCTGCAAAATACACAATCCATATCCCTCAGTGAATTAAAGACGGGTCAAGAGACTGCAAATGCATGTTATCTTACTGGATCTACATGCATATCAAAGATAATCCATAACAAGGGGTACAAGGGTTTGCATGTGACATCACTGTTATGGATATTTTAAGTGAGCTGAATTTTCTAACCCATGCTTGATTTAGTGTCTAATTAATTCCTTAAGTTCTTGTGTTTATTGCAGGGGAGGGGAGAGAGGATATATGGCATGTGAGTAAAGGGGATCGTTCTTTGAAGTGGTGTACACCAAATCTCTAGAGGACAGCCAAGCCTGAGGCTGGACTGAGGCTTTGGAGAGAAGCAACAACTGCTTTTTCACTGTGAGGCCAAAACTGGGGCTTGTCATGGCCATGTTTGCAGCACTGAACTATTACCTGTTTATTTGAAATAAAGCATCCCATCAGAAATATAGTATCTTAAGATAGTAAAATGCCAGTCAAAACTATTTAGCTTTGGGTGAGACAAAACTACAACAAACAACTAATCTGTGCTAGCTATTGTTACATTCTCTACTGGAATACATGCTCTAAGCAACACTGAAAAACGAGATTCTGCAATTCCCTGTAGCATCACCCTCCCTGTGCCTACCAAGCTAATGAACTATCATCTATCTATCTTCATTCCACCCAAGGCCCACTTGTCCTTCCCTGCAGAGAGTAGCTACTTCTTGGCAGGTCTTGCTGAGGGGAATTCAAGCCTCCTGGCTCTAACGTAAAGTGTTGTGTTTTTCTGAAAGTCACTTTAAGGTGAGAAACAGAATTCAGTAATGCTACTTCTTGGCACCATCAAGTCACGAGTACATAAAACAACTCAATTCCCAGCAAAGTCTGTAATGATACTTCATGTCAGCAAAAAAAAAGAAAGGAAAAAAGCTTACTTGAGATTAACTTGAAAGGAAAAAATAAAGTGCACATGCTAATGAGCTAACATCAGCATAAAAAACAACAACAGGTGCCGTGTCTTGCCAAAAAGAGATTAAACACAGGTGTGATTAATAAAAAAAGGTTTCAGCCAGGGAAATATTTTTTGATGAATGTGGTTCTGAAATGTGTTATACAAGGAAGTCTGTTCATGAGGATGGTCAAACTAATCATCACCATTTATTTGTATTAAGCCACTGAATTGCAAGATTGATTTAACGAAAGATGGCTAAGAAGTAAGCTTAATGTTCAGGTAATGCTACAAAGAATGAAAAACATTAAATACATAATTTGTAATATTAATCCTGCAGGGAGGCATGCATTTTTGTCCACCATTTGAAATTATAAACCTTGAATTTGACTCACTGCATACTTTTGATTTATGATGAAAACATATCATGTTAAATGACAATAATTAGGTGTAGTAGCCATTTATTGCATTTTTCGAGCAATATGTCCCAAAACTTGTTGTAATAGTAACAGTGGTTACTATTAATACTAACAGTTCCTGCCTTGTACTCAATATGAGTATAAGAATGACTTTAAGCCAGCATGTACATTACCATGGCCCTAAAAACTAACCTTTAAGGAATTCAGCATCATCTTCTATTTTCATGCTTTACAAAATGGAGCCAATGACTCAACATTTTTGATCAGGAACTGACTTTTTTTCTCACATGTTTCAAGTACACATGAAGCACTGACTTACTTTTAGCCTATATGAAGCAATAATACTTCTGACAGAAATCACGCAAATCAACTATTCTTGAAATGAAAAAGATTAAAGTTTACTAATCTGATGAACTTTTTGTACTTTTGTGTATGGAGTGAAGCTGTGGAAGCAATGTGTACATATATATGTAAATCTGTTAATATAACTATATCCCTTGATGTGTTACAGGGTTACAAAACCAAATATATGTAGCAAAATGTAAATAAGGATTGATGATAGGACAGGACACAAACCGGAAGTTAAAGAGATAATTATTATTTACTAAATAGGGAAGATTAATTAATAATAGAGATCATTATTTACTAAAAAGTGGCGAAGGGTGGGATTAAATAACCACATGCTTCTTTTTAGCTCTTATGAGAAGTTAAGTTATTTATTATTATTATCGTTTTCCTTACATTTTGTGCTATTCTAACATCTTAAAAATAAAGCCTTATCTATCTATTTATCTATCTAGATTTTTAAATTCAGATGTTTTTGTTTGTGTTTTAAATATTCCTTTATAATAACTATGCATACTACAGTTTTAATTTTGTTTATACATGTTTTTTGGGGGCTTTGTTTTGTTTTGTTTTGTTTTTTTAACTGCTACCGAGACGCGTCAAAATATGTCCAGTGAAAAGGGTCTGTCATAGCCTATCACATCATTTTACATTTCTAAGATACATCCTGGGAGGATAACTTTGTTTTTAAGTGAACAAAACACTCTCAGAGACACTTTCAGAGCTCTGGGCTTTTTAACTGCGGTTTTGTCTGGATCATACCATGATAACGCTTCTAAAATGAATTATTTTAAATGAGTCATTTACGGAGTTCAAATGTCATTTCTGTATACACAATGCTAACAATTATTATGTCGTTATTCCGTGTACCTTAACAGTTTGTACAAACACGTCAATCTAACTTTTGTCGTTCGTGTTCCTCACACACCTCCCCCTCTCTGCCAGTGGTTCGTTCCTCACTCCAGCTGATCGGCCCAGGATCCCCGGTGGTTCCGTCCGTTGCTGGCTTTGACGGCCCCAGCGTCTTAACGTCGACTTCAACTACTTTAATTTGACGGACTAGGTGGCCGCTTGTGTCGTCAAATTGTCCACCCTACACTGAAACTCGGAAGAATTATCTGGGCAGAGTGACGGTTGTATGCTTATCAAAGCCAAGGGGATCTAAACGCAAATACGAGGCCCTCACTCCATCCACGGATTCACCTGCTACACCGACAGCTTGACACGGGAGACAGACATGGGCGACACGGGGAGCGAGGGCAGCAAGCCTCCGAGTAACGTTAACGTTATACCCCCTCGCTGCCCCTGTGGGTTCTGGGGGTAAGCAGAATAACCTGTCAAACGTCTCGCTTTCTAACGCTTTCTTTCTCTGCCAGTAGCTAGCAGAGTCGATAGCCACTAGCATTAGCGGCTCAAACAGGGATGAGCTGCTTTTCTCCTTATTACCCCCTCCCCATTGTTTTGTAGCATTAGCTACTAGCTAACACCAGTTGGCCTCGGTAACCTTTTCCTGTAAAGGAAGGAAGCAGGGTAGGGAATCTGGGGTAAGCCTTCCAGGTTACGCGACAGGTGTGAAAGTGTTAATCAACTGGATAGTTAACGTGTTAAGTTCATGCATGAAGCAGTTAGTTAGAGACATCAAAGTGTCTCCATGAACCAGACTCTAGCAGAAAGAAACGGGCAACTGGTACTTTAAACTGAATGTGCCGGGGTTGCACAGACAAACTGGCACTGTGCAATAATCCTGGTGTGTACAATTTGATTCATGTGTGTTGAGGCATATGTTAACTTTGCAACACATATGAGCCCAAATTAGGTTTTGTAATATGGACCGGTTGAAAAATGTATTAGTGTTATCACTCTTTGGCTAGTTCTTCAAATGTCGAAAAAGTAGCCCACATTGTTGTATTTTAGGAAAAAATTGATGCAAAATATTGTACTTTAGTGGACGTATTTATGATAGGCATTTATAAACACTTGTAGTCTTAAGTTTTCAGCTCAGTGGTAAAAAATCAGAGAAATGTAGCACTTAGCCAGACAAGAGAGGATCCCAAAATTAGTTCTCACAAAGTGAAATGAGACTATTGGAACTCACAAGTATCTCATTCCGTTTGTGTATATTTTACAAAAATGCCACTTTATTCACTGACCTTTGGATTAGTATGGAAATGGCGTACAATACAAAAGACACTGCAATGTCAGTCACCAGCTCTCATCAGAGAATGTGTTTTCCGTGACCAAAGGCATCAGTTTTTTTTACCTGACTAGAGTTTATGAAGCATTTAAATATCTGTGGAGTTTGTACGCAAATAATCATATCCATACCGCCTTGGCTTTGGGAGAAGCGTTTAAATGGGTTTGTTACGGTACCAAAACTAAGCATGATGGCTCAATATTTTATTTTTTTAGTACATCAAATGTCTTTAATTTTTTTTAAATATTTTAAGTAGACCACAGATTTGCTTTAAAAACAAGTTAATAAGTATCAACAATTATGAGTGTGGACTGCATAAGTTCTGTTACTTGGATAGCTAGTATTATTTATTTAGACTAATTTTTTATGCCACCCTCCAACAACTTATCTGCTACCAGTGGTGGTATCCGTTGTAATGGTACCAAGGACACAGGCACATATCTTGGCCAGAAATAACTGTTTGCCGGGCTGTGAGGATGCATAAATTGATTGAAAACATCTTGCACTGCTTCTGAAAATATTTGGCTGTCATACATAAATATGAGTATTCCAAAAGTTCATATTGGGAAAATGAAAGTGAATACTGTCACAAATAGTATCAGACACTTGCTCTTTCTAAAAAGTTCAAAGTTTTTATATATTTTTTTTCTCAGACAAATTTGAGAAGGTCAGGTGCGAGGTATTTGATTAAACTGACAAAGAATAAGTCAATGCTAACTTAAGCTTTTAGTACATTTATGGTAACATAGCATGTTGTCGTCAGCACTTCACCCATTTCCGTGACCTCCACTTGTAGTCCGTATGCGAGTAGGTGCAAAAAAGGGCACATTTATTTTGTGCCTTCTGATTATTTTATCATTTCACTAATGAATGATTTTCTAAATTTTGCACTTAGGCTGTGAAAAAACATATTTTAATGTGGCTGCAATGACAGAGTGAACTTCAACCATTTCTTGGCCACATTTAATTTAACAGTTTTGGGAAAGCAGTTTTTAAGTTGCCTTGCACATAAACAATAATTCACTTATTGAATGAATGTTTTATATCATCATGTACCCACATGGATATAAAACATTTTATTTGTACTGAATTGCAAAATCATGATAGCACCAGCCCATTTTAAAGACTTCATATTAGCAGAAAAGATGTATAATGCTGAAAATAATGGCGATCGCTGTTGACAAGGCTGTGCAAAATGACTGGATTAGTCAAGTAATTAACCAGTCACTTAGTTTAATAACTTGTTCTGTATTGCTATCCACACCAAAACATTTTGGATCAATACAAGCACTGATTGTGTGCCTTGCAGTAGTTTGTAGATTGTGTCATTTTCAGAAAGAAAGCCAAAGCAGAGAACAAGCTGTTCGGTACTATAATAGGATGTTAAAAAAGTCAGCAATGATGCATCCAAACTCTATAGTTTAGCATCAAATGTCCCTTCCTATTTGACTTTCTTCTATTTGTGAGATCTACTCGCAAGCAGCCACCTGATCTGCTTATCCGTCTATGTTCCAGTTGACTGCTCAGCTGTGTAAGTTGTAAGGGTAATGCTAAGTTGTCTTTTATGAAATGTCAATAAGCTAGTTTTTTGAAACTGTTCAGGTCAGTGTCCAGAGGATGGGGAGGGAAAAAAGCATAATTATGGAAATTAGTATTGAGCAAAACATTAAAAATCCTTTAGGCAATCTAAGAGCTATTCTTTCCAAAGTATGACCTTCAATTTTAGTGTATTTAAGATTACCGTTTGAATTCAAAATTGGGTGTTTGTTTGATAATGTGCCACCCTTACAGTTTCTTTTGAGAAACACATTGCCAAAAATAAAATAAAATAGGTATTTCTAGCACACATGAAGAACTGCATGGTATGTCTGCTTCCCCAGTAACATAAAACTAAAACAGTTCAGTCCTTGGCCGTTACTTTTTTACCCCCAGTAAAGGTATACCATCATCTTAAAAGTAATTGAGCCACATGCACTGGTGATACTATGCTTTGATTGCTTTCTATCACCTGAGTTCTAGCTGTATTTATGTTGTCTTTCATTTACCTGCTCATGTCAGGAGAATTTATTAAAAACTAATTTCTTCAAAACATTTATCACCCTTCCAATATCTCACTACTTTGTGTCACTCAGGCTGAATCACAGAGGCAGTGGAGCCTGTCTTCCTGTCTGTTCCAATCAGATATTCTCATTAGTAACAGCAGTAGGCCAACTATGAAATAGACATGTTGTGTGCACTCTGTTCAGGCTTCAGTCAGCTTAACAGCCATGGAGCTGTTTTTTCTCCTGCATAGTTTTTCTCACCCTTCCTCATCCTTTTGATTTCCTTAATGAATCTGTAGTTTGATTACCTCTGATTGTAAGGTTGATAAGAGGATATGACTTGATGTTTACCCAGCATTGGCTTCCTCCCTGTCTGCGTGTAATGATGAGGTTTCTCGTCTTTCCTAACTTCTTGCTTCATCCTTTCCCTTTTATACCTGAGACTACACACCAGGAGACTGACAGAAAGCCCTCAGGTTGACTGCAGCTGACCCCACATTTAGAAATGAGGACAAAGGTGTGCAATGGAGCGCCCAAAATAAATAGAATGTGACTGATAGCAGCAACCGTCACGCTCAGTGCACAGACAGTAAGGACGAAGGCTGGAGAGGAAATGAGAGGAGCCTTTCTCAGACTAAACCCAGAGCCATCTGTTGTGAAAGAGCTGTGCCACTGAAATCAGCAAGGCTCCATGACAATAGATAACTTATATCAAAAGTCTTTATCTGCCTTCAGGAAGGAAAAGTATGTTGAGAAAACTCAAACTACCACACTGATACTTTAACCCTTACTGCTAACCACTAGCTTTGAGTCTGTATCCCCATTAACATACTATGGGGAGTTTCATAACAATCAGAGGGAACTAGTTGACTTTTGTTCAGCTCTGTGATCAAAGTGAGACAGAAAGAATCTAAATCCAAAACACAGAAACATAATGTAAATCTGTACTTATATTGACTGTTCAGATTGTTCTGGTAAATACGTTGGAGGACTGGCATGTCCAGTGTGTGTCAAAAAGAATTATCTAATTTCTTTAGGTAATGAACATAAAAGTTTGTGGTACATTTTAAAATACATGGCTGACTATAAAGTTTTACATACAAAACCTATGTTTTGTATTCACAGCTGCCCAATATTGATTTAATCAAGAAAAAAAATAAAAATAGAGTCTAGGATTTCTAATTGGAATTTATATTTTTGTAAGTGTACATGAGCAAAAATATAGCCAAAAAGATACATTTCACCGCTCACTCTCACTTTTATCTTAGCCTCTTGTCTGTTTTATCTTATGCCTTTTACTGCAAAACTGTTTTTAACACTCAGACTGCTCTATTAACACAACTGCGTTCCATTCCTTTTCCTCAGGTCAAGCAAAACCATGAATCTCTGCTCAAAATGTTTTGCAGGTAAGTTATTGTTTTAGTGGGAGTTTGTTGACTGATTTTTCTGTCTTAAAACCTCCAAACAAAGAAAATGTCCTCATGTCCATGTTTCCATAGACACTCAAAAGAAACAGCCAAACGACGACTGTGCTCCAAAGGCCTCTTCAAACTCTAACACCAGTCAAGCAGACATGTTCTGTAATGAAACAAACAACAGCATTAGTCAGTCCCTCATATCAGAAGACCCTTTGCCCGGAGAGATAGGAGTGACATCTCTACCTGCTCAGGACGGTAAGACAATCAGCAAGTTTTTCCTTTGGATCTGTGGGTAGTGAACATTTACACTTTAAAATATTATGAACTTAAAGGCTTGGTAATATAATGTGTGTAATTTGTAATATGCGCCCTACACATGGAAACAATGTATGATTCGTAGGTTTCAAATTTAGAAGTGAGTTAATGTGTGCCTTTATAAAATTGAGTTGTCAAAACCAGAGCTTTTAGATGAGAGCATTTTTCTGTGGAACACTGTTAGTAGATTCTGCCAGCTCAAGCAGCAGCAGCAGTATCCCTGTCCTGGCTATATTTGTCCTCATGGCACAGATAGAATAATAGGAAAGGGCATCTATTCAGAAGTGAAGGTTTTAAGAGGACACCTACAATTGCCAGGGCATCAGTCATTGCTATACAGTGACAAGGTTATTTGTGGAGGCCAATTCATAACAGAAAAATAAAGTGGCTACAAAACGGATGTGCAGAAATGGTATAAAAAAATGCCACACTAACCTGGTCTTTTATTATGTTATTAAAATAATAAAAGACCAAAACTGTAAGGCTAGACCCCCTATGCTAAGTGAGCCTACCGCAGACATGAGCGAGACAGATAAATATGAAGGCATGCCGGCTCGGACGTCGCCCGGATCAACAATGGTCCATGTCAGGTGTTGAGGAACCAGGGCACCCTGACGAGAAGTGGGCTACTTGAACAAGAAGGCATCGGTGGGCAAGAGACGAAAACAGGGCGTTGTTGGAATGCTACTACGCAAGTAACCCTGGCGGAAGGGGTTACATGAATAGGATGAGGGACCTATGGATTCTTCAATAACCAACATCCACAATGACAGCGAAACAACTAGTAGCTCAGTGTTCCAACATTCAAAAGAAGGGACTGCTCTCACAGCTAGAGATTGACGAGGTACAACATAAATGCTACGGCAAGGGGGAGGCAGGACGCCAGGTCAGGGGGGAGATATCATCACCCCCACCCGAGATTGGGTACAAAGCCCAAGTGCGACAGGAGAAGGATCGTTGAGTGCGAGAGGAACTGACCTGAAAGATAGGATCATGGCCAAGCTTGAAACCTGGATCCCCCGTAGCCGGTTACCAAGATTACGTGAAGTACCAGAAGGTCTGCTCGATGATGTTAACGCAGCACTACGGATGATACCTACAGCCACGCTTACCGAGACTAACAAGCTGATCTACAATACAGCAGCAGTGATCATTGAGATGCTTGGCTACAAGTTGAACAGCCACAAGGGGCAGTACCCTCCATGGAGAAGGAGGCTAGAGGGCAAGATCAAAGTAGCACGGAGGGAGGTTAGCCAACTAACGGAGTTGCAGAAAGATGCGACAAAGAAGGTGCATAAAAAGTACAGCAAGCTGTCCATGCCTGAGGCCTTGGAAACTGCCAAGCAAAGACTCACAGCCTTGGCCAGCCGCTTGAGGAGGTACACCAGAGAGATAGAAGGCAGGAGAATAAACCAGCTGTTCTCCACTGAACCAGCAAAGGTGTACTCTCAGTGGCAAGGGAACAATAAGAGAACAGCACCACCAAGGCTGGAGACGGAGCAATACTGGAAGAGCATATGGGAGAAGGACACAACCCATAACGGCAATGCTCAGTGGCTAGTGTATCTGAGGGCAGACCATAGCAACCTCCCTGAACAGGGTCCAGTAACCATCACGGTGGCAGACATCCAAGCAAGGGTTTCTAGTATGAAAAGTTGGACAGCACCAGGCCCCGACATGGTTCACGCCTACTGGCTGAAGAAGCTGACTGCACTCCACGAGCGTCTGGCAGCACAAATGAACCAGCTGCTAGTTGACGAGAGACACCAGGAATGGCTAACCAAAGGTCGTACAGTCCTGATCCCCAAGGACCCCAAGAAGGGACCGGTCCCATCCAACTACCGACCAATAACCTGCCTCAGTACTACATGGAAGCTCCTGTTAGGCATCATATCGGCTAAGATGAACAGGCACATGGGTCAATATATGAGTGGGGAACAGAAAGGGATTGGCAAGAATACCAGAGGCGCAAAACACCAGCTACTGGTAGACAGAACAGTCAGCCGAGACTGCAAGACCAGGCTGACCAACCTGTGCACTGCCTGGATTGATTACAAGAAGGATACCGACTACGGAACGGAGCAGTTGTCAGCCACCTCCTGTACATGGATGACATCAAGCTGTATGCCAAGAGTGAACGAGACATCGATTCACTGATCCACACTACCAGGATATACAGCAATGACATCGGGAGGTCATTCGGGCTGGAGAAGTGTAGTCGGATGATAACAAAGAGAGGGAAGGTAGTCAGAACTGAGGGAATCGAACTACCAAAAGGCAACATTGCAGACATAGAGGACAGTTACAAGTACCTGGGGATCCCGCAGGCGAATGGGAACCATGAAGGAAAGCTGCAACCACCAAGTACCTGCAGAGGCTCAGGTAAGTCCTGAGGAGTCAGCTGAACGGTAAGAACAAGATCCGGGCTATCAACACCTACGCCCTGCCCGTGATCAGGTACCCAGCTGGTATAATAAGTTGGCCAAAGGAGGAGATAGAAGCCACTGACATAAAGACAAGAAAGCTCCTTACCATGCATGGAGGGTTTCACCCCAAGTCCAGCACCCTGAGGCTGTATGCTAAGCGGAAGGAAGGGGGCCGGGGACTGGTGAGTGTCAGCACCACAGTCCGGGATGAGACAACGAACATCCAAGAATACATTGGGAAGATGGCCCCAACTGACCGAGTGCTCAGTGAATACCTCAGGCAGCAGAAACCCAAGAAAGAGGAGGTAGACGAGGAACCATCATGGAAGGACAGCACAGAGGCACTAATTATGGCAGCACAAGAACAAGCTCTGAGTACAAGATCCATAGAGGCTGGGGTCTATCACACCAGGCAAGACCCCAGGTGCAGGCTGTGTAAAGATGCCCCTGAGACAATCCAGCACATAACAGCAGGGTGCAAGATGCTAGCAGGCAGGGCATACATGGAACGCCATAACCAAGTGGCCGGCATAGTATACAGAAACATCTGTGCCGAATATGGCCTGGAAGTTCCGAGGTCAAAATGGGAGATGCCCCCAAGGGTGGTGGAGAATGACCGAGCTAAGATCCTGTGGGACTTCCAGATACAGACGGACAAAATGGTGGTGGCTAACCAAACAGAAGAAGACGGCTGTAGTGATCGATGTAGCGGTTCCGAATGACAGCAACATCAGAAAGAAGGAACACGAGAAGCTGGAGAAATACCAAGGGCTCAGAGAAGAGCTCGAGAGGATGTGGAGGCTGAAGGTAACGGTGGTCCCCGTGGTAATCGGAGCACTAGGTGCGGTGACTCCCAAGCTAGGCGAGTGGCTCCAGCAGATCCCGGGAACAACATTGGAGATCTCTGTCCAGAAGAGCGCAGTCCTGGGAACAGCTAAGATACTGCGCAGGACCCTGAAGCTCCCAGGCCTCTGGTAGAGGACCCGAGCTTGAAGGATAAACCGCCCGCAGGGGCAAGCTGGGTGTTTGTTTTTTGTTTTTTTTTGTTTTTTTTTGTGTGTGTGTGTGTGTGTGTATATGTATATGTATGTATATGTGTGTATATATATATATATATATATATATATATATATATCTCACTTTTAAATGGTGTTTTTTTGTTTTTTTTGTTTTTTTTGTTTTTTTAGATTTCTACATGTAACATGTACATATAACTCTTCGATATTTGACTCGGTTGCATTCCTAGTGTTACACACTTTTTACAAACTCCTTTAAAACTATATAAGGAACAGGTGGATCATATAACACATATTTGGTGCAACTCTTTATCTTTTTACCACCTTTTTACCACCCACAGCCACACTGCCTCTTGGCTGGCTCCAGCCTGTACACATGCACACTGCGGTCTTTCCTTCACAGATATCTATCATAGTTGCTGCAAGGAGGAAAAAAACCTCATTGCATAATAAAGGATTTCGCACGCCTCAGTCACGGTCTTTTCATCCTGCTTCCATATTGAAGATGGTACCCGAGTATCTGGGCAACCACCAGCAGATTCCTCGACAGCTTTTGTCCTCAGCCTCTTAGGGTTTTAAACTCTGGGCCTAACAGTGTCCCTGTAACACATCACCTAGTCTGTCAATCTAATACAGTTTAAACATTTATTTACATGTCTAAAGGGCTTGAGATATTTATACAATTAGTAATTTTGATCTTTAATTGCAGATTTTTTTTTTTTTTACATTTTTTTTAAACTGCTAAATAATTAATTTTTTCAGTTGAAAAATCACATTAAAGTAAGAAACTAATCTTCTTTTCCTTCTTCTTTGGTTCTTTTACTCATTTTGATCTCTTTCCCTTCTTTTTTTCTTTTCTTTTTTTTTTTTTTTTTTTTTTAACTATTTTCTGCCTCAGGAGCATCCAGCAACGACACAGTCTTGGGTTCATTCTCCACTCCGACAAAACGTACATTTGAGTCAGGTATACCTCAGTTCTATACTACTACAATATACACTGTTGCATTTTGTTTGTATGTTTAGTCATGTGCACTTAGAAAGTTCAAATTGGAGGACCCATTAGTGTCAATAGCATTGAACTGATCCAACATGGCTGGGTTAATGGTTCTTCCAGGACAAGTAGCGGACAGCAGGATATTACTGATGCAACAGAATGTGCCAAGGCAAATGTAAAGCCAATCATGCTGTACTAGAGTGAATGAACACCATGAATATGCAGTATATCCACATGTAGTTGTTGCGCGGAATGATAACATCGACATGCAGTATGGAGATTTAAATGGCAAAAGTCACATAGAAAGAGAATTGTAGCTTCATGGTTAGCAGCATCTTCATTTGATTGTATAGATTAAAAACAGATTTTGATTAATGAAGAGGAAATGGGTCACAGTGGCACACCACATGTGCATCTGTGAAGGACAGCATTATCATTAGCACTAATGGGAATCTACTGAATGAGGTCTATAAAACAGCCAGACTATTTCCTATTGCAGATTGCTTTTATTGTTCTTTCACCCTTAGGTGGCACAACTTGCTAAACTCATGCGTGCACACTCACACAAGACAATGTCTAGTACAGAGTAGGATAGGCTCAGTAAAGGTGTGTGAACATGCTGATCCCTTGTCTAAAAAAGCGGGATCATGTCTAGTAATACACATACTCACAGTGTCATTTAAACCTTTTACTGTTGGTTGAGTTGACATTTCACTTTTTACAATCTCTCTAAATTGGGGCCATCTGTATTTCATTTTAGACGCTGGATACACTTTGACTTTACCTTTTGTACAATATTTAATCTTGAACTAAAACGACATTAAGTCAACCAACCGCTCATCAGTTTACAGTGCAAATGCCCTGCCTTCACATATTTTCCTCCTTTAACTTATAGTTGTTCACTTACATTTAAATTTGATGTTACAGCTTGCTAAATTGGGTGCCGAGATCTTCTAGGATAACAAAAAGCAGGCAAGAATGAATTTTTTTTCCACAACATGCAATTGCACATGTGCAGACACACATACACACAAAGGGATCGATGGAGCAGACTAGGAGGGGATCTAACTGTTCAGCTTGGCCTAGTTCTCAGAGATTTATTGAGCGCTGATCTGCATTTTGGCCAGGCCAGTGAAAAAGTCTGCAGGATTGATGAGAAAAGCTGAGTTGAAATTCTAGCCAACCAGTGAAACCTTGCTACATTCTCTTGCTGTCTCAGGTGCTGGGCTGCACGTAATTTAATGCAGGAGAACTATCAATCTCGCTCTTTTTTTTTTTTTCTTTTTAAAAAAAAAAAATTAACACAAAGAAGAGTTTAGTACCAGTTTGCCATCATCTGTGCAATCCCAGTTACAGAATAGACTAATTCTGACAATGGTGTATTGGAGTTTTTCTTAGGTTCCTCAGGTTTTGTATTGTTTATTCCATGGTAATAAAAAGTAAAGAAGGATTTTGGCTTCAGTTGCTTTAGATTTATTATTTCAACACTTTGCATTTTTGTGTCTGCAGTACAAAACAGATTAATTTTCATTGAATTAATTTTTATATGTAATTAATCACAGTCTACTCTGATTTAACTCAATAGAATCGGAATAAAGATGCAAAATACTCTTAAGCTATAGCAATATTGCTATTCATTTTGCTGAAAGTCAGCGTAATGTAGCTCCAGACTTTCAGTGTTTCATTGCATTAAGAGAATCTCTAGGAACTATTTTTCTTAGATGTATAAATTTTATTTGTTTAGCACCATTTAAAACATGGCTACAAAATACACACTAAAGCAGCAACAACAACAGTCTTAGTAACATGACAAGTAAAATAAACAAATAAATTAAGAATGAAAATGTGGAAGTGGGTTTGAAAGAAAAATGAAAAGCTGAGTTTAAGTTCAGTTCCTTTGTTGCAGGGCTCTAACTGGCAATGCCTGATCTAAAAACAACAACAAAAAACAACAATTAAGCAAAACAGTTGTAGCCAAATGTTTGGTTTTTTAAACTTATTTTTCTCTCTCTTCTAAGCCTCAGATTCAGAAAGTGATGTTTCACCTGAGAAGCGAGCGAGAGTAGGTGGGATCCCAGAGGGTGAGGAGTCTTCATCATCATCATCATCATCGTCTTCATCCTCGTCTCGCAGTGGCTCTAAACAGCGGAGCCGTAAGCGTTGCCATCGCTGCCAAACCAAACTGGAGCTGGTACAGCAAGAGCTGGGTTCCTGTCGCTGTGGTATGATGACACATTTTCATATGTACACTATTAACATACGCATCACATGAACACTTACGCAAAGGGGCATAATCATTAAGTACATGCATAATACTGTTAGCTTCATAAAGATATCACCTTAGACCATGTTATTACCTTATGTTAATATGCAGATACATACATAAGTACACTTCGGTTAGCTTAGTAATAGTTTTGTGAATTATGTGTCCAGCACAGCACCGTTACCTGGACATTTCTTTGTGTGTTGAAAAAAATATATATGACTGCTTTTGCAAGCCTTGAGGGACCATTACAGGAAAGCCTCAATGTTTCACATTGCACATAAAACATAAGCCAATTACCACAAACACTAATGTAGTTCAAACCAATACTTGGCTTGCTAATCAACTTGTTTGCATACAAATTAAAGTACTTGAAAAGTCAGAGCTCTTCACTGCTTAAAGACCAATCTGCTTAAACCATTGCAATAATTTCTAAATTGGAAATTGACTTGCCTTTTTTTTTCCACCAGGTGCTGCTTAATACACGGGCTATCCATCCTTAATAGTCCAGTGCTTACTATGAAAACATGCTTTTTACAGACTGAAAGGGAAAATGGTGGCAATTATAGTGATTTCTGACTGTTGAAGTAATTGCAGATTACTTTGCTAATGGTTCTGCAGAATGTTCCACAGTGTAAGCCAAGAAGGTCTGATAATGAGCTGAAAGGATGAATGCTTTTCAGATTGTATTGGGGGTGAAAAAATAGCTCAAGTAGTGAATCTGATCCGATGCTGTTAGTCTCAGTAGTTTTCTGCTTTTACACAGTTGCTATTTATCGTACTAGGTATTAATATAACACAGAGTGAAGGCACTGGAATTGAACAGCTAATTATATCATATCTTTTAATGTGGAGACCTAACAGATGAAGGAACCAAAGCATTTCCTTTTAACCTAATAACAGTGCTCCTGCTAATTTCTAAACATTACTTCTGTGATTTTTCCCATAATGGGGAAAATGCGAAATCTCTCAATTATTTATATGTGTGGCTAAAATGTAAAATTCTTCTAAAGTCAGAAAGACAATTAACAGACGATGAGAACCGGGAGTACTACAACCTTAAAACTTGATTTCTTGTTGGCCTTCTGACCTTACTTCAAAACATGACAGTAAGCTTTGGTTTAAGTAATTATTAATCTGGGCATACAGCACGGTTTAATCACACAGTGGCTGCAGTTTGTTTGACCTTGCTAGCCTGCTGCATGTTGTAAAGAAACGGGGACAATGAAAAAACACTTTGTAAATAATTAGCCTATTAATTAATGTCTGCCATACAATAACTGGTGACTCACTCACTGGCAATTAGATTTAGAGGTTAGATTAGGAGGAAGCACCCAAGACCAAGCCATAGATGTTATCCAGAGAAGAAACCCAGAGGTGAAGGTCTTCATCTGCTATGTTTCTAACCAAGGGTGGTATGCTGCAGGTGCAAGAGACAGTTTGGGCCTTGGTAAAGAGGCAGTGCAGCCAGGTCTGTTTTTGGTTTACAGAAGTAGGGATTGACAGGTCCAGACACACAAGCTGTTATTATACCTGCAGTCTGACATTTTTCCAGGCATATAACTGGATATGTTTAAGGGTTTCCTTTACAGCGTGTGTGCACACATCAGCTCTTCCTCATCCTTTATTCATTTTTGCCTCTACGTAAAATAAATATTTTAGACATGTTGGATTTTAGCTGTAAAATCTTTGAAACTTACAGTATACTCACAGATTGTTTTTTGCATCACAAAAAACATTCTCAAGTCACAACGTTTCTTCCCAGTTCATTAATTTTACAGAAGAACTCAGTTCACCATTTTGTTAGAAAATACCAGCAGTGAGCAGAGGACAAAATTTTTGATTTGTGGTTTCTAAGTTTCTAATAGGGGGAATATTCTGTCCAACGTGACACAACTTTCCTCCCTTCTAATCCACTCGCGTGTGCTGTAATTGTATAGGTTTTAATTGCCTAGAAACCAGATGTTAAACTGGGCCTTTAATCACTACTTATTAAATGCCAGTAGCGTTATTATGTGTATTAATGAATGAATTTAAGATGATGAAAGCTAACGAGCTTCCCTGAGCTTAACGAGCCTCCACCATTGGCAGGGCTTTTTGTTGGAAGTGCTACAGTAGTTGGAGGGAGGAAACGCTATCTACTGAAAAACGGAATAGCATTGAAAGAGGAAGCGATCAAGTAGAATGTCTTCTTTGACACACAGGCACTGTGTACATGTTATCTGCCCTTGACCATTTAAAAAGTATATCTAAAGACTAAATGTTTATCGACCTTTACTGGCATCTAAAAGTAATGCTACTCTTTTGATTTTATTTCTAGTTAAATTGTTTTAGGTGTGCTTTATGTAGCCATATCTTTTTTTCTTAGTTCATGTATTAACTGCAGTGTGTACAGTTACAACTGCAATATTTGTGCATTTACTTAAGGCAACAAATTAATCCCTCCTTGTCTCTTTTATCCACAACCCCAAACCCGTCCTTTAGGTTATGTCTTCTGTATGCTCCATCGGCTTCCAGAGCAGCACGAGTGTCTGTTTGACCACATGGGCCGTGGACGTCAGGACGCCGTCCTCAAAATGGTTAAGCTAGACCGCAAGGTGGGCCGCTCATGCCAGCGCATCGGGGAAGAGTGCTCTTGAATAGTCGTTCTCTCAGAAGAATCTTTAACAGGGATATTATTTTCTTGTCTTTTTTTCCTCGAGATTTTTGCTTTTTTTTTTTTTTTTTTTTGTGAGAGTGGAGATACAAACCTCCACCTTTTTTCTCTTAAAACTATGCTTGCTCTTTTTGAATTCCACTATCGCCTATCTTGGTTGTTTTCTGCTTTTGTTGGCTTGATTATATCCCTGCTGCCTTTTGGAAAAAAACAAACCAAGGAAAGACAAAACAATAAAGAGCAAAGGAAATATAGAGTTTGTTCCCTTTTGTTGCAAACTCTCGACTTCATAAAAATGAATGAAGTAAGATGACATGAATAAGACAAGAAATGCAATGCTTTATACAAGTGTATTTCTTGGAAGCCAGACTTTACTCTTTACCTCAGAAAAGGAAAGGAAGAAACTGAGGAGGAGGAGAAAGAAAAGGTTATCTTTCATGTACTCCTTGGCTTTGGCGCTGTTTATAGACTGTGCTCTTTACCTCAAAATCAGACCAGAGCTGCTTTGTACTCTGCGCCAAGCACGGACTTTGTGAAACAAACGAGCAAGCGAGCCTCAGTTTAATTCAGTGTCTTACCCCCCCTGGCCATCGATCACCCATAACCCTTAACCTCTAGAAACACAAACACCTGTTAAAATCATCCACCTCAGGATACTGAAGCTCAGTCTTCCCTCCTCCCATCAACTTCCATCCTTCTCTCCTACTCAACACAACACAATTTTCTCCATTCATTTAGGATTCTGTGAGGCTGTTTCTGCCACTGTGGATGATAAAACTGTTGGTGGAAGTCTAAGTCCATATATTCAGAACTTGCAGGTTGTCTTGGACTCAGACACACACAGTGGTGGTGGGAACCGTAAACCGTTTGTCCTTGAATAACTGAGACCTGTCTTCAGTGTCAGGATGTGACTGAGGAAGACTTGAAGATTTTGTCTTCCTCTTTTTGTCTCTCTTATCTCTTTATTATGTGCAAACCTTCCACATAAAGACATTTCCTCTTCACATCCATAATCTTTTTCAGGATGTGTACAAACTTCAGCACGACAAAATTTACAGGATGTGAGGGATAAAGCGTTCTTATGATTTGGACTTGGACCTGGAATGTCTGCATTGTTACACATTACTGTACTTTTGCTATCATACACAGTTTGACTCTGGTGATATTTTATGCGCTCAGCTGTTGTTCACATTGAGCACAAACAAGTAAAATCTAACGTTGCTGTATACATCATTTGATCTGAAGCTGCAGTAGCAGTTTCTGATGGCAGTCTGGGTCTCATCATGTTTTTTAGTTATCTTTGTTCCCAGCTTTGAAGCAAGATTTTGTATGGGCGTATTTGATTCCTTTTTACCAGTACTTTAATATCCCTTACTATAAGTTGCGATTTCTAGCTAGCATGATGAGATCACATGCATTCTCCTCTTCCTGTGCTTCTCTTTGGTTTTCTCATCTTTCCCTGTATTGATTGCTCTATTTTCTCTCGTTTAATTCGTTATCCCTCTTTCTTGTTGCGCTGTAGATGGAGGGCATAGGTCTGGAGTCAGTGTGCTGAAAGTTTAATTCAGTAAATAATTACCTTCCAAAGGTTTTCCAGATGGAGTGTAGAAAAATGAAAAGAGAATGCGTAATGAATGAATATTTGGTATCCTAAATAAAAACTTATTTAACCTTGTTAACATTTTGCATTTCAAACTTACACTGAAGTTTAGAGCTGAATTTTCTTTTGGTTGTTAAGATATCAAGTGAGAAGGTCACTTGTGTAAAATTCTATAATTTTTCTTTTGCTTTACCGTTTGCTTCTCCTCTTCACCCTTTTTTGTTTTATTGAAGAAGAATAAACTGGATTAGACAAAAATAAAGCAATCTTTGGTGTCTTTACTGGCTTAGGAGTGTTATACATCAGGTACATCTTGCCTTTTTGCCTCCAGAACTACCTTAATGCTTTGTGCCATAGATTCAACAAGATGCTGGAAACATTCCTCAGAGACTTTGTTCCATTTTGACATGATGGCATCACACTGTTGCTGCAGATTTGTTCACTCCGCATACAAGATGCAAATCTCTGGTTACACCTCATCCCTACAGTGCTCTATTGGATTGACATCTGATGACTGTTGAGGCCATTCGAGTACAGTGAACTGTCATGTTTAAAGAAACCAGTTTGAAATTATTTGAGTTTTGGTGTTTTTATCCTGCTGGAAACAACCAGCAGAGGAAAACAAGGAACGGACATGGTCAGCAGCACTGCTGTGGCATTTAGACAATGCTCTGTTGGTATTAAGGAGGCCAAGAAAATATACTGCTGCTAGTTTTTATACTATAAATATCTGTTTACTGCTGACAGAGAGCTGCTATAGATCTACACACATTCGTTTGTGTGTGGCTAATGGAGAATTTTAACTAAAGAGGCCTCTGACGGCAGCGGTGAGTCTTGTGGGTTGGCTGAACTAATTAATGTAGTTTAAGAAAAAGAAGACATGCCGCTATGATCAAAACAAATCTTCAGATGTTCAAGTTGGTCATCTGCCAGCCTGAGTGTAATCTCTTATCCTGCTCTCACTCAAAGGGAGTCAAAACTATGTGAGATAGCACCTAATGTGAAGTAGGTGTGAGGAGTTTTCTCTCTGTAAGTGAAACTTTAAAAAAAAAAAAACTGCTTAAAAACTTTATAAATCACTTGCAGTTTACCTCATCTTTAGCATTGCAACATGTTAATTTTACATTCAGTTCAGTATTGCAAGAGCCTTAAGTTAATAGTTATTTTGCTGCTTGTCATTATTTTGGATTTGGCTCAAGTACATTGTTTTGATTTGTAATCTTTTAAGCCCCCCCAAAGCCTTGTTATATATTTATGTATTTTTATTTTTTATTAAAGTTTGGCAGGGTCTATACTTTTCTTCTTGTTTTATATTGTGCTGATTATATCCTGCACCCTAGATAGAAAAAGTTCCTGGATTGGGTGGCAACAAGGAGCATAAGATCTGTATTCGCTGCAGGCTGCCTGGTGTTAGAGAGGGATTTAGAGGATAAGATGTTGTGGCCGGTGGTAAGTAATCTCCTTACAGCTCAACAAACAAGGAAGCCTGCAGTTCTTTCCACCTCCATTGGCTTCCAACTGTTATATACACCATCCTTGTATTGACTATTGCCTTGTTAAATGCTTGCTCTCTGCGGCTCTCCCTGTGTCTTTCAACTGATATCACTTTCTCTCTGTGTCTCAGAAGCACTCACAAGTTAGGAAAGCGCTGACGTGTTTGTTCCTGCTTTAAAGAGCAGGCACCAGTTTGAACAAGAGTTTAGTGAAAGAATAATCTCAGATATACAGTAAATGCAATAAAGGATAATGAATTTAATGTCCGATGAAGCTGTTTTCCAGGCAGAGCTGGATATTCAATATAATTGTAAAGTCACTTATTAGTCTGATTACATTTGATGAGCACTCATTGGTGTGAAAGCATGTCTGTAATTACATCCGATGCATTACAGCCACTTAAAGACAGAGGATTCCTTATTTATAATTCAAATAAATGATACAGGCGGACACCTCGTGTCAGATCTTTGAGGAGGGAAATTATATACTTCATATAATTTTTAAAACAAGTTTTTAAAAAAATCCATATGTCCAAGGTATTTTTATAAGACTGAATAAAATGACTATGCTTAATGTGAAAATGGCCATTCACAGTGATGAATTCCGAGATTCATGCAGACTTTCTTGTAATTTCTAAAGTGCTCCTGTGCAATAGTTGCGCAGCCTTTCTGAAAGCTTTTTGATGGTTTTCTTTGGATACTGGCTGCTTTTCATGACTTTCTACAGTCATTGGTCTAGCCCAGGGGTCGGCAACCTGCGGCTCCGGAGCCGAATGCGGCTCTTCAGTCCTTGTACTGCGGCTCCGCGTGGTTTGGGAAAATAAATTAGAAGTAATTAGCTGAAGTGTATTTTATTTATGTTAGTTCTTTTTTTAACTTGTAGTTCTAAATTGGAAGATTATTGTGATATTGAAATATAAAAATAAAATTAGATTTTATTATTTTTTCATCTCTCAAAATACGTGTCACACTCACAGAAGCCTAAACGCCATGCATTTATCGAGACTTTCAACCCCAGGTAGGCCAATTATGGATCTTCGGATCCACATTATGTCAGCAGCTGTTCTCCACCGTGAACTATGTTAAAAACAAACAGCGGTCACGCCTCACAGATGAAAGCTTACAGTCCTGCGTAAAGATGAAAGTGACTTCGTACAGCTCCGATTTGCAGACGCTGTGCGCCGAGGTTCAGGAGCAGAAGTCCCATTGTAAACATACCACGGCAGACCCGCTGCTTTTCAGCATCTCTTTATTGGCCACTTTTCACACACGGTTGCTGTACGCATACAGCCGGCTGTAGCTTTTCAGCTCACAGCCCGACAACACAACAGCATAGATAGCACAAACTTTAAGGCTGCGAGGCGTGATTGCGGGTGCCGCTCAGGTGCGTCCGCCTCCCATGCAGCGGCGCTGCAGACCACGCCCCGCCACACACATTAACCAGGTAAAATACATATTTAGGCAGAATTTTGCAAATATCTATTTTTTTTAGAAGCACAGTGCTTTTTTTTCCAATTATTTTTTAAAAGTCAGGTCAAGGCTCCAAAAGCCCAAAGGCGATATGAGGGTGGCGGATCACAGCAGTTTTTGTTTGCTACATGGATCATTTTAGTTCAGGTTGGTGTCTTTCCTTTTGTTATATTTCTTTAGGAGTTCAAAATGTGTTAATTACATAAATAAAATGTAAATTTCTCTGTAGAACTTCATGGATTTCACAAGCAATAGACCTTAGTTGCTCTGTGGATTCTTTTAAAAAGCAGTTGAAAACTTCTCTGTTCAAACAAGCCTTTTGTTGATCTACGTATTTTATATTCTTTACATTATTTCCATTTGATCTTTTATATTGTGTATAATGTCGATTGATTGTATTGTTTATTTTAATCTTTGTGTACAGCGCTTTGTGACTGCCTGTCTGTTAAAAGCGCTTAATAAATAAACTTTACTTACTTACTTTAGGTGTTCACACAAAGCATAAAAGTAAAAAACAATATATACAGTGTTATCTTCATTTTAGATGTCAAAAAGTATTTGCGGCTCCCAGTGTTTTCTTTTGCGTGGAAACCGGGTCCAAATGGCTCTTTGGGTGTTAAAGGTTGCTGACCCCTGGTCTAGCCCTTGTACCTCAATATTTTCAGAGTATTTATTTATTTTAGCCATTTTGTTTATTTGGTTAGCCTTTTTTTTTTTAATTTAGAGACTGCGTTGGTTTGGACATGTGCAAAGGAGGGACAGTGGAATGATGTTGAATATGGAGCTTCCAGGAGGAAAAGCGGAATACTCAGAGGATAAAGTGGTAATGAAGGACATGCAGAGGGCTGGTGTAACAGAAGAGGCAAATAATCTGCTGTGGTGACAGATAAAGGGAGCAGCTGAAGGAAGAGGTTTGTTTAGCCACTAATTACCAAACGATCAATCTAACTCAAGAGATGAACCACTGTTTTGTCTACAGATAAAAGGGAAACTTGGCAAAGAACCTGTTTTAACCTCCTAAGACCTGAACTCTTCCACGGCATGTATTTTTAATTTCTCTTTGATATTTGGGCTGATTGGGAACTGAGAAATGTAAAAACGAAGAATTACCAGATTTTTTTTTTTTTTACGTAATTTTTGTTTCCAAGAAAAATGAGAGCCACATATGAGGATATTCATTTAAAATTTCGACAGAACAGTAGCAGTATAATGTCCTCGTAAGTGGATATCAGGCCCTTGTAGAGCAAAATGTAGTATTTTGGTCTAAATAACCCAAAATGTGATGTCCACATATGTGGACGCCAGATCCTAGGAGGTTAATATAGGAGCTTTTGGCATGCTGTTATACAACAGCCTGTTGCAACAACACACAATTTGTTCCCATTTATCTAATCTACAAAAAATAGCATTTTTGTAGAAAAAGGTGATTCAGGCTGGGCAGAAGAATGAAAGTAGGGTTGTTGTTTTTTTTGTCTTATATACTTTATTTCCATGTATCTTTGCATATGTTCCAATAAATTGCTGCAGCTTTTTCCCTTTTTCTAGCAAAATATACAGGGAGTGCAGAATTATTAGGCAAATGAGTATTTTGTCCACATCATCCTCTTCATGCATGTTGTCTTACTCCAAGCTGTATAGGCTCGAAAGCCTACTACCAATTAAGCATATTAGGTGATGTGCATCTCTGTAATGAGAAGGGGTGTGGTCTAATGACATCAACACCCTATATCAGGTGTGCATAATTATTAGGCAACTTCCTTTCCTTTGGCAAAATGGGTCAAAAGAAGGACTTGACAGGCTCAGAAAAGTCAAAAATAGTGAGATATCTTGCAGAGGGATGCAGCAGTCTCAAAATTGCAAAGCTTCTGAAGCGTGATCATCGAACAATCAAGCGTTTCATTCAAAATAGTCAACAGGGTCGCAAGAAGCATGTGGAAAAACCAAGGCGCAAAATAACTGCCCATGAACTGAGAAAAGTCAAGCGTGCAGCTGCCAAGATGCCACTTGCCACCAGTTTGGCCATATTTCAGAGCTGCAACATCACTGGAGTGCCCAAAAGCACAAGGTGTGCAATACTCAGAGACATGGCCAAGGTAAGAAAGGCTGAAAGACGACCACCACTGAACAAGACACACAAGCTGAAACGTCAAGACTGGGCCAAGAAATATCTCAAGACTGATTTTTCTAAGGTTTTATGGACTGATGAAATGAGAGTGAGTCTTGATGGGCCAGATGGATGGGCCCGTGGCTGGATTGGTAAAGGGCAGAGAGCTCCAGTCCGACTCAGACGCCAGCAAGGTGGAGGTGGAGTACTGGTTTGGGCTGGTATCATCAAAGATGAGCTTGTGGGGCCTTTTCGGGTTGAGGATGGAGTCAAGCTCAACTCCCAGTCCTACTGCCAGTTTCTGGAAGACACCTTCTTCAAGCAGTGGTACAGGAAGAAGTCTGCATCCTTCAAGAAAAACATGATTTTCATGCAGGACAATGCTCCATCACACGCGTCCAAGTACTCCACAGTGTGGCTGGCAAGAAAGGGTATAAAAGAAGAAAAACTAATGACATGGCCACCTTGTTTACCTGATCTGAACCCCATTGAGAACCTGTGGTCCATCATCAAATGTGAGATTTACAAGGAGGGAAAACAGTACACCTCTCTGAACAGTGTCTGGGAGGCTGTGGTTGCTGCTGCACGCAATGTTGATGGTGAACAGATCAAAACACTGACAGAATCCATGGATGGCAGGCTTTTGAGTGTCCTTGCAAAGAAAGGTGGCTATATTGGTCGCTGATTTGTTTTTGTTTTGTTTTTGAATGTCAGAAATGTATATTTGTGAATGTGGGGATGTTATATTGGTTTCACTGGTAAAAATAAATAATTGAAATGGGTATATATTTGTTTTTTGTTAAGTTGCCTAATAATTCTGCACAGTAATAGTCACCTGCACACACAGATATCCCCCTAAAATAGCTAAAACTAAAAACAAACTAAAAACTACTTCCAAAAACATTCAGCTTTGATATTAATGAGTTTTTTGGGTTCATTGAGAACATGGTTGTTGTTCAATAATAAAATTATTCCTCAAAAATACAACTTGCCTAATAATTCTGCACTCCCTGTAATGAAATTAGGGCAATCTCAAGACCTCTGCACAGTAGTGCAAATCTGTGAGCGAATACTGATTGTGTGGCAATGTTATATATTCTACTGCAGGGTAAATAACAGATGTTTACTTACACATTTGCCTTCTAGAGTTAAAAAGAATATGACAAACACAAAATGTGGTTATGTGCCTCTGAGGCAGCAGTATAAAGCATATGTGTCTTTATGTCTGTGCTACTTAACTAGTTTCTTGTTGTTGTTAAAAAGGCAACATTACCAATCCCTTTTAGCACCCACAACATATTTCTGCTGATGTTGTTACAGTAAGCCATCAGCATGAATAGGCCATGTATTGAAAGCATATGTTTCCATCCAAGTTTATACAGTCACTATCCCTATCAAGCCATAGACTCCAGCACCGTCCAATGATCTTTAACCACCACAAAGTGACTTTATTCTGCAGAAACCTCAAACAGGCATGCTGCTGACATTTGGTCAGGTTTAAGAGAAAATTAGCAGCAACGGTGGCAGATTCAATCCCAATATACCCATAACTGTCTGTCTGACATTTTTTTCCATGTGACCTTTAAGGAAGAAGCTGACAGCACACTTCTTTTCAATTGCTGGCTGACTTCAACAAAGAAAAGTAAAGAGTAAGAGGATGGGAATTTAATGAAAAATTACCAGTGAATTTGGAGGTCTGTATTACACTGAGAGCCTGTAATAGATGGCAAGCAAGATGGGGTTTCAAATTTTTAAACTGATCGCAAACATTAATCATAGCCATACACACTCATTAATCCATGATGTCCTCCAGTGCGCTCAGTTTCACAAATCTAAATTTATTAACATGACTACCTGAAATTACATGACGTTTTTCAAACAGAGTGGTTTGCCAAAGAAATGCACCCTTGTACTGACTATGTAAAAGCGCGTTTCGTGGCCCCAGAGAGAGTCGTGTGTACTCTATTGAGAACTTTCAACTTACCTATGTCAGTGTCCGTTGAAGAAATAAGTTTGACTGCAAGTTTTAAGGCTACATTCTGCTTGGGATCTCTTGAAAATTGATTTCATTTTCTTTTCTTCAAACACTCATTCTTTTGCATCCCTGCTTTTCGTTCTACAAATAGCCCACAGCATAAGATGACATCTACTTAGTTCAAAACAGCTCTTTTGCTATTAATACATTCATCATTTGTGCTATTCCACTATTGATTTTCACTTTCTCACTTCTTTTTAAACTTCCAGTTGAGTAGCTTTTCTGCATCGCTCCACTCTGGTTCTGCCTCTTGCCCGGTCCCATAACCCATCCTTTGTCTTCCTTTAACTCTAAACAATCCCTTTCCCACTCTTTGTTGCTCAGTGTAACACAGATGGGGAATGTAGTGTTCTGCTCTACTTCTGAGTCTGTTTCCAAGACACAGAGGTCAAAAATGTTGACTTCAGTTTGGATTTGAGAAGCTGCTTTGACATCTACAGCATTCTGGCCAGTTTGTGCTTCAGTGGATTTAGGACTGCAGTGTTTTTCTAATGGGAAATACCCCCTTTTTTGACAAGCGTGCATGACTGGTATATTCAATTAAGAGTAGCCACATTTCGCAGCAACCCCACAAAAGATGAGATATACCAGTCTAAACTAAAATAGGTGGCCTGCCATGGCTGCATCACTTACAAGCTGACTATAATTAAAAAAGAAATAACTAATTCAAGTGAAAATGATCCACTTAAATTTAATTAAGTGGTTTATCAGTGCACTAAACCTTGAAATGTTATTTGTTGAACATCATTTTATTGAGATCAGGAAGGTGTACCCAAACAGAGGATGCCAGACACTGATGTAGGAAGTATAAACAAAAGCAACTTTAATAGACGCTGTAGATGAAACAAAGACTAGTAAGATCTGAGACTTTAACACACAAAAACACCCGCAGAGTCCAGGCAGACACAATCCTGCGAGCTTTGAGCTAAGTTAAGCTGTACCGGGTTCAATATCTAGAGAAGACACTTTGTTGTGGAGCTCTGACAGGGGCAGGATACAAACATCATGCTGTTTGTTGATTTTGACACGGGTGTCCAAATTCACAACCCTGAGAAAGCATGACAGATATTCAGAGTGGAAGCGTGGCAGTGCACACAGAGCCATAGCCTTGTTAAAAGAACATCACCAGCTGACTGGGAATACTGGCTCTACGCTTCACACAGACTCCACATTCTTGGATTTCTTAAAATAACGGAAAACACACATATATGAACGTCATGTGTGTGGTTATGATCCCATACTGCAAACTGTTTTCCCCTCTTTTTAATAGGATTACTATTTCCTAAATGCATTACAAATATGCATCTGTTCACAAGTTACATCTTTGTTACCGAGTTGTATACAAAATCAGATATATGTAACCACTATCACACTTTATGTGAGTGATTGTGACTGAATTACAATGTTCCACCTACATATTCTACCGAAACAGTTTAGATTCATTACATTCTTATTTTACTTAATTATTTGGTTTATACATTGAACTTCAACACATAATTCAAATTCAACAGCCTCCAACAAAAACAAATAGATAAACAGTGGAGTTATTTATTAGCATTTCTTTTTTTTCATCTAAAACATGCTCCTTTTTACACTGGTGTGCTAATTTGAGTCACACAGAGATGCCTTTTAATATTCATGCAGCTCAGGGAACATGTTCCTTTAGTAGTAGATGAAAAACAGAACAATGAGAAGTTGAAAAAGTTGTAGAGGAGAAACTATTGTTATCAGAGTCATTACATACTTGGTAAAATATGAAAACAGTGTGTTTCTGCTATAATATTAATTTCACTTTAAATTCCATTTACCAGTTCCTCAAAACACAAATATTATTCGATATTATCTTGATTCTGGCTTACCAAAAAGTTAATGTCTTTATTTGGGGTGGAATATGGTAGCCTTCTCTGACTTTTGTTATTCACAAAAATCTTCTTCTTTTTTTTTTTTTTTAAATCTCATATTAATAAATAAATAACAGCTTAAAAAATTAAAACTCTTTTGCATTTTACTTTGTCTGGGGAATCCTGCTGGTGATTAGCAAAATATCAGCACTTTCATGTCAAAGTCCTGCGTTTTGTGTGGGGAGCTACTGAGTGGGGAAAAAGTCCCTTTGCAAATTAACATAACTCATGTGAAGCTGTGAAATAAACAAAAGCAATTCTTACATTTACTCTTTCTTTAGACAGATGATGTTACTTTAGAGCTAAATCTAATAAGTTTGACTCAGACTACATACACTCACACACAGCTACATCAAGAGTTCTTTACTATTACCAGCACTTTTTTTTCCAAGATACCACACCGATAAAAAAAAAATACTTTAACAGAAATAAAAAGTTTTAGCTACGGAAGCCACATGCAGGTATTTATTAATTATTATTGACTCACGTTGCTTTCTCTACCAAATAGGTAACCATAATCATGGTAAAATAAACAAGTGTGATCTTACATTATCCAGAATGAACTTCACAGACTCTTTGTCCACGTATTGTATGTGCACCTCGATGTCTTGTTGTATGTAAACACATGTGCTCTTTTTGTATATATGGGGTCTGTTTCAGAAAGCGGGTTTAGAAAACTCAGAGTTAAAAATGATACTCAGGGTTGAGTAACCCCGAACTGTCCAACTCGGAATATTCGGTTTCAGAAAGGCTGATAACAATTAGTTCAATCAACGCGGAGTTGCTTTAACCCCAAGTTAAGCGCGCGCACGAGGATACATAAAGCCCTGATTAGTGGAGCACAGATTAAGCGAGTCACCATGGAGACGGAGGGAAAGAAGGCGCGGTCAATGTATTTTACAGCGCTTGAGGCCGAAATTCTGATCGCAGCATATGCCGATAACATGCAAATTTTGCGGAAAAAAAGTAACACAGCCTCAGCTGCAAAAGAAAGGGAGCATGCATGGCAAAACATAGCCGACAGAGTCAATGCGTGAGTGTTAATTTAAACATTGATCTAGGGATTTCCACCCATTTAACACGTTATTTTATTATATTTTATTTTATTTTTTATTTTATACATTTTATTTTGTGATGTGATGTGAGCGCAGGTGCAACCCAACAGGCCCCAAACGTTCCTGGCAGCAAGTAAAAATGAAATATAAAAATATAGTCCAAACAGGTAAGGTGTAATTGTATTATGAGCCATAGTGCTTGGTCTGTTTGTCCTATGTAAATCAATTGCAGTTAGAGGCTACATTAATTTTCTTTCTGTAAGCACTTATTGAAATTATCTGAGCACATTACAAGTACATATTTGCTTACTCTGTATGCTCAAATGTGACCCGTTATAGCCAACAGAAAAAAAGCAGAGGCCCGAAAAACAGGTGGGGGTCCTCCACCACCACCACTCACAGAGGCTGAGCAGTTGGCCCTCAGCCAATACAGTGGGCGCCCTGTGGCTGAAGGCATCTCTGCAGGGACATCCTCTGAGTCAATAACCCTGCAAGACACAAGTGCCTACATAAGAGGTAAATTCAAAATAATACATGATGTGCATACATCCTTTCTTCACAGTCACCTTTGCAGTGCTACTCATTCATTTGATAAACTCTTTACCATAATGAATTATTTTGTAGTGAAGTTATTTTCCTACTGATTTTGCCTTCCCTCAGTCTTGGTTGTCTTTGAGAGCATAATGACAATGAAGTGTAAGGTGATTGGTATATGTTTGTTAATTGCCATTTGGTCCCTTGTAAGTTATAAGTGACCTGTATAAACCTCATATTCTATCAGTTGATAGTGATGGTGTACTGCATCTGGTGCAGCCTCCTGTTGAGCCAGACCAACATGCAGTTGTGAGTACTCTTAATACTCCAGAGATTATATGAGTTTACAGTAGAACAGCAATGTTGTTAATTTCTTTACTACAGGAAAATAATGAAGAAACATTGACAGCTGTTACAGAGGAGGAAGCAACAGAGACACTTTATGAGGTTTACATCTTACAATGGAAAATATAACAATTGAATAAAATGTGGTACTATAATAAAACCATGGACTTTCTATGTCTCTAACAGAGTGATGATGGAAATGAAGAGGGAGAGGGTCCAGCCACTTCTCCAACAAACCTTTCCTCAGTAAGATGTTCAGCACTGATTTACAACCAACCTAAGTAGGCATGTACTATGAATGTCAATGCTATTTTCTGTGTTTCAATAGCTCCCTGTAAAGCAGCTGTACAAGACCTATTTGATCAAGAAAATAAAAAAATGTGACTTGGAAATGGAACACTTCAAGCAGCAGAGCCAAAAGACCAAGATTGAGATTTTACTGCTGGAACATCAGTTAAGGGTGGGTGAAGTGGTCAGAGATGGACGAATTATTTCAGTGTTTGAACAACATAATAATATACTTATTAATACTTTGTGTACAGGAAATACAGGCGACCAATAAAGCCAGTTGAACAAAAAATCTGTTTATTCTTCTTTCAACATGTTGAGGTGATGGGTCAAAGGAAATGATTGTGACATATGGTGTCTCTGACTGCTCTTCCATCTTGTATGTCCGTGGGAGGGTCAGGATGTTCATGGTTTGGATCACTGCTGATGTTTGGTTCAGAAGGACAGTGTTCTCCTCTAATTGTGGCAATGTTGTGAAGAATCACACATGCCACAAAAATGTCACATGCCCTTTCTGGGGTGACCCTGAGTCTTTGAAGGCACTGGAACCGGGCCTTAAGCATTCTGATAGTCAACTCTGGCTCTTGTCCTGCAATGAGCCAGATTATATCGCTGCTGTGGGCCCGGTTCAGGGTCAGGGTTAGGGGTAAGCAAATAGGGTAAACATAGATACCCCCTATCACCAAGCAAGTAGCCAGTGAACTCTCCTAAGACAGAAGGATACACTTCAGTTCAAATGTCCCTGTAGCAATTGGTCTTTATATATTTTAAAGTATTTTCAACTCACCATGTCCAAATTTTGTGCTCAGTGTACATTCACGAAAAATTCGTGAGTCATGAACAGAGCCTGGCCACTTGGCTTCCACATTTGTGATAATGTTGGCAGCATCACATATGATCTTCACAGTGCAGAGAACACAAATTAGCATCCATTACTATAATGAAACAATTTGTTAGTTTGAAATGCTACAGGGAACTATGTACCTGTACATTAATGCTGTGGAAAGACTTCCTGTTCACATAGTCTCCTTCATTTACTGAAGGAGCAATGATCGGAATGTGAGTGCCATCTATACAGCCAATCACGCCTGGGAACCCTGAAAATAAATGTAAAATTTAAGTAGTAGTTCAAGTATCACCACATCATGAATTAAGTTTTGTTCATCCTGATACCTGCAATTTTGTGGAATCCCTCTTTGATAAATCTTGTGGGTCTGTGACCGGGGAACACCACAAACGAGTACAGGAGACGTTTCAGTGCAACTGTAACATTCCTGACTGCCCGACAGACGGTAGCCTTGGAAACGTGCTCAGCGTCACCAATATTATACAGAAAGCTCCCGTTTGCAAAAAAACGAAGTGCAATACAAATAATATGTACAGTACTGAGAGAATGTCCGCGATGTGTCACATGAGCAATATTAGGCCTGAGGATGTTATTCAAATAAATTATAGATTGTGCTTAAAAACGGTAACGTTCACACAGAAAATCATCAGGAAATGATAAAATGTCCAAACGCGCTCTAATCACTCTCTCCCGGCGGAGAGCTCTGCGGAGAATTTGGGCTTCAACATCTACTGGCTCTTCAAGGAAGGGGCACGCCATGTCTGACACTTCCTACAGTCAGGTTTCCGACAAAGAGGCGGAGAAAGTCAGGGTTAGTTGAAGTAAACCTGCTAGGGGGCAGGTTAGCTTCACGGAGTGTGTCGTCATAGTAACTCACTCAGAATTAATCTAAACTCGCTTTGTGAAACCGAAAACCCAGAGTTTTCGTTAACTCAGGGTATACTTACTCAGAGTTTGCACTAAACCGGCTTTCTGAAACAGGGCCATGGTCTTCAAATTTTTCATGTCTGCAAATATCAGCTTGAGCATTTCTTTTTTTAGATGCTGCTGCTATCTTTCAAATGTAAAATTGTCCTAAAACTACACCTCACAACCTTTACTGTACTGTTCTCAACCATGCACACATTTAGGTATTAGTAACACTTCATAATATAGCTCATGAGCAATGTTGTCATTTTTCTGAACTGATGTTGTACTTTAGGCCAGGGCATGACTCCCACTTACATTTCAGGTTTGAAGCCTTCAGGGTCATCCCTTCTGAATGAGAAAGCTCCCCTCTTTGGAGGGGATCTGTATATGTACTGTACGATTGTACATACAATACAATGACTAACATCTATTACACCATGCTTCTTAAAAGTATTGTGTAATTACCATGAAAGGATGAACTGATTTTTTTTAATACATCTAAAATACTATGAAGGAAACTACATGAAAATAGCTGAAGTATAATGTGTGTTTACTTTCTTTGACACATCTAATCATTATCCCATTTCTTTAATAGTAAGTATTGCCAAATACTATAAAATTACACTCTACATTCAGAAAGCTGCTTTGTAAATGTTAAGAAATTACATCAGAAGTTTGATGGTACACACACACACACACACACACACACACACACACACACACACACACACAGAGCGCGAGTGAGAGAGAGAGAGTTCCTCTCTTTTCTGTTTGCACTATTTCTGTTTCCACTCTCACCATCTCTTTGCCCTTGTTGGCATTTCCATAATCTCTCTCTCACACACTACTATCCTTATCTGGAGCTAATCTAACCACTTTAGAGGACAGAGAGGCTACCACTGAGTTTCTCTGTATGTAAACACACACACACACACACACACCTACACACACACACACACACACACACACACACACACAAAGTAATACATAGATCTGAAAACAAAGCTTCACACCGAGTTAGTATTTTTGATCAACAAAAACAGAGCTTTTCAAAACTACTAAGCAGAGCAAATATTTGTCAAGATAAAGCAACAGTAAACATAGGTGACATGTGCCTCACCAGTGATGTTAGGAAACCATCTTTATGGACTTGCTAAATCTCTGTCTTTGTTTGTATAGTGCAGGTTTTTGTCATTGATATATTGTCCTTTATCAGCTGCCTGCACAAATGTTTGAGAATAATCGAAGGTCATAAATAATAACATCCCTCTAATCACCTCAGGAATTAGTCAGCTGAGCAGGTACCATTTATGACCCCACATTATTAGCATATTAAAGTGCTTTGGCAATATGCCCATTGTTTTCACTGCAGATTACACTGCAGGATATTTTTGGGCTGGGTCCTTTTCCTCACTTTTTCTGATGCGAGCATGGTACAAATGAAAGAACAAGCCTCACGAATGGATAGGAGAAAAGGAGAAGATGAAGACATAAGTTTGGAGTTCGTAAAGATCTGATTTTGTTCTTTACCAATTCCTGAGGAAAATACCTGGCATCTTAGGTGCTAAATTCTTCACTATGTTCATCATGTTTCTTGCTAACTGTAAACTAAAATGGTAAAGTTGCAGGCCACAGAACTAAGTGGAAACTACAGTTAAATCATAAAGAAGAGCAAAGAGATGCACATAGGTAAAAATTCTCTTTCTCTCCACCCTCATTAGAGCAAATGACGCTCTTTCAAATTGTTGAATAGTTTTCTTAAACATTGTTAGTATATTCTATATTACAATAACAGAAGATCATTTATTGTTCTTTAAAAAAAATAATTTGTTGTTCATTTCCATATCTGATCATTTTCAGTGCTGTTCCTGTACATATTTGTTTTATAGACATTACAAAATTCTCTTTCCAGATAGTTAATTATGAGAGAAGTCTTCTAAGCTTGTTTGTCCCTTAGCCCTCCACCAAATTATAGTAAGAAACTCATCAAAATTCAGTGGTATTCATCTATAAAGACAATTGAACAGACTACCAGACCAGCGAGCTAATTTAAACTGTAAAATATTAACTATACAGACTCATTAACCACAACCTTATTACACAGTCCAATAAAAGCAAAAAAAAAAAAGAAAAAAGAAGTCATTTCTGCCAATAAAATAAAATATACAATTTTTTTGTTCCAAGAAAATATATAATAAAGCAAATGCAAAGAATTCGATACATCTGTTGACCAATTTATAATTCAATAGCACCTAGGAAGAAAAATGAAAATCATTTCTGTGCCCGGAAGGCAGAAAAATATATTAGCACATGCCAGAGAGCCAGAGAGAAAGCCGTTTGAGCAAAACATGAAAGTTATTCTTAATAAATTGTCATTTTGCTTTATTTTTTTATTGTTCTGTTTTAAAATGTTTTTTAAACCCTGACAGAAATCCAAAAGATCTAATCATTGTCTGAATGATAGCTCTGTTGTGTGTAATTGCTTTTTCAATAATTATTTTCTTCCAACAAAGCTCATTGATCTGAAATGGAATAGGGATCAGGAGTATGGGGGATTAGATGAGAATGTGAAGGGTCTGCAAGGAAAACCGGAGCTCGTCTGTCAGGAAACTCTGACAACACAATCTCTCAGACCACTCCTACCTTGCCTCTGATTCCATTACAGAGGCAGTGATAAAATTTCCCAATGACACCCAGCACCATTGTATCTGCAAGAGGCAAACACAGAAACATAAATTCAATGTAGCAGTACCGGAATTGTTAATTGTTGTAATATTACACTGCAGCTGGTATGTTTGCACTGTCTGTTTGGTAACAGGACTGAGAGGGAAGCAAGTGTGAAAGTAAATGTATTTATCCAGGATGATCCATATAATATTAGACAGTTCAGGTTGGGTTTAAGAGAGAAAACCACCAGTTTATACAGTGACTAAAGGAGACTGACATTTCTTTTCATAAAAGAAAGCATATATTGCAGTACAAATAGGGAATAATACTTTTAATTAATTGTCTTGAAAGTAATCACAAAATATAGTGCACATACACATACAGATAAATCCTTTCTGTCTACTTAGTTTCTACTGTACAGTTTCTCAGTTTTTATATCTTTGATACCGTTCTCCTCTTTCTCTCCTTGGATCCTAGTCCTTCCCAATTGAAACGCAAGTGAAAGAGGCAAGGAAGAAACAGACAGAAACAGAGCTTTGCTGCCCTGTTGCTGCCATAGTTTTTTTTTTCTTTAAATATTGCAGCTATGTGTTATATTTTATATTTACACAGAGGATGATCTCTGGGTCACAAGTAGGAGAATAGAGGAGAGAGGAGCAATAAAATAAACAAAAAGAAAAGGGTCCCTTCATACGTACAAGAACTTGATTTTAGTTCACCTGTGCTAAATAGACGTATGTAATTCTCACAGGACAACCATACTACAAGCATATGATTGTATAGATAGATTAGAACGAAAATAAAATGTTTATAGTGAGCTCAGTCTCAAACATCTGCAGCAGTAGATAAAGCAATTTGCCAATAACACAGTTTTTTGTGTAGTAAGATGTTTCATAGTGTTTTATTGCTATTTTTGCTATAGGAATGTTCTAAACCACTAGGGGTCTGACTGTTGCCAGGACCACAGTGACCTAAGTAAAAATCACAGATATTTGAAACCACCAGGACTCCTCAAAGAGTTGTTTGTTGGTCCAAAACTGAGTAACAGTAACAATTTTGATCAGAGTGACAAGCAAGAAGACAAGATGGTACAACTCACCAGCATTTTATTATTTAGGCTTTTTTTTTTGGTAAAGCAGCTAAGTGGAAGCAACTTGCAGTGAAAGACATGAGATCCCTGGGATGTGGGGAAAATGATTCTCTGATTTGATGAGACAAAAGCTGACCACTCTGGGCAGAACTACAGTCACTAAATATGTTAAACAACAAGGGACTGTTCATCAGCTATTACATCAATGATGATGATAGCATTGAGCTATGTGAGTGCATTGCCAACGTCAGGGACACGGACACTTGTCAGAACTGAAGATGTAAGGAATTCAGATACCAAAAAGTTCCTTGAAGAAAGTCTGCCCCAGAGCACACACAAGCAAGTCTTTATTTGAGAAGTCCACCCCATATGACTTCTGTGGGCAGACTTGAAAATGGCAATTTACAATTGCTACTCATGCAAACTGACGAAAGTTGGGATAAACTAAAACTGGGCTTGTAAGGCCTAGAGGGAGTTACTTCTACAGATTACTACATTGCAAGTCTGAATATGATGGGAAGATTTCAGTATTGTTTTCTTTTTTCCATTTGCAAAAATTTGCCAATTTTTTCACTTTGTGGTCGTGGCTTGGTCAACCTGACTGGTCTCTAAATATGTTTGTAAGTAAACTTACTCTTGTAAGTTTGAAAGTTTACTTGTTTATGCTTAACAGAACTCTGGAGTTGATCTCCACGTTAGGCTTGAAATAGCTTTATAATCACCAGATGAGTCATCATCTAGTGAAAAATTAACTAGAAAACTGAGCAACTCAGTAACTGAACAGTAACAACTTTGATCAGAGTGACAAGCAAGAAGACAAGATGGTACAACTCACCAGCATTTTATCATTTAGGCTTTTTTTTTTTTTTTTGGCAAAGCAGCTAAGTGGAAGCAACTTGCAGTGAAAGACATGAGATCCCCAGGATATGGGGAAAATCCTTGAAATGACTGAATCTGATGTGATGAGAGAAAAGCTGACCACTCTGGGCAGAACTACAGTCAGCATATATGTTGAACAACCAGTAATTGTTCTTCAGCTAATACATTATTAGAGTCATGGTGATGATAGCATGGAGCTATGTTGGCAAATTCTTTTCCACAGTTTTTTTTTTCTTGTAGCACAATTTATAATGATTATCTAACAGAACAACACTTCATGTTGAACTAAGCATTTTATGCCCATATTTTCTACAGATTTCCATGAACCTGTTATGAGATTGGGATAGTCTATTCATTTTTAATGCCCACTGAGACACTGTTGAGCAATTTCTACTAAATCTTTAGAGAAAGCAGGTTTAAGGTTACCTTGGAAACTAAATGACTACTCAAAAAGGAAAACAAGATTTCTACCTGCTGCTGTGACCTGCATGTCTCTCAGATGCAACTCTGTTCTCTCTCCCTTCTTTTTCTTTTGTAGGCCACACACACACACACACACACACACACACACACACACACACACACACACACACACACACACACACACACACACACACACACACACCTACACAAACACACACACACACACCTACACAAACACACAGTGAGAAGTGTATATACGTCATGTAAGTATAGAGTCAGCAGGGAGTGAGTGAATAGCTGTTTTGAAAATGAAGAACACCTGACAACCTTCTCTGCAGCCTCTTACACAGTGCAGTGAGCGGCTAGTCAATGCTTCGTCTGTCTTAAATAGGTCTTTCAGAGAGGAGTGAGGACAAAGACAAAGGGCAGTTGTTCTTACATTTTTAGTCTGAATGGAAAGTCCTAATGAAAAATACAATAATTACAGAGTTGTCATTTCTTTTCTTTTTTTCTTTTTTTTTTTACGTTCGTTTTTATTGTTTATTTTATTTTATTTTCACTTCCTACACACGGGACAGACGTGACTCGGGGAAAGAAAAGGGAGAAAGAAAGAGGTAGGGGAGGAAAAACAGCGGGGAAGAGGGACGGTGATAAAGGGCAAAAAACAAACACCAAGCAAAAAAAGAGAGCAATATAATAAACAACATCATCGCGATGATCTATGTGAATATTACAGTAAATACTAAATATTGAATATTATTGTGCAGCACGTAGGATCGACAGCGCACAGTGTGCTTTGAGGTAGGAGCCAAATAGGGTGTAGTTTGTGTCTGTGAGCACCTGTGTGTACACCTGTGAGCATGAGCGCGCTTGTATTTAAAAGGTTCCTTCATGTAATGATCTGCTAGAGGGTGTGGGGGGCCATAGCCCCGTCCTCCAGGGCATGAAGCAGGTATGGAGGAAATCCAAGCTCCAGACATCCAGAGGCCCTCAAAACACAAGAGACCAAGGAAGACTAATGGAGGGGCAACCGTGCCACTCTCCCGAAAAGAGCTGAAAAGAGCCCCAGATGAGGGGCGTCACTCAGCAGCCGCGGAGCAGAAGCCAGGGGGGGTTGCAGTGACGTGCCCGTGAGCTCCGCCGGCAGCCAGCTGTGCCAGAGTGACCGAGCCCCAGGTCGAGAGGCCGAGGGCACCCCACCCCCGAAGGGGCCCGAGCAAGCCCCAGGCTTCAGGCCCCGACAAGCAGCCACCAGGAGTGAGCCGGTGCGTACCTGGACGCCCATCCCCGGACACCAAGAACCACCAATGCACCGATGTCTGAGGATGTCTGCCACTGGCAGGGGGAGTGGTGGGGGGAGATAGGCCTCCATACCTTGGAGTTGTCATTTCTATGACATAACACCAGGGAGGAGACATAAAAACAATCATACAATATGTAAGGTGGGGTAAGGTATGGTTTGCTGCTATCCTGCCAAGCATTCTACCCGGTCTGCAGAGAGGTTCCACCTTTGTAGCTGGCTTCTTGGTTGTCCTCTCAAACTTTACTGCAGTTTCCCAATTCATCACACTTTTTAAAAAAAATTCCACAATCCTAGTAGGTTCATCCTTAGTTTTGATAGATTGTAAACCTTGTTGTCAAGATCTTGTTTTATAGTGTAAGCCTGTTTTTGGATTGTGTCTTCCCATGCTCACAATGTTCATCTGCCAGCCTGATTCTACCATTCAATTTGATAACCTTTTTCCAACCTTAAATAAACTTCTGTTCAGCTTTTACCTGCTTCCATGCCTCAGGATATTTGGACTGAAACATGACATGAACACACATTTTTCCTTGCTTTACAGCGCTAACACTGTTTCCAGTTCATCTTCATTTTAAATCATCAAAATTTCCATCATATTCTGATCAATGAAGTTATATTTTTATTACTCTATTTTTACAATGTGTTGTTTTTCCTCAGTGATTTTTCTTATTAAATGGGTGTCTTTATTTTAAGAAGCTATTTTTACTTAGCTGGTAAATTCAGTAAATTGTACTGTAGGTAATAAGTGTAATACACACTCACTGGACACTTCATTAGGTACATCTGTACAACGGCATGTTACCACAATATCTAATCAGCCTAGAACATCACAACAACTTAATGCGTTTAGGCATGTGCATATGGTCAAGACTGAGCATCAGAATGTTAAGTATTTTCAGAAACTGTCGATCTACTGGAATTTTGCCACATAACCATCTCTAGGGTTTACAAAGAATGGTCCAAAAGTGAGAAAATATCTAGTGAGCAGCAGTTCTCTGAGTGAAAATCCCTTTTTAACCCACAGTTCAGAGGACAATGATCAGACTGCTTCACGCTGATGAGAAATCATCAGTAAACCTCATAACCACTTGTTGCAGGCAAGGAATGCAGAAGAACATCTCTGAATGCACAACACACTGAACCTTGAGGAAGATAGCTGACAGCAGCAGAAGACCACACTGGATGCCACTCCTATAAGCTGACAACAGAAAAGTGAGGCTATAGTTTGCGTGGATTCAACTATAGAAGAAGTAGAAGATTTAAAATGCATCACCTGGTCTAATGAGTTTTGATTCATGCTGCAACAGATGGAAGAATTGGAATTTGGTGTAAACGAAATGAAAACATGCAGCGATCATGCCTTTTATCAACGGCTCAAGCTGATGGTGTTTGGGGGGTATTGACTGGCCAGTTGGTAATAGAAGCCTCTTAATACCATCTGAGCATCATTAAATGCCACAGCCAACCTGGGTATTGTTGCTGATAATGCCGATCCCTTTAGGACCACATTCATCATCTGATGGCTGCTTTCAACAGCCAGCTCGGGATGATTTGTCACAAAATCATCTCAAACTGATAATGGCAGTGAGTTTACTGCACGTAAATGGCCTTGACAGTCACCAGATCTTATTCTAGTGAAGCACTTCTGAGATAACAGGAGACTTGCATCATGAGGTTTCAGTCTGCAGCAATCGTGTCATGTTTCCAGCACTTTGCTGAACCTGTGGCATGTGTTACAAGTAACACTTTACTGTAATCAGATTACTTTTTTCAAGTGATGAGTAAAGTAAGGGATTGCTATTGCAAAAAAGTAATTAAATTACTGTTACTTTCCCATATGCTGTGTTACTGCGTTGGAAGACAACAATTAAACTTCAAATCTGAGCAAGCACCTAATCATTAATTAGTAACTAATTACTTTTTTCAAGTAAATTGACCAACACTAGTCTTAACCAAGAAGAGAACCCACACAAACATGCAATATAAAGGAATAATAAATCATGTCAAAGAGTGATGACAAAGGGTAATTTCACCCTTTCGGTAATATATATGGATGCTGTTTGTACTATAAAATGTTAGTTGATTGTTAAACAAAAGGAATTTCTCCCTCTGCTCTCTTCTTTCCCTGTCACTCCAAACCAGTTGAAGCAGATGGCTGCCCCTCCTTGAGCCTGGTTCTGCTAGAGGTTTCGTCTCGTTAAAAGGGCCTTCCCCCCCCCCGTTGCCAAGTACTCGCTCATAGGGAGTCAGTTGATGGTTGGGATTTTCCTCTCTATTATTGCAGGGACTTTACCTTATAATATAAAGCACCTTGAAGTGACTATTGTTGATTGGACTAGTGTAGTGGTGCCATATAAATAAAACTAAATTGAATTAAATTGAATAAAAAAATAAACCATTTGTCCTCAACACTTTGCTTTTTTTTTTTTTTTTACATTTATTTAAACCCAGAAACTTCTTTCAAAGTTAGTTCTAAAAAAGAAACCTGCTTCCAGTCTTCGTGGATGACATGTTCCCACCAAGAAGCCGAATTGTTTATAGTTCAAGTCAAATAAATGCAGGAGATATTTGAGAGTAGCACTGCATGTGGTATGTAATTCACGCAGCAGCAGAGAATAGTTGCTGGCAGAATGTGTGCATGGGCTTAACGGTGTCTGGATCATTTACAGGTCACAGAAATAAAGAGAGAGACTATTAAAGTAGACAACTTATTCAAAGCTGCAACAGCTCCCAGTAGATTCATCTCTCCTTCTCTCCAGTCCTAATTGGAGAAAGAGATGTCACACTGTGATTGCTATTGGAAATTGAGACTCTCAGTCGATTCTCATCACTCTCCCGTTGCTGATCAACGCCTGAATGCGAACGTCTCATCTGACACGTGCTTATTTATTGTAGTGCTCAATTAACACATGCTAGGTACAATCTCCTGGGTGGTTTTACATGCCTTGTATTCCTATTGTCCTTACATCCCTCTCTATCTGGGTAACATCTGTCTATTTTGTTTGGTTTAAATATATATCTGTATTTCAAAATTTGGTCAACATCATTTTTATCCAAAGTATTTCAGTCTTCTAAAGATAGCTTTTAAAAAGTAAATTAAAACTGGCATTCAAAAACTAGCATGTTGAACAGAGAATAAACAAATAACAGGATTATTTGTAACATGCAATATTCTAGACATTCAGGCTTTTTTGTTTTGTTAGAGGTCCTGGAAGGTCAGGAAAAGGCAAGAAAATGCAATATATTTTGACTGTTGACTTGTTTTCATATACACTGAAAAATGTAATAACATTAATTATTTTAGTATGGCATTTTTTGGTATAGCTAGGCTTTTCCAATAAGTAATGCATCATTTGGGGACCCAACACTGCTTGTTGCTTTAGGATTATTCAGTTATATATCATCTGTAGCAGCTGAATGCCCATATTGTGTTAAAAAAAAGGGTCCAGGGGAAAAAAAAATCTGGCACTACAGCAATCTGGTTTTTGTCTCATTCCCACCTGATAGGACTACCAGAATAATTCATGAGTCAGACTCCCAGGGAAAGATTAAAAAACTAATTTGGAGCTCCAGTCTGCAGAAGTATGACCACCCCTGGGATAGGCTATATTATCCTCTGGACATTGTGAAATGAAAGTCAGTGTTGCTAACCTGCTTCACAACTATGTGCATAGTTAACACTGATCAACCAGTACCATAGATGATGCCTCGTGGGATATTTAGCAGGAAATAATTTGAACAAAGCAGAAGCTGAAAAGCAACGGTAGGCTTGGGATCTAATCTGTTCCAAATAAAAATGGAAAACTGCTCTCCTCACTTGACCTCAGTTTCAGTGTCAATTGCAGACAGGCCCAATATTTGAATTCCTATTTTTCCCAAATAAAGGAGCCGTTTCAAGGAAAAACATTCATGCCTAACAGACACTCTGGGCAAATAGCCAGCTGTAGCACAGACTATCTGGAAGATAACCCTTCTTTCTGTGAGGTAATTGACTGTGTGGATGACTATTGCAAGGATGCCATTGACTTGACTACCATCAATAGAGGCATTTTGCCGAAAGTATGTCTCTACTAGTAATCACACACACACACACATGCATGCGCACACAGAGGATGATGGCGACTGCACATCTAAGAGATGGGAATGCAGAAACCTAGACAGAGTCTTTGCGGCAAACGATTATTTATTAATGCCTGAGTATGATTCACACTCATTTGACATTGATGCAGTAGTGGTGCTTTGGGGGCATGATGGCTTTTCAGTCCATCACTGAGCTGATACAGAGAGTAGTTTATCTGTGAGGTCAAAAGACGAGGACCGACATGTCTCACTGATGATGATTTTTTGTGTAAATTCTGCTTTGTGGACACTCTGCCCTTTAGCTGGCTTATCTCTGGATCTGCTAGCTGGTCGCTCAGGCTTTGAGGGAGTTTGTGTGTGTATGTGTGAATGGCAGTGTTGAACTGGGTTAGATGGATTGAGGAATGCATAGCTAATCAGAATAATCAGTCTCTTTTCTCTCACTTTCTCATGCTCCACTCGTTACTATTCAGGATGCAAAGAGCTGACCCTCAATGTGCCACAGAACAAGGATTATCCCCTTAGGAGCGGCCCTCTCCAATTTACTGCCTTTCCTCCTTCTCTTCTGCTGTGCTAACAGGCCTATACAGGGATAGGAAGTGTTAGAATAGGCCCATAATTGAAAGAGAGTGAAGAGTTTTGACTGCTTGTTTGTTGTCAAGGAACAAGGGCAGAGAGGGCATCAAAGACGAGGTAGGGGTGGAAAGCACGGGCAGGAGAGAAGTAACCGTTTTGTTTGTCCAGACTTCTCTGCTGTCAGCGTCAGCACAAAAGGAAAAGAAAAACAGTTTGAGAAGCTGAAGCTGATGTGTTTTTTTTTTTTCTTTTTTTACAATATCTCATCTCGGCTAAATGGGTATGATTCATATCAAAGCAACAATCCTCCAACCGAATAGAGGTTGAAGGTTGGGTGTTTGTTTCTGCTTTCTGAAGTGGCCCTCAGAAGCATTCCTGAAATAACACACAGGAGTCTAAAAGTTGAAAACGCTGACAGAAAGTCTACATTATGACATGGTGGTGGCACAAATGTGAGGGACTTTTATTCATTCGAACAACGGAGAGGCAACATAGACACACTGGAGCGAAGTCCTCACAAGAAAAAAAAACATCTCTTCACCGGCTGTGATGACACCATGTGTAGGTTGAAATCAATTGTAGCTGAGGTCACCACAAAGAAAAAGAAGCAGGGATAAAGGTCAATGATAAAAAGCATTAAGGAGAAGAATAAGTAATGGCTGCAGTGCAACTATTTCAATTGTTTTTAACATTCAGTTTCACTTCACTATGAAGAAGATCTTTGTCTATGACTTCTCTCTTCCACATGGTAGGTAGGTTTTCAACTCACCAAGGTAACCTCAGGTCTCTCCTGCATGAACACATAAAATGGGTTGTGTTGACAACATTGGTCCAGTGACAAGAAGTATTCTGGCAACAGAGATTCGCTGATTATATAAAGTAATATCTATTCTATATCTGCTGGTGAGAGTGTGTGTGAGAAGTACTGTACCAAAATACCTTTTAATACTGTAGTATTAAAAAGATATGAATGTGTCATGTAAAGCAATAAAGTTATGTCTAATAATGTATATTTATTATTGATGCTCATCAGGAAAACACAAAGACGTTAGAAGTCACTGAAAAACTTAGACCCTCCAGCTGCACAGAGGTTCCAGGAATCTTCCAGGAATGTTTTCCAGAGAACTAAATGCTCAGAATTCATTTTTATTCAGTTCAATTCAATTTTATGTACATAGTGCCAAATTACACTAAATCACAAGGTAAAACCCTGTAATAATACAGAGAAAACCCCAACAATCATATAACCCTCTATGAGCAAGTGCAACAGTGGGAAAGAAAAACACAGTTTTAACAGGAAGAATCCTCCGGCAGAACCAGACTCAGGGAGCATGGACAGAGTGGGGATGAACTACCATCACTAGCAGTTACCCATCACTGAAGGAGTTTATCAGCCTCTGGATGTTGTAGCGTTGTAGAAGCTAACAGACCTCTGTAAAATTGCATGGAAGTTGGGGACAGTACCTCTGGATTTGCATGTCCAACAAGGGAACTTGGGAGGATATTTCAACTTTAGGAGTTTAGTGCTCCTTATTCTACCTGGGAAGTTCTAAGCCAGGGCACTGAAGATGAGACTGTTAGTCGAAGCTTTGATTCTGGAGGAACAATCCAGTTTTTGTCCTGGTCGTGGAATTCCGGACCAGCTCTTTATCCTCTCATTGATACTGGAGGGTGTGCGGGAGTTTTGGATTTTGTGGATTTGTGGGGGCATGAATAAATGTGGTCAGAGATGCTGTACCTGTGTAAAACATCCCACAGGTTACCTGTGGGGGTGCTTTTTAAGGGGAAGGCCTACTTTTATTTATTTTTTTACTCCTGTCTTAAGTTAACACAACAATCTTTTTCTATCTTAAAATATTGCCTGGAATTGTATTTAAGTAATCCAGTTTATCTACAAAGTCATTTTATGCAAAAAAGCATTTAATATTTTTTGAGTTAGTCATATCAAATGGATGACTGCTACATTTACAGTGTTTTAGCAGAGAATTTCTTTGTTGTTGAACTGTGGCAGGATTGTAAAAAGTAGGGCCTTGCTGTTAAAAGGCACATTAAAGAAATCTGCCTGATTGTACTTATTTCAGCATCAGAATCTTGACATTAGGTAAAACTTACAGAGGTGTATGGTAGTTACTGAAAAACTATGCTTATATTTTAAGTGTCTTATGAAATTTTATTTTTAATATTTTTATAAATTCTTCAAAATAAAACTGTTTTTAGCTTGGATAGCTATGCGCTGCCAAGTGGGTCACATGATATAACCAACTGTATTGTGCAGTATGCCCAGCTGAATAAGCTGTCTTGTTTTGCTCAAGCGTTTGAATTGTTTGGCCGTGGCCTACTGTGATGGACTGAGTTGAAAAACAGGAGGAGTCCCAGGAATTATTAGAAAAATATGGTTTTCATTTATCTAAACCCCAAAAATTAGATTTACAAAAGTAATAAATGTTGAGCTCATAAAAGAGGTCAAAGAAACAAACCTGAACTCAGGCAAAGACGGCAAACTTAACAAACCAAATGACTGCCCAAACAAACACAACTGACCTAAACATGAAATGACATACAAGGGTATATATAATGGCTGATCAGACCATTGTGACACATGAGGGGGTAACAACAATCATAAATCACAACACAATGCTGTACAATCTAGTTTGTTAATAAACTAAACACTAAAGAAGAAAATCAAAACCATTAAACCCTAAACTCAAATATTTAATTAGATACAAATACCTTGTTTTTAAATTAAAGAAAACACACATTCTCCCCTTCAGCAGGAAGTGGTGGTGTGGTCCAATTATCCCTCTTTGCATTTAATGGTTTCAAACCCTGGCTACCATCTTTTGTCCAGCAACTCCCAGGGATGATGGCAGGTAAGAAATAAAAGACAAAAGTTAGTCAAAAATCAAAGTAATGAAGTGGTATGAATACATAAGTAAACTAAATGTGCGCACTTACAAATAGAACAAATGTATCCAAACCAATCAATAAAGTGATTGGAAACCAAAGTGTGTTACTGTGTTCAAATGAAGAAATGAAAATACAAGAGTTACTGACTTTAGAGTGTGGCCACGGGTTTGGCCATCACACCTACCAATGCAATACATGCCAGAAGATTCTAAATCTTACATTTCGATTATGACAGGAGGCATTTATAAAGTGCTTAAATCTTAGTTTTTTAAGTGAAATTTCAGCCCAATGGTAAAATCTTCTACTCTTCTTAAAGTTACAGTGTGGAAAATAGTCACCACTAGATGTCAGTAGATTGCAGATTGCAGGAAACTGAGTTCTAAGTTCAGGTTACAATGCTAAACTGAGTTACATCGTGAAGGCAATGCAAGCTAACTATCAACTGTTATTTTTTGCTGTTTGTGTGCAAAGGCAGATTCTGTAAACAGGCAGTCTGTGGAGTGGACAGGAGAAGAAGATGTGGCAGGCTGTCTTTGGTAAGAAGCTCATTTGTCTGATCTGAACTAGTGTCTGATAAGATAGTCAAGGTTGTTGACATCACTCTGGTTCCTGCCCTAGACCGCAAACCACAGGGAAACACCACATATCTATCTGCTGTCTGTTGTCACTGCTCAAATATTCCTAGCACAATTTTCTTTTCTTCTTTTTTTACATTTTTGTTTGATAAGTTTATGTATTTGTTTATTTACAAATCTTAATAGTGTTCACAAAGAGAACAACATTAAAGTGCTGTTTCTGGTTGGTGCTTAGATCTGTAATTATTAGTAAAATGATTGTATACTGTTTCGATAAACAGTGAACAAATGCTCTGATCAAATTCTGATTATAGTCGAAGAAGTACCTATCCTAAATCCTATACTTATATAAAAGTAGTAATACTGCAGTATATTCTGTAAAAACAGATTTTTACTGTAGTAAAAGTACAAATGTTTTCCATTATATACCTCAAACACATCTTTAATCATTAAATTGTACACCACAGCTGGAGCTAATTCACTGTAGCTAAATCACACCACAACTTATGAGTTGATTTATATTTTATATGAAGCTAATTCTGCTAAATAGGATTAGAGTAAAATTGAGTTCATTGTGAAATACTTGCCTTTGCATAGTTAATTTTTTTAATGAATAAGCCAAAAAGCACTATAAAAGAGTGACCTGTGCTGCAGTACACATCAGTAACTTGCTGTGAGGTGTTGTCTCTTTCCTTCATATTTTTGTTCTTTTGTAAAGGAGAGCTCTTCTCCAATGATATAACACTTAAGTCCGAATCTACAGGCATGAATTTAAATGTCAGTTCATGGAAAGTGGATGCTTACAAGTTCTCTTCCTCTCTGCCTTTAGAGTACTATGTATGTGGCTGCTTTCTGTATATGGGGGGAAATGAGCTGCAAACCTGCTGTTTGACTGTAACTTTAACAAACTTCAAAACAATTTTTCAGCCCACGGTGAGAGCTTTTTTAACAAGTGGTGACATAAACAGGTAGTTCTGATCATGTTTGTTGGTTGATCAGTATGTGTCTGTCCAATATGTTTACCAGTGTAGCATGCACATAGAACAACCAAGGGAGGGCAAGCTCCGTGTTCAGTCAGGTTTTCTTATTACTCGTGGTTGTTGTCAGTATTCATACTGCCGCACTGGAAGTTGCTTTACTTGAAAATGCAACAAGGTTATGATACCAACCTGCAGTTACCATCTACTGGATTGTTTTCCGATGAAGGAAAGTCTCTGTGTAGCAGTAGTCAATATCACGGATTGTAAAACACACAGAGTAATGGATGTGCAAAAATAAAGGATGCTCACAGTAATCATTATTTAGGCCAATGAGTTAGTAAAATGTAAGATAAAAACGGAAAAATACTCGAGTATGGTACATGCTTCGGTGTATTAATGCACTAAGGATGCATTCATCTTGAAAAGTGCTGACATGGCATGCTTACAGCCACTGAAATCATTTGACCTCCACTACAATAAATTGTGTAATTCATGACTGAATAAAAGATATAGTAATATGATTATTTTGGAGCGCATACAAGATTTATATACATATAGCATGAAATAAACAGTCATGCATTGCAATTTGTCATTTTTAATTAGTTGTCAAACTTTATATGAAGGCAGCTTCACCTAAAATTAATCTGGCAAAATCCATGTGTGTAGTGTTCATGGAACTTTCCTTTGGGACCTTCGCCTGATAACTTTCATCTCTTCTCTGCATCTAATTGTTAATCCAGATGAACTGAAAGTAACAGTGCATAGTTAGCAACACAAGAGAAGGAGAAGAGCAAAATAGTAAGTTTACTGGGGTTAAAGCAGTTCTCAAACTTTTTCAGTTATGCCTCACTTCACATTTTCTTCCAATCACAAACAATAAAAAAAGAATCAAAGTTTTGGGGTTTTTTAAACCAAAAAAGTTCAACATGATAGCATCAGCAAACTCTTCTATAAATAAATCATACTCATTCAACTCAGTATCACTTTTTATTTTTCCCCTGAGGTTCCACACCCCACCTACAGTTGCTCAATGCCCAACCAACAGATGCTATCACACAGTTTCAGAACTGCTGTCTGTTTTTTTATTGTAAAAAAATATGTTAAAAATTAAAGTTGTTGGCGGTGACTGTTTGTCAGCTAGGTGAGGACAATAAGCCTTTGACTAAATTCATAATATCTCTGGCAGGTCTTGTGAATAAATTCATATAATTCGAAATGTTCCAGTTTTGATTCTACAATAACAGCAACAACAGTGAATCAACCATGCTAATTTCAAAAGTAGATGTCTGTGAAGGTTCTCAGTCATCCAGGTCATCGTAGTCAAAGGAGCTTGCAAAGAAAAGCGTCTGGACTTCTTTAAGATACTTGAAGACGTTTCACCTCTCATCCGAGAAGCTTCTTCAGTTCTAAGGTCAAATGGTGGAGAGTCTGGGTATGGGTCCCAAACAATGTGGTGTATGCTGTACAGTGCAGCGAGGAATGCCCAGACCTCTACATTGGAGAGACCAAACAGCCACTTCACAAGCGCATGGCACAACACAGAAGAGCCACCTCCACAGGACAAGACTCAGCAGTCCATCTGCATCTTAAGGATAAAGGACACTCTTTCGAGGATGCCAATGTTCACATTTTGGACAGAGAGGACAGATGGTTTGAAAGAGGAGTGAAAGAAGCCATCTATGTCCACTGTGAGCGACCATCTTTGAACAGAGGCGGGGGTTTACGACACCAACTCTCTGCCATCTATAATCCAGTTTTGAGATCCCTTCCCAGACGCCTTAACGCCCACTCACATCCTGGGCCATCTGACCTCAGGAATTCGCATGATAAGGTGGGGCCAGGTTTCACAATGAACACACCCGAAACTCTGGCGGATTGGGACCCACACCCAGTTTCACACCTTGGCTCAGGCGATTAGAGGATCATCAGGGGGTCCTTTTGTCCCTCTGTGGGGGGGATACTCCCACTAGGTTTATATCTGGGACTCTCCACCATTTGACCTTAGAACTGAAGAAGCTTCTCGGATGAGAGGTGAAACGTCTTCAAGTAACTTAAAGAAGTCCAGACGCTTTTCTTTGCAAGCTCCTTTGACTTCAAAAGTAGATGTTACATACTATTACAAATATCCACAGTAGGTATAATATTAAGAACGTGATAGCAATTTGTCATACCCATCTCACACACAGTTGGAATCTTATGCAAGTACCTAACACTTTTGCTCATGCTGAACACCTCTGCTCAGCTATTTTTAAGCTTGAGGTAAGAGGTAAAGAGGAACACACACCCACACACATACATACATACATACAAATATACATGTCATTACTGTATATCCTGGTGGTGTGGATCAGTGAAACCATGTCTCATTCACTTTTGGCATACAGCTTGATGTCATCCATGTAGAGGAGGTGGCTGACAACTGCTCCATTCCGTACTCGGTATCCGTAGCCAATCTCGTTAATGATGAGGGTGTTCAGGCCTATGCAGAACAGCAGTGGGGACAAAGCATCTCCTTGGTAGATCCCGCACATGATGGTGACGTGTGCTATAGGCTTGAAGTTGGCCTCTAGTGTTGTTTGTCACGTCCCTCTTGAGTTTCTGATGAAAGCTCTTAGGGTCCTGCTGATCTTCTATAGTTCTAGGCATTCCAGGATCCAGGTGTGGGGCATCGATTCATAGGCCTTCTTGTAGTCTATCCAGGCAGTGCACAGGTTGGTCAGCCTAGTCTTGCGGTCTAGGTCGACTGCTCGGTCTATCAGTAGTAGTGTAGTAGCCCATTCTTTTCTGTGCTCCACTCATGTATTGAGCCTTGTGTGTGTTCATCTTAGCTGCTATGATGCCTGACAGGAGCTTCCATGTGGTACTGAGGCAGGTTATTGGCTGGTAGTTGGATGGGACCGGTCCCTTCTGGGGGTCCTTGAGGACTGTCCATCCTACGGTTAGCCATTCCGGGTGTCTCTCATCGACTAGCAGCTGGTTCATCTGTGCTGCCAGACGTTCGTGGAGTGCAGTCAGCTTCTTTAGCCAGTAGGCGTATAATTCTGGAGACTCTTCCTTGGATGTCCCATGTAATTAAAGGGGACAAGGGACTTCTTCCAGGAGAATAACATCACTCTTTTGGACCATCCTGCATGTTCCCCTGATCTAAATTCAACTGAGAACCTTTACTGATGGATGGCAAGGGAAATTTACAAAAATGGACAACTGTTCCAGACAGTAGATGCCCTTCGTGCGGCTGTCTTCACCACTTGGAGAAATGTTCCTACTCTCATCATGGAAACTCCTGCATCAAGCATGATGCAATAAATTTTTTGAAGTGATCAACAATAACGGTGGAGCTATTCATTACCAGTGTTGGTCAAGTTACTTGAAAAAAGTAATCAGTAACTAATTACTGATTACTTCCTCCAAAAAGTAATCCCGTTACTTTACTGATGACTTATTTTCAAAGGTAATTAGTTACTTAGTTACTTTTTAAAAACACAATTTACAACCTGAATAGGAGATAAAGTGATAGATCTTTCAGCCCAATTCTACTTTTTCTACATAATCCATCATACAAAATGTAATCAAATGGAAAAGTCCTTTTTTAAAACTTGTTTCATTAGTTTTAATCTTTTAACTTTACGCATGAAGCAAAAATTTAATTATATGCAACATTCTCTGACTGGAAGAAATTTGTTTAATATTTAAACCTATTTTCTGCACATTCCAGCACATAAAATATATATTTTTTTGTGTTTACACTCACTCTTTCAAATAGATGCAAGTAAAACACAGCAGAAAATAAATAAAGTCAAAGACTCAGCGGTCCTTTTGCTCTATTTTCACCTGTAAAGCAGGAGTAGGGTAGGCGGAGGTTTACCCTGGTGCAGGTGTGCCGCAGCGGTCAGTTGAAGAATCCACGAGTTTCTCTGTGAGTTTCCCATTACGTCGTAGCGCACTCGGTGCTTGCTTGGAAGTTTAGGGGGTTTTTTCGCTGTAAAAAAAAGTTTTCTTCCCACACACAACGGACACTAATGTTTTTGTCACTTTTTATGGAATCAAACTCAAAGTAAGGTCAGTACTTCCACGCTTTAAACGCTGCACGCTCATACTCTCTCCCGCACTCGATATATCCATTGTTGATCTGCACACAGCTGTTGTCACGAATGTTGCACTTGCTTACGTCACTGTCATGAGACATTCTCGCAAAAAAATCACGGTTTTAGTAACGCAGTGACGCAGCATTCCTACGGGAAAGTAACGGTAATCTAATTACCGTTTTTGCAATAGTAATCCCTTACTTTACTCGTTACTTGAAAAAAGTAATAGGATTACAGTAACGCGTTACAAGTAACGCGTTACTGCCCATCTCTGCTCATTACTGAGTTCATGTTCAGAACTTTGATTTCTGTTTTGGGGGGTTTTACAGGGTTTTTTTTGGAGGTGCGGTCCTAAACTTTTGATCAGGTGTAAAACAGTGTGTTTCAATTTAAGAGTTGTTTTCAATAAATTGCATGCTCAAAAAATGTTTTGTTTCACTCCTATTTCTTCTTGTTGCATGTTGAAGCTCTACTTCAGCCATGCAAAATCTAATTTTTTGCCATATTTATATCGCGACCCTGCGACCCTGAATTATATAAGCAGAAGAGAATAAATAAATGAATAGATGTTGATTCTTGACCCAGATGGCATTTGAAAAAGAATAGAAATTTAATGAGGGGTTTAACTTACCTCTGTCCCAGCAAAACACAAAACAAAACAACATTTCAGACAATTAGAACTGCCAATTGACTCGATTTATGGCCAGACTAAAAAAAAAAAATAGTTCTTCAGTAGCAAATACAGACTTGGAAAAGAATAAAATATTTGATTCTCCAGTTGTTAGTTTGAAGCAATTTGATCAGGCAAATTACCTTCTTATAATAAAACCTCAAATTTGGAAAGAGTCAAGGAGAGAGTAAAGAGAGAGAGGGAGAAAGAAGACATTAGAGCTGGTCTTATACCACAGTTGCAGTAATGATAATGTTTGCCGGTGGCCAAACACACAGAGAGCGCTGTGTGTTAGCAGCAAAGAGAGGATAATAGCACAGAGAATTATTAGACAGATCCAAGCAGTCTGCGTTTGAGTCAATTCTTTAGTCTTATTACACACTACAGGGGGTGGAGGATGAGGGGAAAGGGAGATTTAAACAAGTAATAATGCATTACACGCATTAAAGGGTGACAGTAATTACTTATACCACTCAAAGTGAGGCATTAAGACAGCAAAACACAAGCTGTGCACTCACTTTCATCCTTTCTCCTGATTATTTTTTTCCTTTTCCGCCTCTCTCCTTTCCTCCCTCTCCACTCTCATCTTCTCTAATGCTTTCTTTTACCCCTCCTCTCCTGCCATCCTCCTTTTCCTCTCCTCACTCTCTCCTCATCGTGTTTCACTGTGTCTTTTCTTTCTTCTTTATCAGGGCATTGGTGGCTGCCTGGGTAATGAGGATCAGTGTTGTTTTAAACATGAAATGGTGAGGGAGCCCGGTGGGGCAGAATCAATAAGAGCCATTACCTCTCCTCTCTAATGATGCAGCCACCCCCTCCTCTCTGCGCTGCGCACACCACCCCTTGTCTCAGCCCATTTCTACTAGCTATTCAATATCGGATGGGAGGAGGTTATGAATTATCGAATCCCAAGGGCAATGTGCCTCGCCGCCAATTACCCAGTGAAAAATGACCCTTTCTTGGACGTATGTGCGTGTGTGTTTTGCACACAGATGTGTGGGTATTGGATGGGTGGAGAGTTTGACATGGACCGGCTGGTGTTGCACAGTTGTGGACAGATATACCCACACTCCATGTCTCTCCCTATACACGCACACACATTTGTAAATTGTGACTAATGACAACATTTTTTTTCCTTGGTTTTTTTTGGGTGGCTATGTTAGTGAAACATGCTTAGATTTTCTTAAACATTGTTGAGGAGAGATAGCCTATCTAACAAACGTCTCTCAAGGCAAGATGAAAGGATCTGAACTGTTTTTCTTTTCTTTGTTCTTATGCATTCAATTTATGAGGACAATGAGCCCATTTAAAAAAAATTATAAGTATATAAAGTTACATCCACCTCTAAATTAAATAAATGGAGAATAACAAGTATACATAATGAGCCACTTTACAGCTAGCTGGCTTCAACCTGCTCTCAGTGGCTGAAAGAGCAACACGATAGGTAAAAGATGTTGAATGGTTAAGAATGGCTTGATGCCTTTGCGACTTTTTTCCTAAATGTGTTGGAATTGAATAGATACAACTTAATGAAAATTAAAAACACACATATATAAATCTGTGGAGAAACACAGTGAATTCAGGTGAATCAGCACAAGAGTGGTGCTTAATACAATTGAGCAGTTACCAGCTATGTGACATTAATGAGACTGCTGAGCAGGTCCCGTTGTTTCTGTTGTATTAAGATCAAAAGTGAAAAATATCTAAGTGATTCTGAAAGAGGGCTTAATGTATCATTGAAGCATGGATGGTTGGAGCTTCAGTCACAAATACTGAGCAGCTGGTGAGTGCTCCAGTAGGATATTTGCAACTAAATCAATAGACATACGTAGAAAAAGAAAAGAAAAAAAGTCTTTACAGTCAGAAATTGTGGTTCTCGCTGCACATTTGATGACCTTGATGCTTGTGCATTAGTGTGATATGAAACAGAAGAATGACTCTTCCACAGGGGAATGAAAAAGTCAGTGCTCCATATATAAAGATGAAGTCACATTTGTGACATCAGCACTGCTGGTCTACAAAGAACTGGGAGAAGGTGGCATGGAGGCATGTTTTGGATCCACTTGTCACCTTAAAGGAGAGGGTCACTGCAAATCAATACAGATTTATTCCGAGTGATCAGCTTTATTCAAGGATGAAAAATTTCCAGCCTGATGGGAGTGCTTTTTCTAGGATAAAATGCTCCCATTAACAGGACACAAAAGGTCACTAAATGCCTTGATGAGTATGAAAATGAGGTGACTCACATGCTATGACCTTCCCAGTCACTGGATCACAATAATTTGCTATGAGTGATTTTGGATGCATGTGTTAAACAGTACCCTCCAGCACCACATCTCATACAAGAATGATGTTCCCAGTACTTGCTCCACTAGACTTGCAGAGACTTGTAGAATCAGTGCCGAGAGTAACTGATGCTGTTCTACGCTAGTAATACGTCGAGAGCAACACTCACGTTTTCTTCTTAAACAGACACTTTTACGTATACAGAATATTTTTGCTGTTGCAGAACAATCAATAGAGAAAAAGAATGAAGTGAGCAAAAAGGTAGAACATAGAAACACGTCAATTATACTATTTAAATTTTCAGGATTTGATGACACCTTACAGGATATGTTTAGTCAATTTTATCTTTTGACATTCAACTTTTTACCAAAATGAAAATTAGTTATATAAAGAATATGAGCTTAAACTTTGATGTGAGCATTTAAATAAAAATATTGCATGGTTCACCTTTTTCTATTGCTATAAGAAGGTTAATATAAGTTTATTTACTTAATTTCTTGACCAGGGAAAGCTTTCACATTATCTTTTTGCTTGTTGCCCATCTGTACTATGAACCATTGTTGAATATACGCTGCTACATCTGGCTGAATTCAAGCACAAAAAGTAGCTCTGTCCTCTTAAGAATTCATCCAGCTGCTTCTGTCTGCAGTCACATCATCAATAAACTGCAGTGACCCAGTGCCACTGGAAGCTACGCATGCCCATGCATCTACTGAGTTTTAAAGATGATGTAGTATGCTTCAGACCATGAGCCCTTCTAAGTTTTCTCCACACGTTTTTCTTCCTGTCATTCTGGTACAGCTTGACCTTAGTTTCACTATTCTGAAGCTCTCTTCCCCCCCTTTTTTTTGCAAAGTCTTCTCCAGCCTTTCCATTTTTGGGACTGTGGAATGTTTTTCACCGTCACCAAAAGGTTTTCTCAATATATTTTATTTTGTTTATTTGGCTCCTCCCAACTTTCCGACTTTCTCTCTAATAGATTTCTTTGTTGATGTGGCTTAAGGATGACCTTTTACTGGCTATTATGGCACTTAATGTACTTATTTATTTTACTCTTTTGGTGTACAGTGCTTTGTGACTGTTTGCCTGTGCTTAATAAATAAACTTTACTTATTTACCTGCTTGTATTAAATGCTCCTTTTACCGAATATCACAGATTTACAGTAACAGGTTTCCAATGCAAATACCACAGCTGAAATTACATCAAGACCTTTTAAATGTTGCTTTATGAAAGAATAATGAAGAAATGGTCCATGTTTATCAATTGATAATAGTGAAAGAGTTCAAAAAATGTCTGTAATTCTTTAATTATTAAATGAACATTGTGATTCAAGTTCTCCAATTGAAGTTAAGACTTAAAGCCCATATTAATATATATAAACAAATATTTTTGGTGAAATTCAAAAACACAATTCTTTGCATTGACCTAACCATATACTGTTAAAAAATATACTTATAAATATTTATATATAATGTCTGAAGTCTGAATGTCTTTCCTCTCTATACGATGTGTTGAGATGCCTGTTATCACATCTCAGTTTAACAGAGTGATATTGCTTTTCTTTTCTCTATTGTGTCTGGCACATGCACGCACACACACACACGCGCACACACAGACTCACACACACACACACACTGAACACACAATTAAATTATCACTGGTCTCAAGTGTATCTTTTCTGTCCATTTAGCTGTTTCTGTGTGGGGAAAGTGCTTGGCGCTGATATACAGTACTTTGAGCTCTGATTGAATTACACTGATGGGAACATCAATTACAGAGCATGATACCAGAAAAATTTTAACCAGGCACCTCAGATCACATTACAGTCTGTGGTGTTCAGATGTGGTACCAAAATAAAAGCTTTGGCAGACAGTAGGCTACATTTTAAGGCACCAACGGGGATTTTATTCATCTTGAGATGTTACCAGTTGTAGTTCTGTTCACAAAAAGAACAGTGTGTGAGCCTTTTACTTCTTTCAAAGGTCCACTGAGAGTTTTTGCAATGAATATGTTTATTTATGTTTATTTATTTATTTTCCTTTTTTTTTAACAGAAGTACAGAATTGCTATGTCTCGTTTTAAATGACGAATTGTGACCTCAGTATTCTGCAAGGTCTGGATTTTGTGTGCTGTACCTACATATTTAAAGCATTACAGAAAGCAAGGTATTTTGTTATTAAAAAAGAAAGGCTTTGGTGCACTTAGAAAACCGTGGGAGCTGGGAAATTGCAGCTTGCAAACAGCTTCCATTTTTCCAGAATCTTTACTCAAATGCATTTCGGTGTGCACGTTGTTCATTTAGCTTTGAAGTATTTCATTATTACCCCCTCCCCACCCCCATTACTGAAAAACTAGACTGGAATTTAAAGGTTGTAATATATGCTTTTGCATGATTCTTGATTGATGCCATAGAGCTCAGGTTATCACTACCTTAGTTTTTTTTATTATATAATTTTTGATTGGAGAGTGCAGCCATAATTTTGCCTTTGAATGCAAGTAACAAAACTGTAGGAATTGTACCTGTTGTGAACGCGTGGTAGCATTTTGTTGTTGTCTGAGTTAATTTCTTTGTTGGTTCACTCACCACCTGCAATGATTTCATAACCCTTCCTTCCCTTCCAAAAAACAAGGTGTCATAAAATCATCCGTTTTTAAGTGAATACACGTTTTAGGCAAAATAAGGTTATCTTTATCTAAGAGTTATGAATGGTTAATACAAGTGGTAGCTGCGGCTGAGCATCGAGTTAATCAAGGTTAGTTAGCAGGTAGGTAAATGGTGTTTGTGCTCAACCTAATTCAGCAGAAAATGTCAATGTAAAGTCCTCTAAAATCATGGAAAACTTACTCTGTGTGTGTTTCTCTCTCTCTCACTGTGTGTGTTTGTACGTGTGTGTGTGTGTGTGTGTGTGTGTGTGTGTGTGTGTGTGTGTGTGTGTGCGGCTCCCACCCAAGGTTGTTCCTACAACATGTTGTCTTTTGAGATTCATTGCCTTAAGCAGCAATGATGCGCTCTCAGCAAGACATGCCAAGACTGTTGGCTCCAACCCAACATGAGGGGCAAAAACGAAAGGAAGGAAGGAAAGAGACACATACTTGCGCCAGAACCCATGATTTTGTTTGCTCTGATTAAAAGTTTCATTTGAATTGAGAGTGCAAAGTAATTACTGAGTGTCTTGATTCTGTTTAGGAATGTCAGATGAAAACCCCCAAATGTTCACTGCTCACTGTTGCCCAGAAATGATTGAAGAGTACAAATGTTACTGCCATATTTGGCAGAAAACAATTTACGTTAAAAGTTTGTTTTTCTCACAACTTTGTTCCCAGTGATCAGTATTATAATTATGCTAGAAAAAAAAAACCCTAATCTGTTTACTCAAACTATATTCCAAATATGTTTTTGTGCTGCCAAAATCAACTATATTTAAGACTTACAGTCTATAGAAAAACACTTGAAAGCCTGAAGAAGTTAAATAAAACAAACAAACAAAAACATTTTAGTGTTTCCTCCACTGTACAAATGCCATGTTTGTGAATTTTCAAATACATTTCACACTGTGATATGGGAGTAATCAACATTGTCCATCTCAGAAGAAAAAGAGACTTTGTGAATAAGCCATTCAAAGTATAGTAACAAAGAGAACTGATGTTTTAAGGCCTTTTACTCTGAGCCTTCACTCATTAGACAAAAGGACATTTGACTGAAGGGCTGCTGGTTTTGCAACAATGTGGACTCCTAAGTTAAATGAAAAACAAGGACTTGACAAACAATGTACCTTTGAGAAAAGCATATCATCCACAGCTGTGTTTGTGGACTAGCTGGACAAAAACACAAACTACTAGCATAGCATGTCGGTGTTTTACACCCTGTGTTGTCACACTTACTGATAACTGCATGAAAATTATTCACTAGCAGATGCAACTAGATAGGGAATAATAAAGATGATTAGAAAATTGAGTAAAAAATCACACAACAAATAGCTATGTTTATATTTCATGACAGAAATACAATAGGTGAATAAATTAAGTTTTTAAAAACAATAAGATGCAATAAAGATAGACGAAATATTGGAATACAAACTACAGTCTCAGTATTTCTATTTTGTGTGAGAGAGGTAAATGGTCTGTGAGAGAAAAATGTTGCACTGTATCCAAAGATAATTCCAAAAATGATTTACAACTGCTTTGTATTTAATGACATTCACCATAAACTTAACAACATAAGCAATATTCTCAAACTGCTAAATCTTTCCCATTAAGCAGACTAAAGAAGATATTAAGAAAACAGTTACACAACATAAACCCTCAAGGTTAAAGTGTGACTTTATTTCTCTGTCACACGCAAAATTATTAGAATAAACGAAGCTAGTCACATTATAAATGACTCAGAAAAATGGAAACTGGATGCCTTAATATATTTCTACCAGGAACTATATCGCGTTATACATTTAGAAGCTCACGCGCAGTTCCCTCTAAACCTAATAACTACGCTTTTCTTGTCTTCGTGTAAGGTAGTTTCTTGTTCCTTCCTTTTCTTTTCATCACCCACTCTTTCTGATTAATCACCAAAAGGTAAACCCACCCACCACCCACATTTTGTGTGAAACAGTTTATTTTTTAAATGAGAAGAAATTGCAAAGTTGCTGCTTTGTTGCATAAATACAGTTACAGAAATTAGATGGCTGTTGCTTTGCTTTCGTGACGAATTGCCGCCTCTACTCTGTGTGTTCGATATTTTAAGTGTCTATTTTATTCAATCCAGATGCAGACAGATGCGCTGCTTGGTGATAAGCCAACATTGTTCGTGGGAAGGCCAGAAATTGCCTCCAAGAGCCCTTAACACGTGTTGTTTTCGGACCCCACGCACACACACACAGACACGGGCACAAGCGCAACTGACACTCATGCCACACGTGCACGTACGTTCAAACAGTGGCGATGAGTTGAAACGCCCTCCAGTGGCTTCACTGAGAACCCACAAGAACGAGAGAGAGAGAGAAAGAGAGAGAGGGGATAAATAGAGGGATGGGCACTGTAAATCTCTGTGTGAGAGAGACACCATGTGCGTGCTTAGGCGAGTTGGGGGGGCGGGGATAACAATGGGTCTGTTTATGCTGTCATAAATAATTGGTCCATGCAGAGGGATGGCTGTTTTCGGGGTTCCTCCATTATGCTAAAAGAAAAAATAACTTTCTGGGCGCCCTTCAGCTGTAATTGGCATTGACGATTGCGTGTACCAGCAGTGGACGAACTCCAGGAAAGAGTCGACAAGAGAAAAACAGGAAAACACGCCCGTTCCCCTGCTGTTAAAAAACACCCTGTTGCTACCAAAGGGTCGAAAACCTATTCCAGAGCGAGTGAGAGACTGGGAGTGGGAGAGGGGAGCAGTGGCGTTCTTTTGACAACCTGTTCAGTGTGGAAGCTGTGAGGCTTGAGAGCATCTATGTGTAAGCCTCTGTCCTCCCTCCCCTTCTGCTCTCCATCTCTCTCTCTCTCCCTTTCTCTCTCACACACAGACAGGGGCGGTCGTTCTCAGTCTGCGCACATATTCCACTTGGCCAGCATCACTTGGAGTCCACAGACACAGCGCTGATTGAACTAGCGGAGGGAAGCTCATTTTCAGAGCGCATGATTGCGTTAGAGGGGCTTCATAGACTTTCATCGGCCAGAAGCAAAGAGGGAGAGACAGTAAAGGCGTTTCAACCACGCCTTTCAGAGTAAATAATCCACAAAAAAGGCAGTCCGAGTGTATAGGATTTCCCCCAAGTAGCCTTGCCTGAGTTTTTCAAAGGAACAGAGGTTTTATTTTCATTTTTGAGAAGAGGGACTCTGAGGAACCGAACTGTGCGATGTTCTGTCGACTACTTCTCCGTGCGTAAAATAAAAGTTTAACACACCGAAGAGATTCTTTCAGAGGTCTGGGAGCTCGAAAAAGTCCACATTTCCACTCTGGGAATTTTAGCTAAAGCTCTTACTGGACGCGCAGTGGTGGAGGATATAAAACTTTTCTGCTGTTTCTGTGGTGAAACACTAAGCGTGGTTGGTCTAACGGAGAGCGAAGGAATCCTCGTTACTGAGCCGTGAGAAGGGCGCGTAGTACTGGGTAGCGGACTGACCCAAAGGACGGCACCTCGGAGACAAGGTAGAGATGGCACACTGTCCCCAACGCTGAACTGGCAATACTTGAACAAAATATATGTCAGATTGGCATCATTTATCTATTCGCTTCACATTATGTCTGTCTCATTTTTAAAGAATGTTTTATAGACTGTTTGTGAGCGCTTAATTGACGCTGGAAGTATTTTCAAATGTACCCAACATTATCAAAGTTGATCATTAGTTACACGCGCTCAGATTTTGGGATTGCTAAATTATTTGCAATGTAGGCAATGCGTGCCCGTCAAAGCATTAATGCCAGGGATTCACTTGCTTATATCGCAGAAAGAAACTTTGATTACAGCGCGCTTTATAATGCGAACGGTGAATGCAGCCCTCTCACAAACGTGGGTTCTAGACGTCGGAGGAAACCCCAGTGTTCGGGCAAAAGAGTCAGCTAAGAGGGTCCATTATTCCCTCACTCAGCTGGATTTCATTCCTTGTCTTCAGGTGTCCTACAGGTTTTGAACCACCAGTGTGCAACAAGAAAACAATTTTCCATTAATACATACACATGCATGATAAAAATGAATCAGAATAAATTACGTAACACGTGCATATTTCTGCTACCACCGTCGACCTGACAGAGTAGGAACAACTGTACTGATCTGTAGGAATATGTGCGGGTCTCGGGGTCTAAAGTGGTCTCCGCGACCCCACTTGTTGTTGCAAATCCTCCATGAATACTGCAGTGTAAACCTTATTGTGCTCCCGACTACACCTGCCCGCCGCTGTGCCTCAGTGAGGGGCGGACAGAGGAAGTTTAGTCACGCTAAACAGCAGACATCTACAATCCTGTCAATCTCCAATTCTTCATCACACTGGACTGCTTGTAAGCTTTCTATAATCCACGATTGGTGATTGAATTACCTGCCCTTTAAGTTGAATGAAGCGAGGTTCGCTGCGCGGTGGGAACTAAATTGCTCTGTAATATTATTTTCACGGCTTATGGGGTTGCAGGGGACATAGTTGAACACTAAAACAAAGCAATTTAAAGTATCTTTCCCCTCCTTTTTGATTACAATCACTCAGTTGTCGTTTCTTCCATCCTCCATAGTTACGTTTGCAGGCTGTTCCATTCCGTGCCTCTGTTTTCAGCCTTGTCTTTTTCTCTCAGGTTATGACGGACCTGAGCTGAACATGGGGCTTTTTTGGATATTGTTATTGTCTCGTGTTTATGCTCTTGCCTGGGGACAAGGAGTTTACGGTAAGGGCATTATATTTACTTATGTATTCCTGTTATTACATCAATACATGCTTTATTATGCTGACTGAGTGAGCTTGCTAGCAACAACGTAATTGAAGGCTTGTCATGAGCTCCAAATTGCTCTTGTTTCAGCAAGGCCTTGCAATAACTGGTCTTAACACTCCTGAGAAGAGCCTGAGGGAGATGGACAACAAATTATCTTAAAAGGGAGAGTTCACTTCTTGGAAGTCAAAAGAGGAAAGCTGGGAAAACATCCAACCCTGTAGTGGAAGGGAAACCCAGCTACTGTAAATCCAATTTAATTCCATTTTTAGGCTGAAAAAAAAAATCGTCATGGTCAAACGCATGTGTTATACATAGTCTAAATTAGGTGATTTATTACACAAAGTGAGATTAAAGTTGTCCAAGGCTTATGATTAAAAATGAAAAAAGGGCAAAGTTTGGCTTGAATTAAGTTAACACTTTGTCCAATACATACTGAATCAGCTCCACACAGAGGCACCTGCACTCTGAACGACAGCGGGAAAGACGAGAGAGCAGCACAGGCAGAGTTAGAGCGCTCTGATATACGGTCCATCTTTGTCAGGCAGGTTAAACAGGACAATCGCTCTATGCTTTTTAGGATAAAGCTGAGATTTGTCACCTCTTGCAACTGCAGTTTACTGTATAACAGAAGCTCAGTTGCTTCAGCGACAGGCGCCTGGCCAGTTATGCATCCCCCTGTCCCTTCGGGCAAGAAAAACACACAAACCGATCTGTCAGCTTTGATACTTTGATTTTGACATTTGAAGGCATGTGGCAGCCATTGAAAACAGGGTCTGTTTAGTCATTGTAGCACAGAGTGCTGTTGTCATAAGCAATCCCGCAGCCTGCCTTCACACTGAGAAATGCTGACAATCTGTCATTTGCTGAAGCATATAGGCCTGTATAAAAGTCCTTCCTAATCAGACTCGTACTGCTCCAATACTTCGCACTGCGGCTGTCATGTCAGCATCTGTGTAAACTATATCCAAATTACACGGACAATTCTCAGATTTATTGTATCCACTGTAACTGGAACCACTAGTTGAGAGACTGCATTGACTTTAAAATAAAATACTTGAGATTTTTGCTTTCAAAATCTGTATTTTTTCAGCCCTCAGCTCTTGCAAGAGCCTATAAATGTACAATAATGGCGATGGATTGAAATCACCAGAAGTGTGCAGAAGTTATTATTTTTTTCTCTGATTTTCTCTGATCTGTGCACTTATTAGTTCCATTACAAACAGTTTTCTGAGTCCATGTTTTAAATGCAGGTGTACGCCTTACCTTGGGATTGTTATTAGCGCGCTATTATGTTCTAAAAGATCAAATTTGTGGATGCTGCAGATGTTTTTCTAACAAAATGGTTCAAAAAGATACTCAGAACTTGAGGTGTGCTTTCATTGCTGGCTGCCATTTTTAAAAAAAAATTGAACATTTGTCTCCCTGTGAAGGTACTTCTGTTCTACTTACACGGTCCAGTTAAAGGCTCACATCTCAAAATCACCCTTGTGCATTCTTGTTCTCATCTATTTTTTTTCATAACTGTGTAAAACAGTCTTGCGTTCTCTTCAGGGTGATGTACTGGGTCTGATGAAACATCTGAGCCTCATGGGCTCTGTCACAAATATGCAGTGGGTCGAAGCAGATATGCAGTCACTGGCAGGCGTGGAGGCTCCAGCGCTGTTTAGTTTGGTTGTTTTTTATCAGAGTCTTCCTTCCCAGTTTTATAGAATATGTGTCTTTTGTGCAAAAGTAGCCTTTTAGGCACCGCTGCGGGAGGAAAAGGCCCACAGCTTTCTTGGGAATTGTACTGGCCACTATTCAGACGCCCAGCATTCCCGGTGGATTGTGTGTTGGTGTTGCTTAGCTGAGCGTATCTGTGCAACAACTGTTTCATGTAGGAAAATCACCGTCGCTAAAAAGAGTCATTCAGAAAACACAAATGGTTTCACAATTTACACAATTGCAGTAAATAGCACAAGTAGGGGTGATCAGGAAGAGTGCCAACGAGTTTGGCATGCTGTATATGCAGATATGCATAAAATGGTTTCTGTCACTTTGGAATTGTTTAGCACTTGCTCTAGCAGACAGATGCGACTCACCGTCCGTCGGGAGCCAAACGGTGAAAGCGTGCCTGATTGATGTCAGTGCTTTGGATGGCTGTGAGGTTCATTTACTGTAGCCTTCTCTGGGGTGTTTTTGGATGTGTGCGTTTTTATCAGCTCACGCTTGTGAATCTGTGTATGCAGGTGTTTGTGCTCGTGTATGCGAGTGTGTGAAGAGTGTGATCCTGTGAACTTCTGGGTGTGTTGGTGTGCGCAAGTGTGAGAGGGATATGCTTGTGCAGAAGACACACTCAATCCCACTGCAACAGTTTGCTGGCTCAGCAGGGACTTTAGGATCAGTCACTGTTTTTCTTGCAGCAGTGTAGTATTGATTGGACTTCTGTGAGGTCTGTCAAAAAGCTTGTAACACCTGTCCGTCAAATTGGAATTGGACAGACAAGTACACCAATAAAATGTGATTGTGTATTTAATAGCAAAAATAAAAAGCCTCACACCATATGTTTTGTCACAGCTAAGCAAGCTTTGTTATGCAAGTTTAATCAGATCATTTATAGTACTTTTTTTTTTTTAATTTATCAAACATTCTCCTTCTCTCCTCTGTTTTCTCTTGGGGGATAAGCCTTTTATATGCATCTCCTCACAAACATTCCTGCATATATACATAGTGATTCTGAAGTTTCATTTAATCTGGATATACTGTAATCCAAGGGCATTACAAGCATGATGTGGCATTCACATGCGGCAAGTCTTAACACACTTAAGGATTAAACTTCGAGGCAGTTTGGCAGGATGTGACTTCTAAACTGAAGAGTCAACACAGACAGAGTGTACCAGGAAAAGTGTCTCTTCATGTTGTGGTACTGCATGACATCACACTGTGTGAAATAACAGAGTTCACAGAGACACCAAATTATTGATTGCTCGACAAAGTCACACAAAGCCATTAGCTGGTGCTGTAGATGGAATCCAGACTGCATTAGGCTGCAATGTGATGCTTCATTATGTGCTTGTTAACAGGAAATTTAATGAACTTAAATCAGTGATTTTGCTTAACAGTGTTTTTGGTTTTTTTTAGATTTGAGCAAGACTTGTACAGTAGCTGGGGAAATCAGGCCTCGGCACCGGCCACAGAACAAAGCACTACAGGAAATGCAGAAACTAAGTTAATATGCTTAAAGTGTGCACAGATGTAACAAAACTTTGAAGATGTTGCCTAAGGTTGAATGAAAAGCTTGCTGCATTTCCCATTTTTATTTGCTGTCTCTGTGTATATGTTTTAATCTGGAATTTTATTCACTGCAGTCTATGATAGAAACTAAATACACACATTTACTCAAGTACTCTGGTTACCTAAAGTAACTCCCTTTAGTACATCCATCACTGCTAAAGAACCAACAAAAAACAGAAGTATTGTTTTATACCACTTTATGTCAAAATCTAAAATTACTTAAAATGTGACAATTTTTTTATTTAAGAAAGAAAAGATGACATTTGCTAAGCGGTATAACAAGTACATACATCCTGATTTTTACTAGTTGCAATATTAAAGTAATGTAAACATTAAAATACATTATTGACCAAATCCCAAATAATATAACCACACTAACACAGACCTTGCTGCTTTCTAAATGCTTTCATTTTTACAATAGTTATTATTTAATTTATAATCATTTTCTAGTTTTTTCTACTTTCGGATGAAAAACTTAAACGCTTTACTTTTAATAGAGTATTTCTGTATTGTGATATCACAGAAGATCTACAGTATATTATCTTCCAATGGTACACAGATGAAATAGATCACCGTAGGTTTATGTGACCTGGCCACTGGCTCCCCTGTGACTTTAACTCTTCCTCTTCCCACATCAGCACTTTTTGTTTGTGTCTCTTTCATGTCTCATGCTACTGAGTTTATTTTGAATGCTGAATATTGCCCTTTTCTAATAAGCATCCATAATTTATCGGTGGCTCTGAGGCAGTGGAGGAGGAGGCGAAGGGGGAGAGGAGACAGAGATTGGAAGAGACTGAAACGTTAAGCAAGAGATGATAATAATCTTTTACATCCCTCCTAATCCTTACCTGCTTTTTTCTTTTGACATGCAGAGATGTAGGCACAGAATATTCAGAGGCGCATGCAGACATGTAATCAGGCAAGGTTTTGCATCAAAACACAAGTCTAAACCTTACCCATATGTAACCTAAATTTAAAATCACTTTGAACTTTGACCTCGATCTTAAAACCTGTAGTTTTTAATTTTGAGGACATGTTTTTTCATCACTAAAGGGGAGTTGGTCACCAAAACATGACTGTGTACACAGATGATTATAAATACATCGGTAATGCAAACACACACACACTATCCATGTTTTTCTTAACAGATTGCACCCTCTTACATGAATATGAACTACAGCTACTGAGTGACCTTTCTGTCTGTATCACTTTTAATCAAAGGCCTTGAAATTGTTGGAGTGCTGCTCAAACTCAATAACTCAATCTCTTTTTAAAAGCATAGATAGATAGATAGATAGATAGATAGATATTAATTTTAATTACATTTTTTACTGACATTCACAGATACACTACAATGCTTCCCCATCTAAGTTTTCTTACCATTTTTTCCCTTGATCACTCTTCCTTGCTCTCCTTTCCTCTTTCATATTTTGCTGTATAGCTGACTCGATATTAAAGCCTGACAACATTTCTATTAACCTAGAGGTCAGCTGCAACACCACAGACCTATGGCCAAAATGATATGTTGACTCTGGTTTACACTAGTCTCACTACCTGGGGGCTAAAGGATAAGCACACTAAGACACTAAGACACACTATGTCATTGGAGGACTGATTTATTACCATGCTTGCCATAAGTTAGACCTGGAGCTGGCGGTGGGCTCAAGTAGCTCTAGATAGTGTGGTGCATGGTGGCAATACATAGGTAACAATACATATAAATATATATATATATATATATATATATATATGTATATACTCCAACTTAATTTACTTATTAGATTTTTTTTTTATCAATACAGCAAAAAAGTAAGAAATAAGAAACTGCATTCAACTTCATAGCACGGTGGGCAGTATAACTGGTCTTGTATGGACATTTTTGTTCACTTTATTGAAGAGTGAATAAGAAGATTAATAGGAATAGTCTGCTTCCAGCATCCCATTAACGTTTGTATACTGTCCCTTCTTCTCTTCATAGCAGATCGTTGTCCCTACCAGCACGACTCATGTCAGAGGTCTCCTAATGTTAAAAGAGTGTTCTTCCTCCCCACTGTTGCCAAATTCTGGCTCGTAGGGGACTGTCTGTTTCTTAGGGTTTATCCTCTGAAACTGCAGGGTTTATATCATACATATAAATGTAATACATACAAAGTGGCTCGAGATTACTTTTGTCATAAATTTGCTGTAAAAAAAACAACAACTTTCTTTTGTCAATCCAACACTATCAGTGAATCAATTCTTTTGCCAGGACAAATTAAATATACAAGTTTGATGAGGCAGAATAAAATGCTGGGAATCACTGGAGGCTCCTGAAGCATGTTTCTATGTTGAAGCGCAGTCACAGTCTTTATAATTCTTGCTCAAAGATCATTACGCAACCCTTCTTCAATCTGTTCATTTGTAGTTCTTATTTCCTGTCTTCGTATTTAACTCTCTCTCTTGGATGATTATGTTATCGTTCATGCAGATACAATTTTCACATGCATGTACAGAGAAGCATGTGCACAAACATGTTACCTTCTGGTGAACCATACTCCTACCGATTTCATGTCTTTGCATTTGGATGTTGGTCAGTGTCACATACATGGTAATAATACATGGGACTACACACACACCAGCACACATACCTCTTTGGATGAGAGATGTCCAGAGTGTAACAGGATGACGTAGGTGCCCTGTGGGCAGGAGAAACTGTCAGGGAAACTTCACTTTTCTCCTCTGTACTGCCTCTGTACTCCTGTCACTCTGTCAGACATTATCAAGCACCTCTTACTGGCTCTGCTTCAGGAGGGAATATGTGTGGGTCTCTGTATGTTTCTTTGTGCAGAAATTTAGTAAAGCAGAGCATCTTTATATTTCTACGTATTTTGGCGAAAGAAAAAATAGCAAAGTTGTTGTGCAGATGTGCTTGGTGGTGTCTTTTTAGTTTTTTGTGTGCACGGGGACTTGAAAGTTGAAGAATAAGGGGTATAGTGTTTTAATGTGTGAGTTGTATTGTGCACCTGCATGCATGGACATGATAGGGAGGGAACATTTGGCATCTAACTTATTCATGAAGGCAACAGGACGGTTGTGAACAGCGGTGAGAACATGGCTTACATCAGAGACCGTCTGCCTCCTCTTGCACTTCTCTCACACTGTCACTTGCTTTCTTCACTTCTCTTTCACCCTGCTTTCCTTTATCTTCAGCCTTTATTTCTGTCTTTAGCTTCATTCTTTTTGCTGGTAAATCTTAGCATAGTTTCCTCATATATTGCAAGATTTATATAAGTGGATTTTTTCAGAAATATCAGACAGTCCTTGTGAAAATTATGCTAGCCACAGTATTTTTTCTTGCCACCACTGGTACTTTTAAAAGTTTGAATTTTTTAATCCTACAGACATTGGCGTCAACAATCCCACATATAAAGTTACTCTGCTTGGAATACTGCTTGGTCCCTGATATCTTTTTCATCATGTATTGAAATATCCAGAATATATTAATATGAAAATGTTGGTTACAAAATTTCTCATATGCTAAAGAAAGAATTCAAGCAGGCATGTTTGTTGTACACATGGGTTTTGTAACCTCCTGGTTATGGCTATTGTCACTTCTGTTGTACATATTTGGGGAAATGAACTTCCAGGTGTGATAAATCTAGGGCAACCTGCTAGTTGGCCTAACCACCACCCTCACTGCTTCACTCACATATTTATCCATTCACACACTGATTTGTTCATGCGTGTGCTAATAACTTTTACATGTCCTTTGTCACATTGTCTTTATGAAACTGTCTTCTCAGTAAACGCACAATGCAGTCGTGCATTTACTACTATCATTACCAAGATAGTAAGTTGTTACAGTCTGACAACTGGCCCTTTTTCTTGGACCAGGTTGCACAGATGTGGCGCTAAATCACATTAGAAGAATGGAGAGAGTCAATAAAAGACAAAAGCTGCTATAGACTATGAAACAAATTGGATACAGTTTCCAGGTCTTAGAAAGTGAAGCCACAACAGAAGTGCATGTGGCTCTTGAGCTCTTAGAGCCCCTCAACTATGATTTCTACAAGCTTTGAAAAAAAGGAAAGAAAAATAAATCAGCTTTTTGTATATTTATTTACTTTATACTCATTCTATCCTTTTTCCTCTGTTGTTTGGTAAAAGGGGATAAATTGTTCTTTTTATGCTGAAGGTTGCTGACCCCTGCAATAGGAAGTCAGAGGTATAAAAAGATATAGAAGAAAATGTCTCGACTACTCGTCGATCTTTGATCGTTGTCCTTGGTAAAACCTTGAACCTTGAAGGCTTCAAAAGAGCGTTTCATTAGCTGAAAGGTGATGTCATGGTGGCTATATTCACCTTTTTTAGACATTCTATACAAGAACAGACATGTTTTTTTTCATGCTCACAGTTGTGGTGGTGATTGAGAAGTATTTTTTCAAACCGTGGAACCTGTTGATGCCAGACATGAAAGATGTCAGAGTTTCTATGGATGAGAGACATCCAAGCTGTAGGTCCTTAAAAAATAAAATTGCCGCTTTGGTAAACATTGCCATGTGCTAGTAAAAACAAATAAAGCACAATAACTAAAATACTGTAAAATACACTAGGTTGGATTTAAGAATTCTCTCTGTAAATGAATACTCTATGGGAGGCTACAGGTGACACATTTTTTGACTCACACAAAGCAAATTAGGGGACTTTACATATCTGTATTTATGATGGTGCCCTCAGCACAAGTGTATATACAGATTTGTTCTAAATAAATGAGTGGCAGAAATATATGCTCTAAATAAATTAGAGGTAGAAAGATATGTTTTAAATAAATGAGTGTCAGGAAGCACACAGTCTACTTTCTGCCACATTCTTTCAAGTTGTTCCTACCACATAGATTTTGCCTTTCCCTGTAGTGACTGCCAAAACCCCCAAACAACAACAAAACAACCACAGCTGCTCAAGTTGGTCATGTCCAACTAAACTTTCTGACAGCAAGAAGGGATCAACACTGGAAATCTATCTTTTGCTCCTACACAAGTCAGGCCTCAATAATTCAGCGATGCGTGCTGCTTGGAGATCTCGCCCTCTCCCTTTTCCTCTTTCGTTCTCAGTCAGTGTCTCAAACTTGTTCTCCCTCAGTGGCAAATTCCCCTCCTCCTCCCATACACATGGTGGTTTTACTCAAATTTTCCGGCACTTTAAATGTTTGAAATTTTAGCCTGCTGCTCTCACACTTTCACATCTTTTTCTTCTCATGCATCTCAGCTGGCTCAGAGGAGATGGGGTATAATCTGCCGGATATTTTGAAAAGTCCCCATGTTCTCAGTGTAGCAATTTACCTGCCAGCAGCTACACATTCTGATCCCTCTCCTCCTCCGCCACATCTTTGCTCATTCTGGCTTTAACCATCTACTAAACTTTTACCAGTCAAAAAAGATGTTCCTGTCACCTTCCTCCCTCCCTTCCCTCCTCACACTGATCCTCTTTTCCTTCCCAGCCATCCATACAGCTACCCTTAGCATGTCATAAAAGTGCATCCAGTCTGAGCTTTCCATCCTCTTTCCATCCTAATTCCCTCTCTTCATCCACGTCCTTTCGCTGGATCCAACCCTTAAACTCTCCTAACCCCCCCCACCCCCACCCCCACCTCCCTTCACTACCCTTCTCTTTCTTTATACACAGCCTCTCTCTCCTCCAAAGCCCTGTCATCTTCTCACCATCATCCACTGATTCAGTGGCAAGCATCCACCCACCTCTCCACTTACTGCAAATATAGGACATAGCGCACACGGTCATTGAAAGCTGCAGACAGGCTTTTGGGAAGCCAGTGGAGGGCTGACACTAGGGAGTAAGGAGACAGCCGCAACCTGAGGAAATGAGGACAAAGGGAAAGGTGCTCTGGTTTGATTTGGTTGGTTTGGTGTAAGCCTGTTACACCAACCAACTGTTGTTTAACCAACTGAAATTAAGCAAACAAAAAACAAAAAACTGGAGGATGTAACTGGTTCAATTTCTTTTATTTCATAAAAAGGATATAAAAAGAAATAAGAAGACAGGTTACAAGTGTAAAAAAGATTCATATATCCTTTTCACGTTTTCTTTAACTTGACTTTAACTATCAGCCCCACCCAATGTGTTTTCCTACAGGTTAAGTAGCTTGCCAGTCATCATTAATTGTAGCAGAGTGAGCCTCATTTCAGTTGCTGGATTTACTACAACATGCTCTCTGTGTTATTTGAGAGCACTGCATTGTGGTTTTTAAGGAACAGAATATATTCTATATGTTAGTAATGTTGATTGTGCATATAAATATCATGTTCATACATTCAGTTAAGTAAGACTGCAGTGTAGTGTGTAATATTGCATGTATTATTTAAATGTATTTATATACTTTATTTTTATGTATTTTTTTTTTTTAGACTCACACATCAAGGGTTAAAGTCAGTATTGTTGAAAGAACTACTGATGCACGATGTGAGAATTAAAACTTATTGATGACCTTCCTGATTTATAACAGTAAGTGCATTTGTAACCCTGGAACAAATTGATGTGATTCACAGAATGCACTGAAAAAGATCTTTTTTTAAAAAACAGAAAATGCAGCTAAGCTTACAGTGGCAGGTTTCACTACCTTGACATGTTCACTGCAACAGCTATATTAAACCAGAAACAGCAGTGCAGACAGCATGTGTGGACGAAGCAATCAGTGTTAATGTAATTTTTTATTTATATGAAGCAGCATGTTACGTCTAATGTAAAATTTAATCAAAGTGACATTGCTTCGTTAGAGGAACGAACATCTGGAGGTCAAAACACCGAAGATTCTTCTACTGCTTGATAGCAATTTTACCAGGTTAATTTTCAGCCACATTTCTGGTTAAGGTTTGAAGTCATTAAACAATGAAAAGGTTAATTGTGAAAATTTGCAAAGACAAAAACCAATACAGGACAGTTGTAAAATGGGAGGCTCAGAGCTGCAGATCTCTGAAAGTGATACAATGGACAGAGATACTTGGATAGTCTAGCTAGAAGGGCAAGTGCTTCACTCTTGGCTCAAGGGTCATCAGAGTTTCTGGAACAGCTCAGACAGTGTAGACGACATTGCTTAACATCAACCTCTATGGTGAGCATCCAAGAAATCTTTGGCACAAAATAGATTAAACTTTTCTAAAGAACTTTTAAGAAGCCTGATGAATATTAGAGGGATGTTCTTTGGTTAAATGAGATACAGATAAAATTGTTCAGCTCAGCTGGGGTCCAGCATGTCAGGGATGAACCTGGCCAAGAATACCACAACCGAATACCACATAGTCTGAGAGTGAAGCACAGAGGTGTTAGTGCAATGATTTGGAGTGAGTCCAAAAGTAAAAGTGGTGAAGACACTCAAATATATTTCTTAGTTATGCATTTGAGATTGGGTTTCTGATTAGCTTGCTTAGTTCTAGTTTTTAATTCTTGTTTTCTTTGTAGCTTTAGACTACCTTATTATTTTATGATTAGTTTCCTTGCAATGGTATTAAGTCTTTGGTTCCTGTGTTTTCTCTATTCTAGTGATAAGTCTTTGTAGTCTTTGGCTTTTTATTAATAGTCTCACTAGTGTCCCTGTTCATGCTTCCATCTGTGTTCCTGACATCTTACGTCTTTTATTCAGGTTATTCGGGTCATTTTCCTGTTTTACTTTAAATTTTGTGTCCTTTGCTTCGTGTATGTCCTTCATCAATTCCCTGATTGCTTTCAGTATTTTTTTTAATTACTTTCACCTTTGTTGCCTTCTTCACCCGTTTGTCATGCCCCATCAGTTTTGAATGTATTTATGGTTCTGGCATCTCCCCAGTGTACTCTCTCTGTGTATCGTGGATTTTGTTCTCTGGAATATTTACAGTCGTTGACTTGATAAAAGGTTTACTTTTTTAAGTTCTGTATTTGTCTCCTTAAATCTGTAAACCTTGACAAGGATCACCTGTGTTAAATATTCCACACCTGCTCCCAGTCAGGCTCTGCAATGCAAATATAGTGTCAGCTGTCTATCTCCCACTTGCCTGATTGCCTTTAAACTTGGATTAGTCAACCTTTCAAGCACTGCTTGTTTCCCCATGTCTGCAGCTGATCTCCTCTTTGACCTTTTGGACTGTTTCATGGACTTCTGTTTGCATTCTCCACATCTGGTTTGTTTGCCACAGTTCCTGCCTTCCTGTGCACGACCACTACCTGTTTTAAAATAAAGATTTAGAGTTTGGATTTTTTCCCAGTCTATTGAATCCTGAATTTCCGCCCGTCCCCCTGTGATAGTGATATGCTGACTGGAATCCAATAAACACCTTTATTTCTATTTTAAAAAGACTGAGCAACGCAGCCCTCAGGCAAAGAGCAGAAGAAACAAAATCTGGTTGTACATTTCTCCAGAAATTTGTGGAGAGCTGATATCCTCAGTGATGAGAAAAAAAAGTGGGCACACAAAGTAAAAAAGACAAGTTTTCAATCCTAGTAATGAAAGGTATACTGACTGATGTATAAAAGTGATATTGCACAGAGGTGTGCTCATTTATGTTCTACATGACATGTTAAGTCATTCTGTGGTGGGTGCTGTAAATGAAAAGTAACTTGTAGTTATTTCACACTTTTAATTTTCAGAGTTTATTTATTTGTAAGTTGAAATGAAAGGAAGCATGTCTCTGGGTTGGTTCTCAGTCATCCAGGTCATCGTACTCTAAGGAGCTTGGCAAGAAAAGCGTCTGGACTTCTTTAAGTTGCTTGAAGACGTTTCACCTTCCATCCGGGAAGCTACTTCAGTTCTAAGTCAGTCGTAAGACACCGCTGTTCAAAGAGGCGGTGGCTTACGACACCAACCGTCTGCATCTATAATCCAGTTTTGAAATCCCTTCCCAGACGCCTTAATGCCCACTGTCATCCTGGGCCTTCTGACCTCAGGAAATTGCATGATAAGGTTGGGCTAGTTTTCACAATGCGTTCACCTGAAACCTTGGCTGATTGTGACCTACACCAGTTTTCACACCTTGGCTTGTGTGATTAGGTAGAGCACAGGTGTCAAACTCCAGGCCCCGAGGGCCGGTGTCCTGCAGGTTTTAGATGTGTCCTTGATCCAACACAGCTGATTCAAATGGCTAAATCACCTCCTCAACATATCTTGAAGTTCTCCAGAGGCCTGGTAATGAACTAATCATTTGATTCAGGTGTGTTGACCCAGAGTGATATCTAAAACCCTCAGGACACTGGCCCTCGAGTCCTGGAGTTTGACACCCCTGAGGTAGAGGATCATTAGGGGGTCCATGTCCCGCTTGGGGGGATACTCCCACAGGGCTTAAATCTGGACTCTCCACCATTTGACCTTAGAACTGAAAAAGCTTCTTGGATGAGAGGTGAAACGTCTTCAAGCAACTTGAAGAAGTCCAGACGCTTTTCTTTCCAAGCTCCTTGTTCAGTGGTTTGTTCAGTGGTTTGTCCAGTGTTGGTCATCAAGCTGGAACAGCTTATCTGTCTAAACATTGTAAACTTGTGTCAAGGCTACTTTAGTTATTGTTAGTATAATTTCTGACCCATCTTGTGGTAGCTAAGATGCGTTATGAGTGTGTGAGTTAAGTAGTAACAGCCTTTGACAATGAATTAAAAAGCATATTAAAATCACTTCTTAGGTTCTGCTGCATATTTGACGTTTTCTGTACAGTGGTGTAAATGGCATCCCGTGACATGTAAATTTATTTGTTTATTTATTTTATGCTCTAGGACAGGTACATTTATTAACAACATTGAAATATCTATTTGTACAATTTAGCATAGCTTTCCACATGTTTCACTTGCGACACCTCAAACCAGCGCCAGTACTTTTCCTGTGGATAGGAATAGTCTTTTCACAGGCCACATCCGTGGCCAATGAGTCGGTCTGACATGGAAAAGTCAGGAAACCGCGTTGTTGGCAAAAAAGGCAGGGTTCATACTGATTCTTAATAAAAATCTCGAGATTAAGATTATCCGAATCTTAAGCAAGTCTAAACTATCTAGCCCTGTAGAGAGCTTGTGCAAATGCATTCTATGAGGATGGAAAACTAATGAGATCTGCAATTTTCAGATTCGTGTATGAGATTATTATTTTGAACTCAATCACTGTGACGCCCGTGGCTCAGTAGGGACATGTTACCCTGCATAAAAGTAATTTCCCCACACATCCTTCATTTGTGGAGGAGGTACTGTGAGGCAGGATAATGTAGTGGGTAAATTTCACATTTTCATCCAAAGAAACCAGAGATGTGTGCGACAATTTTCTGAATTGTCAGCTGATCTCATGGCTACACAGCGATGATGTGGAGAAAAAAAGCTTTAGGTGGTGATGGTGTATGTCATCATCACATTTTGAGGATTTGACGCTACGAGGAGAGAAATCTGAATGGCATGGTTGTATGAATTTTTGTAAACTGACAACTTGGTTTCCCTAAAATGAATCATATCATTTTTGTATCAACACTACCTTTCCAGTTTAGACATTAACACATGATTGGTGAAATCTGATTGAATTTTGACAGCTGATAATGTGGAATGGGTTTGGCTCATGGAAGAAGAGTAAAAAAAAAATACAGTTGAAGGACACATAGTAGAGCAAAAGGCTTACATTAAAAACCAGACGCGGTGAGAGTGACATTGAAAAGGGCAGGGCTAGCTACAGCTAAAAGAAGAAAGGCTTCCCTAGAGAGAGAGAGACTGACAAAAAAATCTGAAAGAAATGGAAAGAATCAGCGAGACAGTAAGAAAAGGTGGGAGTGAGGATAAGACCTAAAGTTGGTTTGATTTATACTTAACTACATTGTACATCTTTGTACGTGTGAGCTGTATGTGGAATTGATTGACTGCTTATAAGAAAACTTTGATCAAAAACACATCAAAGAAAGTCAGATAGGTTTCTGAATAGTTTTCTGAATTACTGCTAGTGTGGTTAATCCATCTGCTTTCCAATGATCTTGGACAAAATGCTTTTGTTTTCAAATTGCTTTCCAAAACCGCACACAGAAACACATCTGTGTACCTGGACAAACCCCCAAAAGTTATAAGCAGAGACATTTGAGACTTGTTGTATAGTTGTGAGGTATTTACAGTTTGCAGAATAAAAAAGTTTCACTGATAGTGTCTGGCTTCTATCAGGCTCTCATCTCTCTTCTTTTCTGCCTCTACACGGGATGCCATTGTCAATATATTCCCTGATAGAACAGACTATCTCCCTCTTTTTTTATTATTATTGTACACTTTTTCACAATATAGAACATGGAGTGGAAACTACAGGCAGTACATGGAAGAGCCTGACTTGTCCACCTTAAGCGCTTTCACTGGGTTTATTTTTCTTTGTCTTGTTTTTTGTTTCTTTCCACATCATGATTACTCACAACAGGCTTTTTCCTCAGCTACACTTTTTTTTACACTTTCATTCTTTCTCTGTATTCAAAGTCTTCATCCATTTCAGCTTCATTCCTCATTCTTCCATGTTTTTAATCTTTCTTCCTCACCCTCTCTATTCTCGCCTGCAGCACCCTGCAATGCAAACACAACCTGTTCTGAAGGGAAGTGAATTATTGAAGCCGCTGCTGCCATTCCCTCTGTGCAGAAGTGGGCCGCAGAGGAAGGTTGGGGGGGAACGGAGGGAGGAATAAGGGGGGATGAAAGAAATGGAGACGGTAGATTTGTAAGAAGGCACGATGGTTTTGGGGTGCAGAGAAATCTGATTTTATTTACATCTTTGCTGCATGGGACGGTGCATGTAGTGGGAGAAGCAAGGGAGGTCAATTATGTAAATTGTGTTTATATTGAGCAATTTTAAATCTCCTGCTACATAAAATTAGCCTAACATGTTAAGCAAAATTTAAAACATTTCATTGCGTAATCCCTAAAATAAACTAGCCTTTTTGTTTAGCTTTATTTTCTGAACTCTTAAAAACAGTACAGTTGACAGTAGACATCATTACACATTCAACAGTGTCTGCCACCGTTGCTGTCTTTTTCTGACTTTGCCCTTTCCCTGTATATTCCTTTCTGTTGTGCACACTCTCTTTATCTTGCTGTCTTTCCTGTCTCAAACTCATGCCAATACGGTGCATTTTTCTCTGGCAAAATGTTCATGTTGAAGCTAAAATTCCTTAAATATTCACACAGGGTAAACTAAGTGTAGTTACTTAATCTTACTTTGTCTTCTAAGCCTTTTAGATATGCAGAATTGTTAATTAAAGTCCCAAGATCTTATGTTTAAGTAATTTGGGCGTGAATGTGTGTGTGGGTGTGCATATGATTTTCATCTTAGGGAATTATATTAAAATCATTCTGAAATATACTCCTAGTTCCCCACGGGCACATATACAGTTTTAAGGCAGGGTAATTCTTTTACATAGGTTTGCTCTGTCAACCACTGGAAAGACATTTTCTATTCATTTCTATTCTATTCTATTTATATAGCACCAAATCAAGATTCAAGATTTATTTTATTGTCATTCAGCACATTCAGTACTGAAGAAACCTCCAGTAGAACGAGGTTCAGAGAGGGGCAGCCAACTGCTGCGACCGGTTGGGGATTATGGGACCAAGACAGGACAAAAGACATACTGGAAAAGATTCAGAGACTATTAGCAACTAATGATTAAATGCAGAGTGGTGTATAAACACATAGAGAGTGAAAAAGAAACAGTGTGTCAATCAAATAATAAGTCTACTAAAAACAAAAGTCCTGTGATCAGTTCTCCAAAACCAACTCACAGATAGCATGCACATGTGAGATGTCTAATAGCCAGGAATCCCTAACTGGCTGAATCTTACTGAATGCATATATAGGTGCAAACCTGACGAAGGTTGCACAGACCGTAAGATTAATAGGAATGATGGTAAGCGGGACTGTGTACGGAAGTTATACAATTTTCTTCACAAATGTTTTGGTAAACCCCCAAACCTAAATTTTAATCCTTTTGAACCATTGAAAGTTGAAGTTTCTTGCTAATTAATGCAGTTATCCTGAAGGATTTTCTTTGGAAAGCAATTGTAATTTTTTTCCTCAATTAGGGCAAGTCTCATTGGCCCTGAAGCTGCAAAGCATCCCCACAACATTAAACTGTCACATCCACACTTGCCTGTTGGTACAAGGTTATTTTAAACTCACATTGGATGTAAGAGGACCCCTGATTTCCAAAGTGTGCTTTCAGCTCATCAGTTTGAACAAATTTGCTCTACAGGTTTGAAGATCAGCAAAGTGTTTTGGCCAAATTCTGTGTCTTCTCTGTCTTTGTAACGTCTGAATGGTGACTTGTTGTAAGATGTGGGATGCTTGTAGTTCCTTGGATATTTTCCTTTGATCTTTTGTGACTGTGCTTTTCAAGCAATTTTAGAACATCGGCAACATCTCGGAAAGTTCACCATTATTCCAACTGATCCCTGTTTGTAGCAAGTATCTCTCACAGTGGATCTGTACGGTCTCTGACTATAAACTGGTATGTAAACCCATAACATTGATTTATGTCCTTCATCCTCATGTTTTGTTTTGTTTTTAGAATTTCTTTTGTTTTTTGGTAAACTGGAGACACGTTCCAGCCAACTACATGCTTCTGAAAATGATCTATTTTTCCAATGATTTTTGCTATTTAATCAGGTCCGGCTGCAACCAGCTGTGAATGCAATTATTTATTTCATTTATTCAAAAATTAAGGTAGCAAATACTGTCTCACATATTCCAAGTTGCTATTAGTTAACATTAAAATTCCAACTAGTATTTAAGTCTTGCATTTTGTGTGTTTTATTACAATATTTTTGTTTTATTCACAGTTTAGTAAGACATACACAAAAGTAAAGAATGGTGAGGGTGGAAGCTTTTTTCACAGCACTGTGTATCAAATATTGAAGACAACAACAAAGAATAAGAGAGTACTGCAAATATAGATAAAGGAAGGCTGTCAAAACTGCTCAAATACACTAACAAACACCAATAAACTGATATAAAACACTAAATAAACATTTATAATTCATAGTTTTGGGCAAAAAAGGACAAAGTTAGTATGCTCTAAAGGGCTTTATGTTTGTGTTACTGAAAAGCCTCACTAGAATCATATTGCCCATAAGATAAACTAGCTGTGGGATTTCATGTACTTTATCTTCTCTTAAGAGTCTCACTTCTCTAATTGCTTCTTTTTGTTTGGCAGTGAGAGCTTTGAATCCCTGCCCAAGAAAATATGTTTTTTATTGGCGCCAAATTGAATTGAAAATTGTTGATGCAATATAAATGTGTTTCACCGTGGAATCGGCTCTGCGCCAGAATGTTGATGAATGTGCTTTGGCACAGTTTTGGAGCAGATACTACCCGTTCAGACATTTGTGAGCATCCTAGGTTAACTTTCTAACTTTCGCTGTTGTCCTTGAGCTTGACAAGTGATGTTAAATGAAGTCTTCTAAATAAGCTCAAAGAGAGTGTTAAGGAAATATTTTTGGATGTGCAGGGAGTGCCTGCGTGTATGTGTATGTTCATTTTACTTTTCAAAACGTATTATTTTATTGGCCTGTTTTATGCATATATTATAAAATGTCGTTTAACACAGCCCTTTCAGTTGAACATTTGAAGGACATTTCATGGGGGTTCATTCTTGAGGAAGTCACTAAAAGGATCTCATTATTGTAAGGTAATCTGGCTGAACACGATTTGACTTTAAGTGAAACGCTCTTGTAGAGAGATCAATATTACCTTATGTTATCAAATTATCATAAATGTGCCAATCATAGAAGAGCTAGGGAATCTCCTCTCTTTTATCTGCATTTATATTTTCATTTATATTCTGCTTCTGCTTATGATGAAGTCAATTAAAAGCTAATTAAAAAAGAGATAAAATAATTATCTTCTTCAGATCATGCATATTTGCACATTCATGTGTTTTTTCACTTCTCTCTACACTCACTTTTTTGTAAATTATATTATAATAGCAGGGGAAGTCAGAAGCCATAAGAGGTTTTATGAAGATACCACCCCTCTAAATAACACTGGTGGACCTATGTAACAATGAAAATTAGATAAGAAGAACAAATAATAATAATAATTACATAGGAGATATGTTAACAATATTTATAATAATAATATAAAACATTTTTTGGCTTACAGTATTTATTATTTTGAATCCATAGAAAGCAGTTATCAAATGAGGATTTGAATATATACAATTTTGATTATTGATTATTTTATTTTCTTATTTTCTTAGTGGACTTTTTTTTAGTTTAAGAAAAAAATTGCACCTTGTCCTAAGAACTCATTATACATCACAGCTTTGCCATCATTTAAATTCAGAGGATTAATTGTAAAATCTTCTGCTATGAGAGAATTTGACTCATGTACATCACACACGACAGCTCCAGAACATTACCTATATTAATATATTCATTGTGATATGAAACATCTGTACCTTAGATAGACACGGCCAAATAAGTAGGGAAAATTTAGCTCGACTGAGGATGTTACACAACAAGTTGATCATCTTGCACAAAGGCAATGTTCTCCTTCTTTCTCTCCTTGAGTTATAGTAGCATCTTTTTGAGTTTCATTCAGCATGATCATATTTTCAGATCTTTCAGTTTCTCTAAGCTTGGGGTCTATCTTAAGGTGGTCAGGAATAATTTACTTGTCCTAATATTGGTTTCAGAATTACAGATTTTGAACCAGACACTCCATCTATCAGATGACTGAATTTCTTACATGCTTTCACTTATCATTCATTCCACAGAATAAAATTGCCAGCAGACATGTATTGACATCCAGAGACTGTGTGTACCATACAACAAACCACCTTACTTTTGCTACTCCTGTTAGTTTGGGTTGTTTGTTTCTCCGTCACTCCTTAGCTGTCATTACAAATGCCAAGTGATCACTGTGATTGCTTCTTTGATCTTATTTACTCATATAAATAAAGATCTTTGCAGTGGGGATGGCATCAAAGTAAGTCTAGACCTGTGTGTGTTATATAGTTAATAATTGCACTTGGACTGTAAACATTTGGTTGTAAGACTGCAAGCCAAAGTCTATAACCGATATTTTACTGACTGTTAAAAGTGTACAGCGTAGTCTTTGGACTATCCCGAAAGGACAACCAAATTGTGACTTTCACTGCCTTCTTTTTTTCTTTTTCTTTCTTTTTCTTTTTTGCCTGCGCCGTTTGGATCTTTAGCCATCAGAATTGTTGTCTGAAGGCCAAGAAAGATGCCAAGCGGATTTACTTTACCAAGTGGATCATCATGGCCTTGCCATATTGGTCCATTTGATTGACCTTCACTGCCTTGTAATGCAAAGACCAGAGATGGGCAGTAACGCGTTACTTGTAACGCGTTACTGTAATCCGATTATTTTTTCCAAGTAACGAGTAAAGTAAGGGATTACTATTGCAAAAACGGTAATTAGATTACCGTTACTTTCCCGTAGGAACGCTGCGTTACTGCGTTACTAAAACCGTGATTTTTTTGCGAGAATGTCTCATGACAGTGACGTAAGCAAGTGCGACGTTTGTGACAACAGCTGTGTGCAGATCAACAATGGATAATATATCGAGTGCTGGAGAGAGTATGAGTGTGCAGCGTTTAAAGCGTGGAAGTACTGACCTTACTTTAAGTTTGATTCCATAAAAAGTGACAAAAACATTAGCGTCCGTTGTGCGTGGGAAGACAACTTCTTTTTACAGGGAAAAAAAACCCCCTAAACTTCCAAGCAAGCACCGAGTGCGCAACGACGTAATGGGAAACTCACAGAGAAACTCACGGATTCTTCAACTGACCGCTGCGGCACATCTGCACCAGGGTAAACCTCCGCCTACCCTACTCCTGCTTTACAGGTGAAAATAGAGCAAAAGGACCGCTGAGTCTTTGACTTTATTTATTTTCTGCTGTGTTTTACTTGCATCTATTTGAAAGAGTGAGTGTAAACACACAAAAAAATATATTTTATGTGCTGGAATGTGCAGAAAATAGGTTTAAATATTAAACGAATTTCTTCCAGTCAGAGAATGTTGCATATAATTAAATTTTTGCTTGATGCATAAAGTTAAAAGATTAAAACTAATAAAACAAGTTTTAAAAAAGGACTTTTCCATTTGATTACATTTTGTGATGGATTATGTAGAAAAAGTAGAATTGGGCTGACAGATCTATCACTTTATTACCTATTCAGGTTGTAAATCGTGTTTTTAAAAAGTAACTAAGTAACTAAGTAATTAATTACTTTTGAAAATAAGTAATCAGTAAAGTAACGGGATTACTTTTTTGGGGAAGTAATCAGTAATTAGTAACTGATTACTTTTTTTAAGTAGCTTGACCAACACTGGCAAAGACAGATGTAAAGCCATTATCAAAAACTACAGGGAGTGACAAGATCACTTTTTTAGATTCCTTGGTTCCTCAAACATGCCATACATTTTTTTTAACTTCTACTATCCATGCCTTTGTCAGTCTCACTGCTGGCAACATTGGAGGAAAGCAGTGACTCCCAAAACTGTTGCCAACAGTAGATGTTGTTGTTGTAGAATATCTAGCCTACTGACAATTTTGATAATAATCTAAATTTGGTCTACTAAGAGGTTTTTGGATTTAATGAGGCCCTTTTTTACTGGTGTAAAAGACTTAAGCTTTTGGATACCAATTTAGACATTGATACTATAACAATGGTAGAATATGTGAGACATTTGGGTGAGCCCTGTTTCTCTTTTGCTTTTGTAACATAAGCAGAACACACAAACACACATAGACACACACAAATTGTGCTTCCATCCTTGACCCATGGGACAGAAGCCCCATCAGAGAGGAAAGAAATGACTGGAACTCTAATCCAGAAGCAAAGTCATGGATCCTAACGAAGGTCTGCAGAGGGCAACATCTGATTATCTTTCACCTTAAAGAATAATTGTCTGTGCATATGTGTGTGTGGATGTGTGTGTGTGTTAAGTGAGAAGAGGCCAGGAGTGGTACTGTACAGGACTACCTTATTTCGACTGCTATAGGTCTTGACTGTCAAACAGATGTAGCTGTACTTCAGAAAATGACTTAACTGGAGCATTGTTGCTGGTCCTCCAGAGAGATAGAGATATTTCAAACTATGAGATGAGGTTACGAGTAGGATCCAGGAAAGGTAAAACGAGGCCAAGGGTGAGACATCTTGCCTTGAGTTAATGATAAGAATTTTTGGGGGTTTTTTTTGCTGTCACAAATTTATGTTTTGTGTATTTACCTTAACAACAGACACACACACACATAAGCAGTCACACACAAGTCAAGTTTACCGATTGACCATGGGACTCATTCCATAAAGTGAATATTGAATTACCTGTGATGCTCCTGCAGGAGTGTTTCACAGAGAAAATATAGAGAAAGGGTCCATCAAGTACATTGACTAAGAGGATCACCCACAATACACACATGCTACTATACACACAAGCATAAACACACATTATTGAATGAGAACAGGCAGTGTTCTGTGGTCTGCTGTGGTTGTAATAGGCTCATTATTCACCATGTGCTGTGCTTATACACTCAGCAGATCCAAAAGCAGTAAAAAAACAAACAAAAAAAACAAAAACAGATGCTATTATACACACAAACAGAAACACGCATAGCCTCATATGCACCATTTGTTCTCTGAATCGTTCACCTACTGTACTTTCACTGCCCAGACTTCCAACATATAGCTATAACAGCACAGCACCGCAGTATCGGGAGTATACCTATTATCTGCACTTAGATGCATGATTATTCGGCGCAGCTCAAACTAATTCAATCAAGCAGAAAAAATCCTATAATGTTGTTTTTGTTCCAAATGTTTTACATGATGATTCAGCTGTCTGGTAATTTTAAAGGCTGCAGTTTCATGCCCTATTAAATTATATATTGCATACTGAGAGGTGTTTCTTTTTTTCCCCAACACATTTTTATGAGACAGGGTAGGCTAAAAAAAAAAACAGAGACATGTTTTTGGCAGTACAGTGCACCAAGAATTTTGTATCTAAAGTGAATTTCAACAAAAACTCACTCAGCCTCACTTTTTTCTCTTCAAGGTTTGGTAAGAATCTGTATTAGTTTAAAACTGGTGTATTTGGTAAATAAACAGTTTTTGAGCTAAAAAACTCAAAATGGATAATAACAATGTGTTTATCTAAAACATTTTTGGGGATTTTTTAGGTTTTGTTCTGCCCCTTTTTCACATTTTAATTATCCACCAATTTTCTACTTCTCTGAGTCATCAGGAGCAGCAGTCTAGAGTGTAGTCACACTAGGCAATCTGTACAGTGCTCAAGCACATTTGACCTCTAAAGTTCAGCTGGTTTGACTAGTGTGATTGCTTCATGCTGTATCCAAGTATGGTTAAGGGAACCTTGGCCTTGCTCCCTTGCAGAGGTGGTCCCGGTTGGACTTCAGCTGAACATGGGCATGGCGCACATGTAGTGTGATTGTTAACTGTGCCCGAGCAAGGAACGTTCCCTTAACAACAGCTGGATATGTGAAAATCACTTTATTGAGAAATGGACAAATGTGTGAGAGGATAGTGTTTCACAGATCTGCATTTAGCCCGCAGCATGCCGAAAATTCCGAACATCACCGTGCTCTGCAAGAGTGCTTTTCAATATCGTGTGGGTGCATGTGAGAGAAAGACAGAGCACCTGGGAGAGATGAGAGATCGGTTGTGTGTGATCGCAGGCTATTGGGGACAATCATGCCAGGGTGTGGTACAAGGCAAGCGTAAATAGACCAACGGACACACCTTCATCCAGCCAACACCTGCATTTTTCAAGGATTTCAAGGCATTTTTTAGCTAACCAAGAGACATAATCTCTCTAGCTTATCCTGGTTATGCCCCAGGGACTCCTCCTAGACATGCCTGGAACATTTCACCTAGGAGGCATCCGGGAGGCATCCTAGTAAGATGCTCCAAAACTTTCTCATGGCTCCTTTTGATGCAAAGGTGCAGTGGTTCTTCTGTGAACCTCTTCTGCATGGCTAAACCTCTCAACGTTTCTCTCTCTCTAGAAGTGAGAGACAAACGTTGGAGGAGCTGAGATTGGTGTTTTGTATCCATAATCTTATTCTTTCAGTCACTACCCATAGCTTGTGGCCCTACATGGGGACAGCAATGCAAACTGACCAGTTAATTCACAGCTCCACCTGTTTTTGCTGCTCTCACCTTTATCGCATCAGAGAAGTACAGTATCCAAATCACTGCTGGCACCGCAATGAGCGCTCCACCTTTTCCAGCTGAGAAACATGGCCTCAGACATAGAAGTGCTAATTCTCATCCCAGCTGCTTCGCACTTGGTTAAAACCCACCCAGCGCGAGCTGGAGGTTATTGCTCAATAAAACCAGCAGGACCACATCATTCACAGAAAGGAAAGAGATGTGAAAAAGCAAAAGGCAATCAATGTTTTTATACACAGAATTTTTTACTTTGGACTGATTAAAAGCTAGATAGGCTAGTGTGCTGATAACCCTCAGAAACTTTATCCTTAAAGCATGTCTTCACCTAAAACTTTACTGATTTAAATTATGTGGATTTTCTTTGTGTCTTCAAAAGTCATTCTCCTCTGGATAATGTGATCATGTAAACACATTTGCAACCACAAATGCAGCTTGAATAATAAAGATTAATAACAATACCACATTCCCACCGCAATAAAAATACATATATAATAAACCTGTCTAGGTCTATGTAAAAGTACATAAAACGCCTAGTGTTGGCAAGACCGTTTTGTTTGTCTGGGATCAGGGGAAACAATTCAACCAAAGCTTTAGAAGTAAGCCCAAGCTTTAATTAATCCATTTGTCAGTTGAATGATCTTTCTGTGTGAAAGTCATAAGCCTCTTGTCTCTGTGACTTTGATATTCATAAGTCTTGTTAATTGCCATGGCAACACAAGCTAATGATACAGTAAGTGCTGGTGGTGCAGCTAAAAGAGAATTTGGTCTGGGAGAGACTGAAACAAATGTCCTAATAAAGTATAGTGATGTCAAGAGATTTTATTGGAGGAAAAGTTTGAATGGTTAGATACTCTTTTTAAAAAAATAGAATTCTAATCTCTTTTTGGTGATGAATATTAGAATGCACCTTTTTTTGTAATAACTGTTTTAAAAAACTTGGCCTTTAGAGAACTCCCACAGAAAACATCAGGAATTGCTGAATCCAGTATGTGCAGCTGAAGAGGGTACTGGTGAATTCAAATGAAATGGAGCTTTCTACACTAAAAAAGGCAGGCATTTTTCACCTTGGTTATATTTTTAGCTTTTCAGTGCCTGGAGAAAGGATTCACTTTTTCTCTGCTCTGCTAAGATGTTTTGGGTAGATATTGAATATCTGAAATAGTGTCTACAAGTCTACCAGTGACGGCGCTCTCAGGTACATTTAATAACGGTAGTTTCAATCTCTAAAAGCCACCATCCATCTATCCATTCATCCTTCCATCCATCCATTCATCCATCCAACCATCCATTGATCCATTGTGGGGAGACCAGAGCCTATCCCAGCTACCATAGGCTGAGGCGGGGTGCACTCTGGATAGGTTGCTAGCCTTTTTGCAAGGCTAACACGGAGTGACAAACAACCGAATTACCAAAAATATACACAACAATGTGTCTAGCAGCCTGCGTTTCATCTGTTATTCTTACCAAAAGGATAAATTAGGTCCATTCAGTTTGTTATGGCGTGCAAATTAATACGTTTTGGATTGGCTCATATACTGCAAACATCTAGTGAAGCCTACTTCCCAAGCCTTTTCTTTTACTGCGATTTTCCATTTGATTCCATTCCATTTGATCTTTGCATTTGAGAGAGGACTGCTATATTTGTTAACAAACGTAAACAGGATTTTTAAGCATTAAAACATTCAGTGCTATTGATTTTCTTGTGAGCACATCCTTGTTAGGCGAGGCTACTGGTTGAGTCACTTTCACTTTTGTGAAAGTCAGCGTCTGTTCTTCTAGGCCTGCTCATTCTGGAATCAAAAGAAACTGACTTGCACTTTGAAAAGTGATCACTGACTAAACTTGTCAGTTGCTCTCGAAGAAACCTGATGGTTTTGTCATTGTGTTGAGACCTTATTCAGTATATAGACAGCCGGAGCAGAGCAGCACAGCTAATTAACACTCCAAATGGGACTTAATCAGATGCCAAGTGCTCTAATAAAAATGAAAGTCACTGGGAATAAAAAGGAAATCTCCACAGGGGGAAAGGGAGGGATATTTCAAGACGTGTATGTGCCCTTGTCTGTGTGTGTGTTTATATGTAAATATGAGAAGCATTAAAGCCAATATAAATTTTTTCTAGCTACACTAATGCATGGAAGATGGCCTTTCTGGACAGAAGTAAATGAAGGAAGCTGTTTATCTGCAAACTTTATAGCATCGGAAAACCAAGATGATCTTTGCAGTGTTAAAACACTGAATCCATTGGTGCTCATCAAATGAAAAGCAGAACATTTCAAATGAAATTTGATTTAAACTCATTCTTAGAATAACTCTTCAAACTAAATTTAAATTAGACAATCGTGTCTCTTGATTTTGAATGTGATTGTTGCGCTGCACCTTCGTTAAAAAGTGATTTGCACAGTTTAAAAAGTAAGAGGAACTGAAAGACAAGAGACAACTTATACACATGGCTCCAGGCAAAAAGATGTATACCAAAATTAGTGTCTCATTGAGAGGTCATGTTCTGAGTTATGATGTATCTTCCAGATGATTTGGGAGAGAAACAAATCTAAAAAATGAGGATTTTTTTGGCAAAAGACAGAAAAACAGAGTATAAGAGAGCATGTGAAGGTGTGCTGTAGGTTATGGCTAAGTGCCTGTAAGGGTTCATATCGAGCTGGAAAATGAATGCTTGAGCAACTAGTTTGTGTGTGCATGTAATAACCTCCGTCTCTTTCTCTTTGGGTGGAAATCTGTAGTAATTACATGTTGTTAAGCATGTGTTGTACATGTGCATATTTAGAATATAAATAACTGCCTCATGCAGTTATTCATTCATCAACTCTATCTCATGCTGTTTGTGTTTACACGATGGTGATACTTAAACTGGACGTTTGGTGTGCATGCTTCCTTATTTTCTGGCATTTATATTTACTGTTACAGTGGATGCTGGTATTAAGCATGGCCAAAATAGTATGTACAAGTAATCCTTGTGAGTCGGAAGGTTTCGTTTCATACAGTTTTTTCTACTTCATGACATCAGTAAGAGAGATTTTCTTAATATATTTTTCTCTATTGTTGTACGGTATTTACCTTATGATATAAAGCGCCTTGAGGCGACTGTTGTGATATAAATAAAATTGTAGTCAGTTGCACTGAATGATCACCTCAGGCACACAGGGCGGGCTGCGTGCCCCGCACGCCTGCTGTACAAATCTTCTGTTTGAGAGTGGCAGCCAATCACAGTCAGTCTTACTTAAAGGAAGGGTGTCACTTGCGGGAGAGGAGCTACAATAATTTAAAGACAGAAGATGAATTGGGGTGCTTTCAAGAAGACCTATTATAATTTGAATCTAAGCTTTGATTTATATTCTAGTAGAGTCAAGAAGTAAAATATTGAGATGAAAATGGAAATAGCAGGTCTAGTTTTCTGCAAACACCTTAAAGTTTTATGTTTTTGTCAGTGAAACGAATAACTATCAGAAAAAAAGCTTTTCCAGCAAAACTAGCAGAAACCACCAAAACAGAAAACTATGCATACTTTTATCTGCTCCCATCAAAAAAACGGTGCGTCTAACCTGTGTCCCTCCCTCCTCATGCTTCTTTCCCCTTCTTCTGCTTCTTTTCATACACCACCTTTTTACTTATCTTCTTATTTTAAGCATCCTAACCTTCCTCCTTCCCATTCGCTTTTGCTTCACCTCCTCCCTTCTTTCCTTATTCTTAGTTTTGTGTACCTGTTGTTTTTACTACCAGCCACTAGCAATGCATATTTATTGGCTTCAGCGGTCCTACCTCATCCAGCATGTGCAGCGTGTGAGGGTAAATCTTCCCCCTCCCTTGGCTTACATACAGCCTTGTCTATTGTCGCTGGTAACACAAACACCTATTATTTACTGTGTGATTTATTAATGAATTAAGTCTTTTAACTTTTTGCTTACATCTATTTCCCAGGGAGGAAAGGATGGCAGGGCTGATTAATTGTGAAAGGGGTTGTTGTGCCCAGTTAACACACTGTCCTGTGCACACATAAACACACCGGTACACACAAATATACACAGATGCTTAATGATATTTACATACACACTCGTTCACATGTGTGGGCTTTATCACCTAAGGGACCTAATGTCAACACAAATACACATTGACTATAAGGACAGTGCCATTAAGACTTCAACCTTCTCCAAGAGAGCAGACTTCTGTCGCTGGCTCTGGCCTCTCAGTGTTAACTTTGAACAGAGTAGCTTACTCGTTTGCTGAGACCATCCTGTGTGTGTATGTGTGTGTGTGTGCAGAAGCTTGTATATACAGTTTATAAGGTTTTGTGTTAAATATTGCGTATGTGCTAATTAGTTTTACGTTATTGCAGCAACACAATCAGGTAAAACACCAGATGTTGTATTTAGCTGTGGTAGGGTTAAAACTACCATTATTAACTCTTTCAGCACGTAGGACTCAGGACTTCAGTTGTTGCTCTTTCTACCATTTTTTAGGCTTCATCAGATCACGGTAATTTGTGACGTAAACTCACAAATCATCTCATCCTGTAACCGCAGTATGAATGTCCCTGTGAGCTAAATCTTTTGGATGCAGAGCAGATGAGGTTGGAGAAATTGCTTTTATTTCCATCCATCACTGGTTGCATGTGAAAACTGACAAAGTTAAAATAATAGGCAGCATTTTTTTTTGTCCCATAGCACATGAATCGTGCACACTTAATGTCTGAAATGCTGCTTTGGCACACAGCACGTAAGGAGGATGAAGGGAAGATGTTGAATGAGGATTTTTTTATGGACTATTTAATTGGATTTTATTGTCAATTCATTTATTGGAGAGTAAAAGAGGAGAAATGGAAAGCCACTGATCAGTCTCTGGTGGAGAACATTAACCACTAACTGTTCTTCAGTGGTGATAGCAACAAGACCAACAAACTGAAGAAGAAAATATGTCATTTGCTAATGCCCTCTAGGGTGTCACATAAAACATTTTCTCATCCTTCACACCCACTACCAAGACAAAGTCATCTGTCATCTCTGCATTCCAAACGATTACAAATCAGTCTTGAAAAATAAATCAGGTTTATGATGGGGCATGGGGCACTGTTATGGGTAAGGTTTAGCTCAGGACAAAAATAACAAAAATGTTTCTGAGTAAGAAGTATATAAATGAACCTGAATATTTTTAGACTATGAAGCATCTCTTTCTTAAAAAAATTGCATTGTGAAAACTGTTTTTACTTGCACACCGTGAATGAACTGTAGGTTGTTTGTGTATATCTTACATAAATTTGAAATCCACATTAAGGGTCTGTGTCCATATGCAGTTTTTTTTCTTTTTTTCTCATGACCTCTTTTACAGCCATCTGAGAGCTATTATTGAGCACTTGTTTTTGCTATTCTACAGAACTGCCTTTTTCAGTGTTGTATCATAGAGTACTGGGTTTTACAGTAATTTTATGTTTTCACCTCCACTTTTGTTGATGGTATTGATATCATAAGTCCTGTCTCGTCTGTATTTGATTGGTCAAGGGAGAAGTGACACTGACATCTGCGATGCTGACCCAGAAATTGAACTGTTTACAGCTTCAAGCATTGCCAGTAGAGTGTAAAAAAGATGTTTAGAGCCCATAATGCTCCGAATGGACGCAGACTGTCTGAATAACCTGTAGCTGAAAAGTTCACCATTCCTCAGCTTTACAAACTTGCTCTGACTTGGAGTTTCACTTAAGTAGCGAATTCAAAGTTAGAGCTATTACCAGATTTTCTTATGACATTAATGAACAGGACTCAGAACAGGACTCAGATGTACTGGAAGTACCTATCTCACTTCACTCTAACACATGTGCTACACACACACAAATACTCTAGTCCTAATTACATGCCATGCAACAGTAAACAAACAATAAGTAACGCGCACATGTCTACACACACAGACACCAGAAGGGCTCTAACTCTGAGCGCAGGTGAACTTAACTTTCCTCCTTGAGGTTTCCTTTGGAATTTCATTACCTGTACTTGGTGCTTATCGATCCTGTTATATACACTAGGCCAAGCAGCTGTTAAATTATTCACTCTGGTTAAATAGAGCTGTTCCATTATTCAGAAGCGTGGCACAGTGTAATTAATATTGTAGAGATATGTGACAGGCCGGGTGGCATTTCACTCAGTGACAGCACATCGCTTGCTTAATTCTTGCACTTTCTCTACTCGTTTCCTGTCTTTGTAGTCGTTTTACCTCTCGTTCTTCTGCTGTCTTTCTCTTTCATGTAATTTTTTTGTTGAATTTTCGTTTTTTTCACTTCCTCTATATTTTTTCTTTCCTCCTTTATCCTTTTATGTCTTTACTGTGTAATTTACGGGGGGTTTTCTCCTCTCTCTCTCTCTTTCCCTTATTTGGTTATTCTCCTCCACTCTCCCTTGCTCGTAACACTTGTGTTGAAAAGTTTGTGCCACTTCAACAGCTTGAGAGGATTTGCTCAATGAGTTATTTTGGGTGTGTATGTCTGCATTTATCTTCTCCTTCCACACCATTGTGCTGGAGCTGTGTTTATTCTGTACCACCCTCTTATCTGGATTATCCAAATTTAATTTGGAACTATTTAATTTAGTTCACAGATTTTCTGTTAAACAGTATTCAAAACACCTACAACTCTAGTACATACCATACACACACACACACACACACACACACACACACACACACACACAAAGTGCTTTGTTCCTACTGTGTCACATACTCATGACAGTGTCCTTGAAGAAATTCTTGCCTTGCTGCTGCTCTCTTGCATTTGAACAGTATGTGCAGTAAGGGCCATTATAGAAACACCCCACCCCCCTCTTCTATCCTCAATCTGCCTTTCATTAGTGCTGCAGCAAAGTAATGCATTATTAGTGCAATGAAAAACCGATTTACAGCTAAAAGCACATGATGAAAATTAGAAGAGTCCATACTCTTGCTAAGGCTGATGCCCCATGTCATATTTTTAGAGAAAGTGCTCCACATTCAGACTAAAATTAAATGGGTTTTTCCTCTGCCCACGCTCTACCTCTCCAGCAAGCTTCATTAAGTTCAGCCTGGTAGTTTTTGCATAAACCTGCTGACAAACAGAGAGACAAACAGCAACAAATGGTAAAACATAGCTCCGCAGACAGCTAGAACACACTGAACATTGCTAATAAGCTATTAAACCTTCCTCCATTTAGAGAGCTACTGGCTTCCTTAAAAAAAGTAAATCATACAAATGCATAAATAAATGTTCACCAATATTAAAATGGATGTTAAAAAAAATCTGCAAATTTGTATTAAAAGCTGAGGTGGCATTTAATGAGGCTGGAGCCTAGAAAAGGGAACTACAGGGTCATACGTTGTGCGTTGTGAGCACACAGATGCTGTCAGAATAAGGAAGAGTTCTTGGCCTTGTCCTCCTCTTCATCATTCAGCCAATTAGGATCCATCTCTTTTTGCTCTTATCAATGCTCCTCCTCCACTCTTGTCAAAGTTCTTTGACAAAACAGGGAAACGGAGACTTCAAAAGCTTCTCTTGTGTTGTTTTTTTCCCTCTGCTTTTTGATTTCTGAAGCCCAAAGTGAAGCTACAGAGATAACAGGATGACAACACAGAGAACTCAAAGGCCCGGATGCTTTGTGCTTGTATGTAAGCGTGCATTAAAAAAGAAAACTGTAGGAATGCCTAATCCAATTTGTGTGTTTGAATAAAGCATACAAATGTATGCAAAAGGTATGTAAAACCGCCCTCACATGCGGAAATTAATTATTTCTATGGTATACAATTTGAAATAAAAAGCTCTTTGTCAGACTGCTTCTTCTGTATTTTATTATACAATAAACTGTACAATTTTTGTACAGTTTATTGTTTTAGTTAAATATGAAACATTTTTTATATTATATACTCTATATCTGGCTATTTTCTCATAGTCAGTTACATCTGACCAGACCTGATCGCTCAAGCATATATTACACATATAACTCATAACTCATAACTAGAGCAGTGTTGTCTACACATAATAGGAAATCAATTTTAAATAGTATCCTCAAACACTTTATTACAAGCAGCCTGTTGCAAAAACACAACAAATTTTTTTAGTTGAATAAAAAATATTAAAGATTAGACAGTTTGACAGGCATGGAATTGGAGTTTTCTTTTAAACAAAAAGTTAATTCTTAGTTAGCTATTGGTCAAAAACTTGGGACATATCTTAGGACAGTGTGCAGTGTGTCTTTAAAAATCCGAGGAAACTGGACAGGTCGAAGAAAAACGAAGTGGCAGGTATAAAACAAACAAACAAACAAGCAAAAAAACAAACAAAAAACTGTCTACATTGGTCGAATAGTATCTGAAAGTCCTTAAAAAATAAGAAATAAGTTGATTAATTAGCAAGGGCTTGACACAGGATCTGAGTGATGCATCTGGCCCTTCATTGATCCATCTGCTGTTTACCTAAGCCTGGACTGAAGTAGTCTTAATGGAAAGGTGACTGTCACAAAGCCAATCTCAAGGAAGGGAAACAAGGAAAATAGGCTCAGATATGCCAAATCACACAAGCCCTGGACTGAAAATTAGCATCTGCAGGAGATTAGGACAGATGCACAGCAGTGAGTGTCTACAGCCATCTGTAGAACAGGACGAATGCTCTGTCATGGTTTGGAGCTGTACTTCAGCCAGTGGTTTGGGGGATCTTGTCACAATTAATGGAATTGTGAACACAGAAAAGTAAATATCAGATTTTGATCCACCATGCTCCGACGTTTGGAAAGTGTCTCGATGGTGTTTCATTTGTTGGCATGACGATGAGCCCAAACAAACTGCCAATGCAGTAAAAGCATATCTGTGCAGAAAAACACACAATGAACACTACCATCTTCTACCTCTTGAGAGCTCAAACCTCAAAATTATTGAAGCAGATCACCTTGACAGAGAAAAGAATAAAAGGTAGCCAAAATCCAAAGAAGAGCTTTGAATGTACTTCAAGAAAACACGACAACTATTCCTTTAGACACTTAGAAAAATAACAAGAAAGCTCGCCTAAGAAAGTTCAGGCTGTGTTGAAGAATATACCACATATTGACTTTTAAGCTGGTTAGAATTGTACAAACCCAGTTTTTGCCTTATATATTTTATATCCATTTAGCATATTGCTAATATTACTTATTTGTAGTTAATAAGACATTGGAAAGACCACTTGTCCTTTCTGTAGGTTCTTCTCATTAGGGCTTCTTTTTTCTCTCTCTGTCAATCTGTTATTGTCTTTCTCTTCATAGTCCTCAGAGGTTTTTAGTTCAACTGTTCTCAGCTGCTACTTAATAATTAATCGACTATTAAATAACACATTTTTGATGAGTCACTGTTTCTCAAATACATTCAGTCGCAAAGTGTGTGTTCTGTAGCTTATATTGCAAAATATTGTCTTATTGTGTAAAAAAAAAAGTGCTTAGAAAAACATCTCAGCAGGAATTTTAAGCTAACAGGATCCTCCAGGCGCCAATTCCCTACACTGGGCTTGTGAACCACATACTTTTAAAAAATACAATAGAACATAAGAAGACAAGAACTCCTGAAATACTACGGACACGGTGTTCTTCAGTAAGGCAGGTTTGTGAAGATAAAAAGACAATCAAAAAGAACAGTGAGCAGACTCAAAGGTGTTGAAGTCAATACTATTGACCACAAAAGTTACCATAGAATATGAATGAATGAACATATTTTCAAGGATTGTGGCAGACTGTTCGCATAACATCACACCATCAATTAAGAAGCACAGATGTCCATTTTTTACTTTGTGTTTCAGCTGGCTGCTTAATTTGACTACAAGCGCTGTTTGGATACAATTCTGCTCTCTGGCAATAAATTTGTGGGCTTACATTCTCGTCAGCTAAGTTGGTGTCTGATGCATTCCCAGTTGCCAAATCATCCACTGGGATCTTTAGAAGCCCTTAGTTCTATTTTTTCTGTGTGAGATTGCGGTTTGGTTGATTTATATTACATCACATTTGTCATGGAGGACAGAGACATTAAAACATATAAAGAGATGTAATGTACCCGCAGCAGACAGGTAGACTGAAAAAAATACTTTCCAAGAGATTGTTTTTATTCTGCTCATGTTCTTTTCTCTGTTGCAACAGCTTTACTCAGTCTGAGGTAATTTGAGGTATCGCAGGTAATATAGTTTTCCAAGTTTAATACACCCAGGAGTGGAGAATGTTAAGAATAAGTGGAATTAAAAAGAAATATGGTGATTCCTTAAAAAGTGCTTACTTTATATAACAAATTAAAAGCAGAGCTTCAGGTTTGAGCTGAATAGAAACTTTTCTGCTTTGGATTCCACTATGACCTTTATTCTTATGAGGGCAGGAAGAAAGAAATTATGTATCAAAAAAGGCAGGAAATGAACCAAATATTGAGTTCACAGAGAGCAAATTATTAGAGGGCAGCATTACTTTATCAGTGACAAGTTCATAATAAGCAATAATACCACTTATTAATGTACACAATGGGATATCTCCAAACTGTATAATTAGAATACATTTTGGCACTTACCATGTTAACTCCTGTAACTCCTTTACAAACCGCCTGATTATTTTGAGATGTGTCGCCTATTAAAGCAGCTTTCAGATTTCAGGAATAGGAGAGTTCAGCTATAGTCAAAATTAAAGCAAACAAAGAAATTCTTTTTTTGCCATTTTGAAAACACAATCACAGCATTTAGAAATAAAAACATGCCGCAAAGCCAACAATCATGCTGCAAATACAGAAAGAAGATGAAAACAGAGAAAAACAAAAAACTGCACAGTTTACAAGCAAAATGCTTCCTGGGGGTGCTAAAAAGTCATGGACACAACATATTACTGCCAAGATGAATCATTAAATTAATGAAGTCTCTTCTTTATTAAGTCTGTTTACTGCAGATATCTGCTATTATGTCTAAAGTAAACCTAGCTTGCTTAGATTATTTATAGATAAAAAGGTTAGCCATGGTAACTAGTGTTGGGTAGGGTAAAGGATCTGCAGTTACATAATTACTGTTACCTAAATTGTTATCAAAATAATAGGATCAGTAAATGAAGCATAATTTAAAATTTCACTCTTGATACATTTTTACTGAGCATGTTGTGGAATTTTTATCTTTTGTTAACATATTCTGTTTTAGTATTAATTAGAGATGTCACCAGAACTGATTTTAAAGCATGGATGTAGTGAAGAAGGTCACGCTTCGGTTGGTGGTTGGAGTGACATGGGACGAAGCAAGCAATACAATGAAATGGAAGTAGATATTCTATTGTGGAAGAAGACCAGAATCGATCATTATAATACCTTTCAATACCAAAATTTCTGAAAATGTCATCGTACTTTCTAGAACAAGCACCATGATAGCTCTGACAGACTTGAAAATCTAGTACGGAAGAAAGGAAGTAACCAACTACTAATCTTTTGGTATCTGGATATGTCTACTGTTATCATGTCAGTATCTAATGCTTCAGTTTGTGAGTAATCCACTTAGATCTTTACTTTAGGTCACATTGCAGTTTGGTTGGTCCATATTAGGACAAATATGTCGAGGAAGGCCGAAGCATTGTCCCATACAAAGATTCCTACAGTAATGTGCCTACAGCAGATAGAATACCTACCAAGACTGTGAGACTGTAAGAATTTTCTCTCAAAGACTTTATATTTATCTTTTTTGTGCAAACTTTAATTTATCTGAAAAAGTTTAAGAGATCTCTGGCAATATTTTTGAAAACATTAGAAAAAAACGAACAGCCTATTAAGAATTACTGAAATAATGATGATAGAGAAAAAATCGTTTTCCTTCCTACGTCCTAGTAAAGCAGAGTTTGTATTAGTTGTGGGTTCTTAAAGTAATAACAGCAATAAAGCTAAAGCCAGTTTAAATTGTCTGTTTTACTTTCCAGCTTGTGTATTTTGTTTGGGTATTACATTAATATATGTACTTATGGGCTAATGAAAACCATTCTCATTTTTGTCAATCTGTATTTGAAAGTGTTTTCAGTGTGCACATCTTAAAGTATTGGGAGTTTGTAGTGGACTGGCACCTGATCTCTGCAGTAGCAGGCACAACTTCATTAGCTCTGCATGTGTTACAGTCCTTTGGTTCTTTTTTTTTAGTCAAGTCCAAACTTGGCTGGAAGCACCGTGTTTTCATTGATTCGTTTCATTCATTTATGCTTTACGTGCTATACAGATTCTCTGCCGAAGGGAAACATGCAACTTGTTAAGTTGTACCTCACTAGCCCACCTTCACAACTAAATGAAGGCGGATGTAAAGTTTCATGAGCACAAACTGTGCTCTTGTCACTGGAATTGTATGTATTCAGCTGGTGGAAGAAGATGTGTAACTGTTTTCTTTTTTTATGCTTGATCCTACTCAGGTACTAAGACTGTTTTTTTTTCACAGTTGGAATTGCAGCTAATGCAACACAGATTAGAAAACTGATGAGTTACATTTGTAGGTTATTTATCACAGATTCAATCAATAAAATAAATTTCACTTTGGAGCTGGTGATTTCTCCCTTTTTTTGGCTATTGGACTGTGCCAGACCTAAACACTGAGTAATATGTAATGTTTAAATGTATAAAGCTGAAAGATTCTGATCTTGAATTTTTGGCTGTCAGGTTAGAAATGAACAGCAGCACCAAGCGTGCAAAGAGTGATAAAATAAAAATTTTTGACAATGTAATTACCTTAACGCACTGTGAGCTTGTGAAGATCAGTCACAAGATTAATGATTTTATACAGAATTAGTCTGTGGTTTTACTCACTTCCATTTCCGCTGCTGGATTTTGCTGTTATGATAATGCTCTATTAATGTCTCTGATTGGAGTAGGTGGTGCTCAGTTGATCCATTTTGTGTGGAAGAAAAGTCAAAAAATACATCAAACACATCCTTTTATGTGAGCATGCACACAGCCTGATGCAGCAAGCTTGGATTAATAATGAAAGTTTATAATCACAGTTATGATACCCATTATCTCAGATTAGTGATTTAAGTTTCATCTAGCCAGCTAACAAAAAGTAAAGCCTGACTCTGCTGAACTTGCTTTCTAATATACCCCTCTGTCAGTTTAGTTAGTCAATGTTCCTGCTATGTCTTTGTACTTTGGACTAGTGCTGCTTCCTGAGTTACTGGACTTGTGTTAGGCTTGTTTTTTTTGTTTTTTTTAAAATTAGATAGCAGCCATTAAAGATCACTTTTGTTTATGACCTGTACCTCCAACATATTTTTCCTCCTCCCTGCTAATCATAACAGCAAGACACTTTTCAAATACTTGTTTGAGTATAAACATGCTGATTTCTGCTTTCCTTTATATACAGCTTTTCTTTGTTTAATCTCCCAGCTAATGAACAGCCTTATTCAAACACTATCTCAAAAGTTTAGGTTCAGACAGAAAGTTGCATGTTTCTCAAAATAAACTTTTATTCTTCAAATGAGATTCAGAGTGAATAGAAAATATAGGCAAGATTATATAGCTATTAGCAAGCTTATGAAAAATGAATTCTACTGATAATAATGTTATCCTTCAAAGACGTTTTCCTTAAAGAACTATTAATTTGCAGAAATCACAGCCTTTGACATTCTAGCTTTCAGTGTGTTATTCTCCTGGCCTCTCCATTATAGACAGAATACCAGATAACTGCTTCTTCTCTAAATACAACCCCGATTCCAAAAATGTAGTGACGCTGTGTTAAATGTAAATAAAAACTGAATGCAATGACTTGTAGCTAATGCATTTTCTCAGTGTTTTCTAGGTTGTACTGTGAATAAATATGGGTTTATGAGATTTGCAAAATGATTGCATTCTCTATTTACATTTTACGCAGTGTCACAACTTTTTGGGAATTGGGGTTGTAATTAGAAACTGTGACATTTTGTACATCCTAGGAGACAGCTGACCATATTTGTTTCTAGGTTACAGGTTGGTATTTAATGAAAAGAAAAAACAAATTTACAGACATGTGGAACAAACACTAAAGAGAGAGAAACTTTAATGCATTAGAAAGCCTGCCAGCCAGTCAGAATGTGAGAGCAAAGCTCACATTGTGGAGTTTATGTGCTATCCTTTTGTTTGTGTATTTCACATATGCCGTGAAGGGAATCAACCCTTCACGGCATATGTGAAATACAGCTTATGTGAAGTGGAAATGTTCCATAAGTGTTTGTTTAGATGTATTATCCCGGTGACAGATGGATGGCCTGTCTAGGCCGTACACTGTCTCTCGTCTCCAATACATAGTGAATAAGATTCAGCAACCAGAAAGCACACACTGGTTCTGGTATAGCACAATTCCTACTTCAAATTAATCCATTGACATCCCCCGTTTTTTGTTTTTTTTTAAAGTGACCCATCTTTGGTTCAAGTCAAAAAGCAACATCCTGGCGATCCTCGACCAGCTGTCAGGTTTTAGTGCTTCGCTTGCTGTTCCATTTTCATCTAAGAGCTTATCCAGTGCAGGTCTAGAGCTGATGATTCATCATAGCTGATTGTACTAGGTGTTACACACATGCACATACATCCATACTTTGAGATGAATTCTACTTTTCGTCGAATCTACATTGCAAACATTTGCAATCTTTACAAAGTGGTGACTGACAAAGCAGTCTTAACCAAAGGCAAGCTTTTTGCATTCATAGATTACCAGCCACTAAATACCCCTCTGAGCACCTAGATTTTACTGTTTTTTATGAATCTCATTTGTCTTGTGAGATGCATTTATTTTGGCTTTGACTGATGCTGTTGTGTGTTGTTAATGTAGATTTTGATAGAACACTGATAAATATTGTGGACTTTGTGCAAACACTTTTTGGACTAAGAGTAAGAGGAGAAAATGCAGTTTGCACCCCCTCCCTATCCAACCTTTTTGACACTAAAGATCATGCAAAACAAGTGAGATGGCAGTTTTTTTTGAAGGATTATATTTGTTGTGTATGTCATGCAATCACTGCAACATGTTTGAAAAGCAGATATATCCTAAGTGTATTACCAAGCGGAGTTGTTTCTAGATGACAGTGCATGTTAACAATTGTTAACATGTCTCTTCTTCATTTCTTTTTTTTTTCGCCCTACAAACATTTTTAGTAACTGCAATTATCATGACTTGTCTTCGCCATATACAGCAGATGTTGTGCTCCTGCACATCAGTCTCTCACAACAGTAGGGGGACTGGCAAAGTGTGAAAACAGAATAATATTACAGTCTTTTGTCTAAAAATTGAACTGTTCTTAAGGAATTAAACAGAGACTGTTAGCTGTTCTGCATTATAGATTTTCGGTTTATGCTGAAAGCTCATGATAGATTATTTTCTTCTGTTACATTCCTCATTGAACAGATAATCTGCCTTTTTGTGTCATGAATTTCCAGTGCCCCCCCCCCCCCCCCCCCCTTTTTTTTTTTTTTTGCTAAACTGAGAACTGAGCGCAGCACACATGCAGAAAGTTTTCTGTATACTTAGTGACACCAAGGAATGGGGCTCACTGAATAATTCACAATGCAATACTGTCACAATACAGCAGATGGGCAACAACTCAACTGACAGTTTATGATACATAACAATAGCCATGTAACAGATAAATAAATACCCATATAAAGGTAAAATAAGAAGTAATTATTTATCCACTTAAGTGCAGTGTCTGTTTGTGTTCGTGTGTGTGTATTTGAGAGAGAGAGAGAAAGAAATTACTATTATTTATAATTTTTTAATTGTATTTTATATACATATATTTTTTTAACTAATTTTTATTTTATTGATGTATCATTTCAAACAATTAGCTCCTTAGTTTGCTTGCCTTTGTTGTCCTCCATTTCCCCCATCCCCATTAGTTTCTACTTCTCCACCAGAAATTAGCATACTTTCATTCATTTGACCCTCATTTGTTTAAAAAAGTGCCCAGGGACTCAAAAAACCGACTCTAGTGAGTGAAATTGGTGGATGAAATTCAGCTAAACCATTTGCATTGTTTAGTGAAAATATAAACATTTGGCACAAGAATACTAATAACAAATAGCTGGACGGAGTGACAGAATATATTACTGTAACATTCGCAGTTGATCGCAAGACTAGACACACTTCACCAATAAAGGATGTATTGATTAAATATAGTATCTACGTGCATTTATGACCCAACAGATAAAAGTTTACTGCACATAGAAAAGATATTTAGGTCAGAATCATTGAAAGAAGAAATAGAATCCATATTTTATCCAACGTGTCAAAATATCTGCTTAACACATTAGTTTAACAATAACTGTTTCACTAGCTGGGCCCACGTCCTCATTTTAGGTTTGACAACATTTTGGTAGGTAAAGGTGAATGGCTTGGACATGAATTGAGCTGTGGTTTGGGGAAGGCCTCGAAGGAGACTGCCGACAGCTCCCGGGCCTGGCAGATCCCTGTGTACTAAATTGAAGTGAAGAAGTTAAAGAATTGAAAACAAGGAGGGACGGAGGGTGGGGCACGTAAACGAGAATGAACAGCTTGCAGAACTGGGGGAACCTATATAGGTGACAACCGGAAGGAGCGTGTTTGGAGGCGTGGTCCCGCTCCTGAAATTCCCATACATAATCTCCAATAAGGAGCTGCACAGTATTGTCACATAATAAAACTGAACAGTATTCGTTACCTGGGATGTTGTATCTTGGGTCGAGCACTTTAAGCTCTGCTTTTCCACCATATAATTACATCTGTACTTTCCATTACTGTTAATAGTTTTACATCTTCACTGCATATGACTCTGAATGCTGTGGCTCCTCTTAGAAAGAAAGCCACAAATCAGAAGTACTTGACTCCTTCTATAACTCTCAAATGCGCACCTAAAAGCAGATAACTTGTGTGCTGGAGAGGAAATAACATCTCGCTAATTTAGAAAATCTTCAATTTGCCTGAAAAATAGTTTGTTGCTCTATAAAGCAAAACTAAAACTAGAACATCTTACTATTTATCACTGATTTAAGAAAAAAACCTACGTTTCTCTTCAGTACTGCAGCCAGGCTGACAAAAAGTCAGAGCACTGTTGAGCCAAGCATTCATTTAACCTTATCCAGTAATGACTTTATGAATTTCTTTGAACCATTAGCGCTTATAGGGTACTGCAAAATTTTGTAGTGTTGCCTCCCCAGCAGTGTTCTTGGTGACTGTGGTCCCAGCTCCCTTGAGGGCTGATCCACCACCATTCTAACAATCATCCTCATCCAGCTTCTTGCATGGGAAACCAGACCGAGGCTGGTCATCTTATATGTCATTCATTTCTGAATGATTGCACAGTTATCACTTTCTCACCAAGCTTGTTGCCGATGTTGCAGGTCTGTTATCTTGTGCCTAATGTCCTGGGACAGCTGTTTGGTCTTTCCCCGTGGTGGTGGAGGACTTGAATGGAAGAGATTCATTCTATGGACAGTTGTGCTTTATACACAGAACGAGTTGAGTTTAGGCGTATTTGTAATAGATTGACTGATTGTGTGATTGCAATGCACACACAGATGGTCTGTGGGAGCTGGAGTTCTGATTGTGGGGATTAAATGCTTATTTCACACAATAGCATGAAAATCAATTGTTAACTTTTATGCAATGTGATTTTATGGATCTTCGGTTGATATTCTGTCTTTCTTCATTAAAATGAAACTATAGAAATTATAGACTGTTCATGTCTTTGATAGTGAGCAATCTTACATGTTCAGCAGAGGATCAAATAATTAAATATTTTCCCTGCTGTAGAAGCAAAAAATTTGCATTTCTTTAGTTGTTGTTGTTTTTTTTTCAAAATATTATTTTCATAGTAAAAGAAATTATTAAACTTACAATTTACCTAAACTGCTGTAAGTTACAGGATCTTATGTACTTGCAACAACTGAAAAAGAGCTGTTGCACACCCACGTTTACCTGACACCTTACTAAAGTAGGTGCAGCAGATTTATATAACAAAATAAATGTCAGTTACTTGCATCATTTTCCAGTGTGTCTATAAATTCAGTAGATATGAGGTCATTGACCCTTTTCTCTTTTTGACTTTCTCCACAATTTTCCTTCTAACTGTTTTAATTCTTTGCTCATACCAAGTCTCTACATGTTCACCTGGATGATTTGGTGGTGGGTTTTTTTGGTGTTACACCCTTGCCTTGCTTTGTGTGTTCAGTGACAGTGACGAGCTTCCACACAAAATAGGATGTAAGCCTGTTAATGTCTCGTTTATGTGCATGCAGCTATTTGCCTGCACTGCTGTGACCTTGTTGTGCATGCATGAAATGGACCAGCTTGTAAATGGACAGACGTGAGGCTGACCAGCTAGTCACCAGTAATGACCAGAATGCTGGAAATTAGCCAGTTCTAATCTCTGGCCAGTCGTTCAGTGGATCCCTATCACATTTTTTAAGTTGATAAAAAAAAAAACTTTGTCTTTTCATCCACAGCTCTCTTTTTCCTTCCTTCAAGTCTCTTGTACATGAAAAAATTATGTCTCTCTTTACTGCTGCTGAATCCAGCCTTTATCACGAGTCAATGCTTCATTAAATCCTAATGGCAGCTCAAAAAGGCCTGCGTTAAATGAAGTGTGACAGATTAATGAAGTATTATTTATCAATGAGTAAAACAGCACCAGCGAGACTAATATCAATATCTAAAGTCTAGCTGTTTTGACAAGCAGGGAGTTAGACTCTAGATGTAAGATAATTGCTGCCCTTCTTGCCTTTTCTCCCTGTCTTTCACTCGCTGCGGTGTCATCATTCAGTCTGTATCTCTACCTGCTCTTAATGCTTTCTCCTTTTCACCTTTTCCTAGTCTCACTCTATACATGATTTACACATCACGGTTGTTAGGACCTTTCAGTCTCTGCCTTTCTTCATCTGTGTGTCTTTATTGAAGTCTGTCTCAGCATTTCTCTGCTCTTTGTCATTCTCTCTTCCCACTTCTGTAAATTTAAATTTTCCAATTTCAGTCACTTTATTGGCATGACCGTTAAAACCGATGGAAACCATAATATCTAGCTTGTTCTTGTGGTACTTCTGAGGATCGCCCACTCCTCCACCACACATACACACACACACACACACTCGTGGCTTTCTCTTTACCTCCAGCTTTGACTCTGACCTTTCATTCGAGCGCTTCTTCTTCTCTCCTCTTTATCGAAATCCTTTCTTAGTGCCTCCCTCCTTCTCACCACTTCACCTGGACTGATCACTAAGCACTGTCGGATGCTCTGCTGCAGTTTCCTTGGAAATATACAGACGTGTACACGGACACACACACCTACACACGCACACACATTTTGTCTTTTGTTCACATTAAGTGTTTTTCTTGTGCTCTTAGTCTGTGTGTAAATGTGCATATGTGTGTGTGTTTATGTATGCCATCAAAGGGAGCTGAAGAATTATGGGTGAGTAGAATAAGTTCAGGTTGACTGTCAGGCAGGCAGATGACGTGAGGCACATGCCTTGTCTTCACTACCTCTGTCTTTGCTCCTAGATACAGTGCTTTTATCCTCTGCTCTCAATTTCCCTTTAATTTTATTATCTTTTGCTTTCTTTTTTTCTGTTATATCTCTTCTTCATCCTGACTGTCCTGCTCCAGAAAGCTACATTGACTAACCATATGTTACACCCAAGGTGCTTTTTGTGGCATATGCTGTAACAACACAGAAAGAACCAACACACACATGCAATGAAGGCAAAACCTTTGGTGCAATTTCTAAACCTCACCAGCTGTTACTATCCGTTCTCTTGTCTTATCTTGCTCTTTTTAATGCTCTTGTTGTGGGCTATTTTCTTGTCTTAACAGATGTTGTGTTGCTTTGAAGCACCCATTGGTTGGTGGAAATGATGATGTAGGAAGTGTGAAATGTAAATCTTAAAAAATCATTTGCACATAGAAGAGACATTACTTTAATTTTTTTTTTCATTTTTAACATTTTTGATAATATTTTAGTTGCTACTAATGTGGACTGGTACACAACATTATACGCATCACTCTGCATTTTATCAGACAGATAGCTACAACTCCCTGAGCCTAGTTCTGCCAGTGGTTTCTTCCTGTTAAAAGGGAGTTTTTCTTTCCCACTATCGCCATGTGCTTCCTCATAGAGGATCATCTGATTGTTGGGGTTTCCTCAGTAATATTGTAGGGTCTTTAACTTACAGTATAAAGCACCTTGATGCAAATGTTTGTGTGATTTGGTGCATTTTGTGCATTTCAATGTGGATATCTGCTAAAAAGGCCCTAAAAGGGGGTCTTATAGTTTAAAGAGAGAAATCCATGTGTCCGTAAGACAGGTCTGCTGATGTGAGACATTGAGATAACATTACCCGTTCAACATCACAAGGTTTTTCGCAGTTAATATTCCCAGTGACAGCATTTAAGAAGTCTCACGTCATTCTTTATTAATGTCAGATCATCCAAACTAGGAGCATTGTGCTTCGGATCATGGTGACTTTGCACTTAATGAATTTAAGGAATCTACACAAAGCAGTGATGTGATCCTGTATCCCTAGCAAGATGTTTAGTGTTGTTTTTAGTAGCATTAAGCTTTACTTGCGCGCGTGTGTCTTTGTGTACACGTGCATGGATTTGTCCATTACTACTTCTGAGCAACACTTGACACTCTAATCAAGGTATCAATATATGCTGTTGTGACTTAACTGCACACACTGATGTTTTGTTGAGTTTCAAATTAAAGCTGATTGAATATTTTGTTTACTTCACTTCAGCTTAATTTGCATTAAACACTCCAACATCCAGCGACGCAATTTTATTTGTCAATTTATGTGTTTAAAATAAATAAATAAATACTTCAGTTACATTCACACTTGCATTTTTGTGCATTTTTAAGTGTAGAGTGTTGTGTTTAATAAAATATATGCAAGTGTATTAAGGTGAAATGCAATTTATATTACTTACCTTAAGGTGCAAATAGCATGCATTCAAATACAACGATCAGGCAGCTTTATAAATCTATAATCAATATATAATTGACATATAATTATTAACACGTGTTTTAAATTGTACGTATTAATATAACTGCTATCTGGCATTAAATACACTGTCAATATTCTCTTTAGTATGTCAGTATCAACACAGCGAATACTAGATTCAGCAGTCTTTGTAAATGGAGCTTGCACAAAGAGAATGCCAGTCACATATTTCTCTTTTGTTTCTCTTCTCTGTCCTCCCAGCCTTTTCCATACTCTCCTCTGTCCATCTGTGCCAAAGTTCTAAGCAGTGTGCATCTTTTTTTTGGAACTCTCCCTCTCTCTCTCTTGTTCTTTATCTTTTCATCCTGGGATAGCTCAAGTGCAGCAAGTACACTCCTTTGAGGAGTACGAGTCATGTTTGACCACGTTCTACAAACCCCCAATCACTTCACATAACTCCAGTCCTCCACCAGTGTCAATTCTGACTCCCCTCACTTCTTACATGTCGTCCTATGAACTTTTTTCTTCAAAATAACAAAGCATCATATATAAAGCAACATATATATGTGTGTGTGTGAGTGTGTGTGTGTGTGTGTGTGTGTATACACGTGTGGCCTGCATTAAAGACAGTAGAACTGTGTTTCGAATTAATCAGATTTTTATTTTTGTTTTAGTTTCTTTCTAGTTATAGCAGCTAAAAAGTGGACAAATAATATTTTTGGACCTGAGGGTGAGGTGTGTATAAAAGAGAAGAAAAGGCAAAATTCATTGACTGATTTTAATGCCCAGTTATGTGTAGAAAACCTGAATGGACAAGTTAAAGAGCTCACGAATTCTTATTTTCCCTTTCCTCTGAATTTCCATGTTCTGTGCCTTTTAATAATAGATATTACACACGATGTCAAAGGGAAGAGTCACTCTTCTTGGATATAAAAACGGCAGTGTTTCCAGGAAACGGCTGTCCCCTTTCCTACTCATCTGTTTTCCATTACAGGTGCTTTTTTTCTCGTTTCTCCACCTTTTCTCCACTCCAATCTTCCCTCTGCTCTCCAGTGATCCACCTTTATTGGCTTGTGCTGTCATCTGACATTTGTTGATCGCGCAATCCCTTTGTCCTCTTGCAGTAGTTGTGGTGGAAAACACAGAGTCATTCACTGACAAACACAGATCCACATGCATTAGGTAGCACAGCGTGTATCACACACCATGAGAAACTAAATCAGACACCATTTCAATGTTTTTGTTTAGTGTTCAGTGTATTTGTTTTGGCTATCATACTGGCCGTCAGATACATTATAGCTGTAACATGTTTATAAAAACATAAAGCTTTACTTAAAAAATAGGAGTGCTCGGATTATCATGTCAATATGCCTTATTTACCCATACAGATTCATTATAACCTGCAATTACAACACCTATGACACATAAAAACATATATAAAACAGCCAAGCGTCCACTAAAGATATAAGCTATTTGAACCGTCCACACACAAACACACAGGCTGTACAGTGATTCAGAAATAAAGACATGCATACAAATCTATGGAGACATGATCAGAGACATTTATTTAAGTGTTGGTAAACAAATTATGAGTTAAACAGAGTGAATGTAGAGATTAAATACGTTATATAATAAGCTTCTTTTGGAAAGAATGTCCCTTTTCCTTGTTTTTTTTCACCTTTTTGTTACTATGTTACTAGGATATATATTACGTTTCCCTTTATGCACTGATTCTTGAATGTGTGCGCCGCTACAAATGTGTGAGAGGTCACAGATTGCAAGCATTTGTAAAGTTGCATTCTCTTTTTGTTTACATTTTACACAAATTCCTAAAAATTTTTGAGAAATTGGTTTGTAGATGTCTCCAAAACCAGCATCAAAATAAAATCTTAAGGCAGTTAAATAAAAACAAACAAACAAAAAAACCCTAAAACAAATAAAAGAATTTGCTAGCTAGTGTTTATTCAAGAACAGTCTAGACTTGAAAGCCTCCCACTGAATTCAGTACCAATGAAAATCACATTTGTATGTTTAAAGGAGGCTCATTGCATCTATTTACTGTTACAGAGTAAGATACAGTTAAAAGGAAAAACATCTACTTGTTCTTTTGTGTGTGTGTTTGTGTGAGTGTGTAAGCAGGGAAACAGCCATTTATAGTTGATTGAAAGAATGAAAAGGTTAGTGAAGGTTAGTCCTTTCATTTATAACTGCCATTTAATGGTCAGGTCAAAAGTTAAATCAATGTCCCTGATGCGTTTTGATATCTAGAGCTCCAATCGAGCCAAAATGAAAAGGATGGGGTCATGACATCAACCATTTGATCTTCCTCCATCCTGTCTGCACAGAAAAATCCTGATAAAATACTGAGGCAATGTGAGTCACACAGACTTTTGGCCATAAGGCTGTTTTTTCTGTGTGTGGAAGACTGTGTGTGTGTGATTAGTGCTTCTGTGGGTCAAATGAACACTTCCCTCAATTGCAGTTAATCAATAAATTCTGTGACTTTTCTCTCAGGCCCCCACTCTCTTATCTCCTTCTGCTCGTCAACCTTTGCTTTGCTTTGCTTTGCTTTCCTTTCCTTTCCTTTCCTTTCCTTTCCTTATTTTCAAATCCTATGTTGTGATAGCAGAGGAAAGGCCACAGCATTGAATGGTCTCTTGTGAATGAAGTGAATTGAGTCAGGGCTCATCTGTATGCATGAAAGGCTCCCATAAAGTAACTACGCATATCAATCATGCTCGGCGTGGCTTCGTGTTCGACAGGATTCATCACCTTCCTTGGGATTCCTCTGGCAAGATACAGTATAATGTACATGAAAACACACACAGACACTTACACATGCGTGTATGCACACTCACATTTCACCAGAGCGGGCACAGTCAGTCACTCTTTCGACCACAATCACACACATGCTGCTCAGCACTCTGTCAAGCTGTCAGTGCAGTTTGACACCAGCTCTCCTGTCTCATCATTAGTTTTGGTGAGATATGTCCTGTCCCCTCAACAAAAACAAACATGGCAGGCAGTGACAAATCAATTAATCAGACAGGGCATTTGCCGATAGTTATATTTCACTTACAACTAATGTGCATTGAACGTCTCAGAAAAGTTTCCAATAATGCATGGACAACACCTTCAATCGGTTTCCACCAGAACAGTTTTGATCGATGAATCATCAGACTCGGATAGTTTACTGTCAAAGCGCCAGCTCTCTATGACTGATGATCTCTTTCCGTACTAACTGAAACAAAGAGACAGTCTTGCTTCTTTATGCTATGTTGATCAGAAAACATGAACGCCTGTGTGATGGTCTTTGTTTTTTGTATGTGAAATGTATATTCAGTAAATGGACATTTTATAGGGTATATCAAACTGTAATAGTTGTCATCCAGATGTAGGATTGTGGAAAATTATAGACAGGTAAAATTATGTTTATCTTACATAATGATTTTCCTCATGGTTGTTGGGTTAGTTAGTTAGTTGTAGTTGGGTTTTTCTTCTTGTTAGAGTGTAACTAGAGAGGAGGTGTATCTGTAGTCATGCAGCCTGAGCCCTCTTGTTTTATTTTCATCATTTCTTGGTTTTGTTTTTGTCTGTATTGGCCTAGGAGTCTCCCTCAAACCAGCCTCTCTTCCCCTCAGTCCTTTCTCTCCTCTGGCTTTCACCTGCTTTGGTCTGCAGTTTACAGTTATGATTATTCCTATTTTTCCTGTTTGTTCTGTATGTTCCTAAGTTTCCTTTCCGCTTATTTTTTTTTTTAGTTTTAAATATATAGATATAGTAATTTGTCTCTTAGTCCCTGCTTTCCATTTTCAGTCTTATTCATTCAGACTCTCTGCCTACCTGTTTTCTAAATCTATGCAATGTTATTTTTCCCCACACTTGAATCCTTCTCCATTTCCTTTTATGCTTTCCTCCCTTCTGTAAGTTTCTGTTTTTTCTGTCTTCCTCATCTTGCCTGTTTTATTTTCTTCCTTCTTTTTTTTTTTGCTCACCCTCTCTGCATCTCTCTCCTCCTCCTCTTTCGCAGCCTCCCTTTCTTTAGTCGATCAGACAGTTGAAGCAGCCAAGCTGCCGGAGGCTAGAACAGACAGAGGAGCCGCTCTGTCCGACCTCCCTCCCTCTCCAGAGAAGCAAACTAATGCAGACACGCCAATAAGCTGTAAGGAGATAATTATTCACCATTTATATCAGCCCGACATCTTTTCACGATAGTGCAGCACACATCTGGAACCCGGCTCTGTTACTCCACATAGTAATTTTTAGGTTTTTATCCTTTTATGGGTTACATTTTAATTGATTGATCAGGAGAGATTCACGCCGGGATGTTAAAGCTTAAAGGTTACAGCATACTTGTCACTGGAGAATCCACTTTACTGAACAGTAATCTAACAGCGAAAATGTTAGAAAATAGCAGATAAATTAGACACGATCTCCCCTCCCATTGAAACTACTATTAGTGTGCCCTTCAGCAAGGCATTTAACCCTCAACTGCTCCACGTGATCTGGTTACTCTCCTGCATAAAGCCTGCATTTATACTGAGCGGCTCCCTTGTCTAAATGTGGTTCGGTTTATGAACTAGAGACAGCTTGGGTGCTGAAAAGACCTGCGTCTGTTAAGTTATTTAAATGAATTTCAACATAACCAAGAAAAAGGAGCACTGCATTTAAATCTGGCTTACATTTCAAACTTTTTAATATGTTTAAAAAGTGATTTTTTGTTCTTTTAGCACAAAGTCAGGAGAAGTTAGAGAAGAAATGGTTTTGGTATGATTTTTTTTTTTCAGTACAATAATGAAAAGACTGAAGCAGTAAATGATTGACTGCTTTTTTGATGAGCTCCTCAAGCGCACAGTTTCGTTTACAATCACAAACACACAAACACACATTCCTTTGGTGCACACAGCCAGCATGTGCTTACTGTAATACGTACACGAAATGAGTAACTGCGCTCATACCACAAATGCCCTCGTTTCCTCTTTTCTTTTCTAAAATATAAATCTTCAGAAAATAAGAACAAAATGATGATAGCCAAACAACAAGATTCACAGGATTACTTTTTGTGCTCACAGGGCACAGAGGTCTGGTCACTGACAGTACCGATGTGGTTTAGAAAGCTACAGCCATAAGCCAAAATCACAGATTTTACTAACCACGTCTTTGCAACTGGGAGTCAGTTTGACCTACAGTCTTCTCTTTCATCCCTTTTACTTCTTTTTGGGGGGGATTAAAAAAAATATCCCATAAATGAAAATATCATTCAAAAATTACAAATATAAGCAGAAAGTTACACTTGCTGTGCTGTCACACCTTAAGCTATTAGCATGAGCGGGAACATAGAGAGACAAATTTTAAACCTTCTTTTATTTTGAACTTGATTTCTGGCTGTGGATCACGCCAGCTGTTATGTCTGATCGAGTTGAAGTTTAAGGTGAACAGGCTGCCCACTTTCTTCCTGTCCGTTCAATGATAACAGTCGTACAGCACAGTGAAGATTTGTTCTCCCTGTGAATCGATGCTAATCACATCATTGTGCTGCCCCGTCCCCCATGTTTCTCTCTGGGGTTTCACACTCCTCTCTGGCGTTTTCCTCCACACCCGCTGATTCTCTCGCTCTGTCTCCATTTCTTCCCACCCCCCTCCTGTCTTACCTCATCATAAGGGAGGTGAAGCCATCTGAGTCTATTTGCACGCGAGCCAGCCTCCACATGGGTCAGTGCTGTGCAGATATTGTCACCGCAAAGAGTTCCCATCATGCATCTGTCATACATTATTGCTACAGAGTATGCCACAAACTGCTTTCTACTCCATGTTTTATTGAGATGTGGGAGTTTGTTGATTATTATAACAGGACAGATAATCTTGTTTTCATTTTTTGTTATGAATACTGTACACATAGATTTATTTATTTTTTTTTTGGGGGGGGGGGGATCAATAATGAACCAGCCTTAGACTTTTTCAGATCAAAATCAACAACTGAAATTGGAATTAGTTATATCTTTGGTCATGATTTGGGCCATAGACCACTTGTTCCATTTGGATCCAATTTAGACCAGAAGATCAAACATCTGGACTGAAGAAAAAAGTCTGACAATTTAATAAGCTGTTGATATTTTCTACAACAAAAATATTCAAACCCTCTTCATAAAAAAGTTTGCTTCTGTTTATTGAGATTTGCAGACTTTCATTTATACATAACTCTCTTAAAGTCTCACCATAATATTTCAGTTGGGTTGAACTTGGTTAGGACTTTAACTGGGCTATTGCAACACCTTGATTCTTTTTCTTTCTCAGCTATTCCATTGGAGATTTACTGGTATGCTTGAGATCATTGACATAGTTTTGATCAAGCTTTAGCTGTTTGACAGCTGGCCTCACATCACAGCCTAGAATACTTTGGTATACAGAGGAGTTCATGGTTCAGTCAGTGATTGCAAGTCTAAATCATCACCTACTGATATGCTGTTTTTTGGTTTTCACTAAATGTGGTGCTGTGCATTATGGCCAGACGTTTCCACTTTGGTCTTGTTTGTCTAAGGGAAATTTGTCCAGGGGTTTTATGGTTTGCTCAGATACAGCTTTGCAAACCTAAGTTGTGCTGTCATGTTCTTTTTAGAGAAACAAGGCTTCATCTTGGCAACCCTTCTAAACAAGCCATACGAGTCCATTTGATTTTTTTCCACATGATAGTATAATGCAGACTGACACAGGTTACAACTACCAACTTTATTAAACCTATTTTGTAACGTCTAAAATATAAAACTTCCATTACCGCACAACTAAATCTGTAAAAGACAAAAACATTGGTCCAGAGTGAAGATTCAACCTTTTGAACTTCTAAAGGTGACCAACGTTTCAGTTTCCCAATAAATGTCTGCATTCCCTCAGACACTGATCCACATGACACTGCTACAAGTACAGGAAAAAAAAAGACAACTCAGATCATGCAGATAAAGGAGTAATGTGATATATTTATTTATCTGAGTCATCAATACTAGCACTAGTGTTACACATACACCCACAAGACTATGACCTTTAATTCTGCTGCAGAAATGTTACTAAATATGTAATGTGGTTTTCTCTTCCTTTGTGTTTGTCTGTGTGTATATGTGTGTGCCTGCATGACTACATGCTTGGTTGTGGTGTATGTGTGTGTGTGTGTGTCCATGCCTTCTTTCACAGCTCCTGCCAACGCCCAGATTGTGCACTCGGGCGCAGCATGTAACGTCAAAGATGATAACATGAGTGAGAGAATCTACACAATCAAAGAAGGAGACACACTAGTGCTTCAGTGTATTGTTAAAGGACATCCACGACCCCAGGTAAGCTCCAAGATCTCCCACTGGGCATTTATTAAAATGTGCATTTATACAAGCAGTATATGTTCTTGGTGATCCGCTGTGACCTTCACTGAGTGAGCAGGTACGTTCCACCTCTCTTGCTCAATGATACCTTGACAGCAATGTCTCTTGTCATTCTAAAACATAGTTTTAGCAACCATATGGGCTACTCTCATTTAGTCTGATGAATGTTTTGATGTAAACTGTGTTTGATATATTATCTATTAAAATGCATTTATATAGTTTATTAAAACTGGCATTTATTTGCTATTTTCCCAAGACAAATATAAGAAAGCCTAAGGTCATGTGAAGATGATGATGTTGTTATAATGCATGAACACCTCCTCAAAGCTGGGAAAATTCAACTTTGTTTACATGTAGGGACTATTTTCACTGCAGCACTTTCAGGCAAAACATGCTGGTGACTGAAAACACTTCAGGCAACATGGACACATTTTATCATTACCATCAGTTGCCCTGTACGCGGTAGCATAAATAATATGAATCACCAGTGAGTCATTACTTATGTTTATCGTGTCATTGTTTTGTTTGGGTTTAGTCACATAATCTCTTAATTTACTCTGTTTACACTGGAATTAACTAAAGCCATACTTTCCTTTGTTCACTCTGTGAAACATTTAAGCCAACTCCAAACTTGTTACATACACACTTTAGCACCCTTTTAGTATCATTTTTATCTCATTTGAATGAGCAACTGATGACCGTGTTTCCACCTGCACATTTCACAATAAATATTACTCTTCCTACAGTATTGTTCAAAATGTAATTAAGCCTATAGAGAAGGATTACCTAATGGCTCTTCACTAAAATTGTGCTGAAGCTCAAGGTCATGGTCACACTTGTCATTTTACAAGCAATAACATGTGAAGTGAGGTGGTTTTCTGAGCCATCTCAGCTACAATGCCACTGGTGTTCTGGTTTTACAGGGAGTTTAGTACATGAACTCTGTTTTACCTGCAAAAGGATGTATTTTAACCAAAACAGTTACCATTTCTTAAACCAATCCAGTTTAAACCATCTAAAGTATTCAGAATACGTTACGCTCATTGAGTAATGTAAAGGAATACGTTACAAAATACATTTTGGACCATGTGTTCTGTATTCTGAAACAAGTAGTTTTTTTGTGCCTTATCCTAAATAAGGAAACATTGAAAACAAAAAGGAAAAAAAAAGAACATCAGATATTAATAGTTCAGACGGGACTGGAATCCCAGCTTGATGGGCAAAAGCCTAGCGATCAGCTTATGCCTCTGCCCACCCACTTTTGAGTCCAAATAGCCTAGAGCGTGGTCTTTTCTCACTATTTCTGTGAATACACGTATATATCTTGGTTTGTATGTGACAAAGAAGGAGAAAGAGATTCAGTACATGTAATTTTGCCCTTTAAAATGGTTTTGATGAGTAGGGGCAACTTTATATAAAGAATCTGCTTTCTGACTTAATGTCATCAGTTAAGTTCTACGGAGTGATTAAAATGGAAAAATCTGTACTCTGTACTTAACCTCCTAAGACCCGCACTCTTCCACCGCATGCATTTTTAATTTCTCTTTGATATTTGGGCTGATTGGGACCCAATGAATGTAAAAACAAAGAATTACCAGATTTTCATTTTTTTTTTTACCAGATTTTTGTTCCTAAGAAAAATGAGAGCCTCATATGAGGATATTCGTTTAAAATTTTGATAGAACAGTAGCAGTATAATGACCTCGTAAGTGGATATCAGGCCTTTGTAGAGCAAAATTAAATATTTTGGTGTAAATAACCCAAAATATGATGTCCACATATGTGGACGCCAGGTCCTAGGAGGCTAAACTGTTTCAGTTCAATTAAAACACCTGCCTTTAGCGAGGCTAACTCTCCAGCTACAGTAATGGATCTCTTGTAAATGACAAACTATATTATTATTATATTATAGTTATATTGTACTATAAAAATAAAGTTCTCAAAACTAGCACAAGAATGATCACATGTACTGTGAATATAAATAAGTAATGGGTATATATGAACCTACATTAGAAAGAATTGAAGAGGATGAAACCATTGTGCATGCTAGGCTTTGCGTGCATTAGCAATTTGTATACTTAAAGGAGGATTGCTTTAATCTTTTATAAAGACATATTTTACATACACAGTATGTACATATAAGCAGTCCTTAAAATATATGACCATACTAACACCAAATATACGCATTAACAAAAAGTGAAAAATACTTTCCAAACAGCACGCTCATAAAACTTGAGCAGGAGGTGCAGTCCACCCTCGACCCATCTGGCTCCCTGGGTTGAACCCCAGTGAAACATTTTGCATCAGGATCTCTCTGTGAGCATACATCTGTGTGAGCGTACATAGCTAGATGAAATGAAATGAACTGAGGTGACTGTGGAGGGGTTGTGTGTGTTGTGTGTACTTGTGTGCAAGTGTGTGAGGTGAGAAAAGCAGTGTTCCTCACGGGTGCATGTCCACTGGCATCACATCAGCATGAATAAAACAGCGCCTGTGTCTAAAGCCTTGTTTTCTTCTATTTGTGTGTATGTGTAACTCGACGATGGATGTGTATGAGAGTGTGTGTTTAAAAAAAAAAACACAACAAAAAAGGGCTTGATTGCATGACTCTGCAGATGCAAAACAATCATTTGTACAACAGGCGCAGAGTCTAATTACATACCAAACTGTTGACCTTACCTGCCCATACTAAGAGTGGCTGTCTTTCCCATTTGTTTCCTCCAATTCTCTCTGTCTCTGTGACTCGCTTGCTCTTGGATACAAACATAGACACACACACATACAGATGTAGACTTTAAATTTACAGGCCGCGTTCCCAGAAACAAATGCAACTTTTAATAAAACTTTTATTTTCAGCAACGCTGGAATAATCATTACACAAAACATACTCTGCATAACACATACTACACAAGTTCATTCCCCTAGAGCAGTTCAAAGATGTAGGAAATTGCGTCAGTGATTGCTTGTTCTCTTGGTCGGAGGTGGAACTGTATTTTGAATAATGATCACTTTGGTCACATTGTCAGAATGTAAAATATATATAGCGTGTGCACAGACAAGATGTACAGTGCCTCTGGCAAAGAGACATCAGTTGAGTTAGTGCATGTGCTGCCGTCAGTGAGGCAATGTGTATGTAGATGCAAACAAACAGATAGAGGCAGTTAGAGACGGAAAAGACAAATAAAGAACTAGTGAAGAAGTGCAGCTCAGGAAACATTTGCATTTCTCTGTCCTTGCACCAGAAATGGAATGAGAAGTAATATATCTTTATTATATCATTCACATTCAAAGTTGAAGAGGAAAATATATATGTAAATTGCTTGACAATTTTATAGATATTCCAAATAAAAATAAAAATATGATTATTTAGTCGATCAAACTTGAAGAAAATAAGTTAATTACTATGGCCACTGTGCTTTTGTTCATTTAGACATCATTGTGAGTATTATTAAAAACATCCACGCCAAGGTCCGAGCACTTCTAAACTTTTAGTTGCTTTTGTTAGTGTTAGATTCCATGATGTCAAATGGCACCTGGACCCATTGGATTTACTACTGAGCTACTCCAAGTGTAGAACAGTCAGTCACCTTGGATTAAAGAGCAACATCCTGATATTTTTCTAAAACCACTCTTTACAACATATTTTAGAAGCTGAAAGCCACCAGCTGTCAGAATTGTAAGGTCATATCCATGTTGTGTGAAATGAAGAGTTAAGGATGTGGAACAGGCTGATGGACCAGAGCTGTTTAGCTAGAGCTATTTGAAATTATTAACTCTACCAAAGGTTATAGGTTTTACCCAGCTTCGTAATGCAATTTGCTAATGTAGTAACAATAACAATTCAAATGAACAATAAGCTGTAATGTAAAGTGAAACCACATACAAAATGCACTACAAAGACAGGCGAAGACAGAGCTAAGATACAAACACAGAAAGAGAACATAATGGGTCAGTGTGGGGTTAATAACAAGGAATTATGGCGGCACTGGAGAAGTCAGATCCTTTCTTAGTTACATTGTGCTATAGCTGTGTTGGTTTCTGCCTTAATTATTCATTGTGCAAGTGCAAAATACAACCCTCAGAGATCTGGCTGAAAACGACACAATATTATTACAGTTTCTGCACATTTGTGGGCAGCCCCTTCCTGATTTGATTCCTAGCTTCCACCACATCCCAGAAGTACCATTTAAGTACAGTGAACTGAGAGACCAGACTGTAATGATATGAGCTGTGAAATACTGAGCGTTGCCATTATAAGATGTTTACAGTGGACAGAGTCAGCAACAATGCTTTTGTAGACTTCAACATTCAAATTATGCTCTATTTGTACTAAGGGGCTCAAAAATACCCTAAACCCTTCCCTAACATCAGGACTTATGCACAAATTCTGATCCTTTCATCTCACTGTCTTTCTGTCTTTATGTGACATGAGTGGCACCTGGTGTGTTCATCTGATGCTGTGGTCCATTAGGGGCCCTCTAAGCCCGTTCTTTTAACCGGTTATTTGTTTTACTGTTGCCTTTCCATCAACTTGAACAAATATGGTGATTTTTCTCTGAACTCTGCCATCAATAAAGCGTTTTCACCATGAGCCACTGCTCACTTTTTCCTGTTTTGAACCATTCTCTGGAAACTTTAGAGATGGTTGTGTGTAAAAATCCCAGTAGATCGGCACTTTGGAAAAATCCTCAGTCAGCCACACCATCAACAACTATACCACATTTTGTTTGTTTTTTATGCAGATTTGATCATTTTTCAGTTGTGCATACATGCTGCAAATCTTTTCATATATCACATCCAAAATAATGTTCTTTTGGATTCTGATCTGGTGATTAGAGAGGGAATTTGACGGCCATGTTATTGAGTGATTGCATAAAGATAGCAGCATAAACCTGTTACTGACAAACAGGTGTGCTAGTGTTTTGTTAGTGTTTTATGCTACCTTCATTAAGGGAACATGAAACACATCACATACAAAAACCAGAAAAAGATTTTTACTGTTACAGTGGACGTAAACGGTGAGAGTGTTGACCTCTGTCCGAGTGTGCTCTGCTTGAATAGCACACTGTAGCATTCTGCACTGTGTCCCATTGGGGTTACAGAGTTTCCACTGATCTCCTTTGGCTGTATTGATAACTTGATCTTTGTCACCCCAGCTTCTCCTCCATCCATCCTTACTTCTCATGCAGTCTCTTCCTTACACATATTGAATCTCCAGTTCTGGCAACACACAAAGTTGTGGTTTCAGGTATTTTTTTTCTGGTACATTACATTTTATACATTAGTCATAGTGACTAGACTAAAAATGAAAGCTCACAAAGCCGTTTTTGTCTGTTTGCTCTAACATGTTGCACTTTTGTAAACGTTCACAATAGGCATCCAACCTATAAGGCTCAGGGATTCTTTGGATGAAACGTCGCTAATATTAATCCAACTTATGATGTTTTTAGCCACAAAAAGATAATATTACTACTTTAAAATCATGTTCTTGCAACCTGTAATAGAAAAATACAAGTTAATGCAAGTTGTTGTACAATTGTCTATTTGTTTAACTATTATCTGACACATGTATGAACTGTCTTTATCAGTATATAGGAATTTGGGGTGTGAAACAGACTCTTTGTATGATCCTTAGGAGAGAAGAAGCAGGTTCGGAATAATTTTATGTTCTGTGAAAGTAAAGCTACTTTCACTCCAGACAGACAGCAGATATTCTATGTATGTGATAAGCCAAGCTTTATAGGCTGGGGGTTTCTTTTTCCTTTGTTGCCACATACCCACAACAAAAGAAAAGAAACCCTTCTGGACCCCTTTGGACCCTTCATAAAGGTTGAATAAAGAATATAGGAAGACACTAGGAGTCTTACAGTCTGTAATTTAACTCAGATTTCTACCACAGTCCCTCCACCAATTTCATGCAATGTTCTGGGGATTTTGCTTTTTCTTTTCTCAACCTCTACCTTTACATGTATATACATGAAAAAGTGGGGAATAGTGCTCTCTCTTCATTACTATACTTTCCATATTTGCTCTTTGCAGGGCAGAGAGATCCCAGAACAGAGCGATAGAGCCTGATATATATTTTTGCAGTCTTCTTCTTATTATATTAGCTCTGCCTGAAATTCTTTTTATATGAAAGCTATATGATGCACTATGACATGTGAAAACATGTGGCGAAAGATTATTAAAAGAAGAAGTGTCAGTATTTTCAAAACTAAGAAATATCTAAATAAAGTATGGTCAAAACCATTTAAAACAGTTTATGTGGTGTTATCTTTCTTAGCAATTGTATAAAGCTACCAATGTTTTTATGAAAAAGAAAATGAATATATGTATAGGTAATGCTTTATGTTGTATATGCACGACTTGATAACAAAGTAAAAGTGCTGCTTTGCGGGTAGCTCATAGTGTAATACATAGAAATATTACAGAAATAATCTTATTTCTTTTCTGTTGGATCATTTCTGTTTGTTTTCCATAGGAGTAGAACTGTTTTCATCTTATTTTGGAGCTGGTCGCTTTATTCTGGTGAATGTTCACCTCATGAAGAAGAAAAAGAGATATGACAGCTACTGCAGTGAACTGCGTCCTTCCCCCACTCCCCATCCTAACTGGGAAGTTTGTATTGGCCTCTAGGTGTTGGCAGACAGGCAAGATGTTCCAAGTGTTCTGGCAGCTTTGTTATTATTAATGGCTGTACTCTATTCTAACACGAATGTCCTCATAATGCTCTCTGTTTTCACCCTTCAGAGAAACAATAGACTTACAAATTTATGCTGACAACATTTTAATGCATTTATTAATAAACACACCCACTCCATAGCAGACCACACTGACTCTTTAGAAACATTAGGGCTTTATATTTTATTAATCACGAGTTGTTTCATACCAGTTCAGAGTGTTCTGCCTGTCTCTGGTTTCTGGCTTTGTGAGGGAGCTACTTGTCCCACATTTTGATGAGTCGATTTAAGATCACAGGAATATGATGTATGAGTTCTGATTGGCAGTGGCTTTTCCTACATTTTCAGTCCACATGTATTACCATTAAAGACTTTTATACTGTGTATTATTTTTTAATGCAAGGACCATTTTATTCGCAAAAACTTTCATCTGTGCCTTCTCGGAGCGAGATGATTCACTTTCTCCGCTTTTTCTCTCTCACTTCAGCTTGCTCAGAAGAAGGAGGATCCAATTTAGCCATGTGAGGCCAGCCCAATAAATAGCTTCTTTACTGAAAATGAGACTGATTGAGGATTTATCCAATCCTTTATCAAGACTGATTGTTTACTTTTGCCTGAGCTAGATTGGATTGAAATGGGAGCTCTCACCCTGATCCATACAGAGGAGAGAAAAATCTAATCATTTCTTTCTTTGTCTATGTCTTTCTTTGTCTATGTCTGTTTTCCTCTTTTTGTTGCTGCCTTCTCCTTCATATTGTCTCAGTCTCTGCTTTCTCCTTTTTATCACTCACTACAAGTCATTTCTTCCCTTTACTCTTCTTTCGTCCTTGTCTTATCCTTCTCTCTTCCACGCTTATTTTTTCTTCATCCTGTCCCTGCCTATATCTCCTTAAATTCCCTATTCCACACTGCCTCTTTTTCTGTTCATTTTAAGCTCTCACTCTCATTTCTATTGTCTCTGTACTTCAGACCAACTGCAACAAAGCATATATCAAGTCAAAAACAGTTTAGCTCACGGACCATCTTACTTTGGGAAAAGTCAAACTGTATGCATATTGTGTTCGCAGAAAACAAAACAACAGGACCATACTCACCTCTTTGTTTTGTTTCATGGCAAAAATGACCTTAGACAATTTTAAAAGAATGAGTTTTTCAAGACAAGGTGACACGTTGCCTTTCTGCTACGCTGTCCTTCTGCCAACCTCATTGGTTATACCCACAAATATTGTAAGACTCTTTAAAGAAAGAAGGAAAAAGAAATCAAAGTATGTACACAAGGAAAAAAAAATCAGTGTTAGAGGTCACCTACAAGGTGCTCATAGCATCACTCAAGTTAACTCCTGAGACAGCGGGGCTTTTAGTTAACAAAGCACTGTAGTCTCGCTCACAAAGCTTTTCTTGTTACACACAAATAGAGCTCGCACACACACTCTCACAGCTTCTTCAAAAACACAATAGGAGAGTAAATGGTTTTTCTGAAAGTGATTCCTACCTCCTTATTATTTATTCATGGGTCTTCTGGTCATTGCAACCTTGAGACTTGCATGGGTGTGTCCGTGCGTGATGAATTCTATACGAGGAAAAGGTAGAGAGAGAATTATAGATGAGAAAAGTGGAGAGGCAGAGAAAAAAGAAGTGGGAAAGAGGAAGGAATGGAGGGAGGAAGATGAGGGCTGCGGTCTGGAATATGGTTTTGGATTTCTGCCCTTGAGGGGTGAGTGGAATGCGATCGATAGTGAGGCTGAAAGCAAGGCTGATCAGGTGGCAGCACGAGGCTGCACAGGCACTCAGCAAGAACACGACCTAGACACAAACAAGGTCACTGCTTGACCCCTAAGTGGATGGAGAGGAAGAATGAAGAGGAAGATGAGAGCAAGAAAAGACAAGAAAGATGGAGAGAAGAAGTCTGAAAAAGACAGGTTAGGGGAGGAAGAAGAAGAAGAAGAAATGGACTTGGAACTAAAAACAATCAACTCTCCTTTTTTTATTGCAGTAAAAAAAATACAAGGATATGATGAAGGGACATGAAAATTTTAAGGACTTGATGAAGGAGATAAAACACGATCGTGATTAACTTGAAGCATCAAAAAATTGCATAAATAATTGGTAACATGTGTAAATAATCTCTGCATGACAAAGCCAGCAAAAAAAGACAAGCAATCTTTGACTTACTTTCATGATCTCTTTGAAACCGTAAGAAAAAAGCATGTTTCAGCATACACACCACCCAGGTAGTTTCACTTTTAGACATGTGGTTGAATACACAAAAACATGTCTGTCATCAAGATTATGAATGTGAATACCAACTGAAAACCAAGAACAAACGAAAGACATCTTGAGCAGAGATAAGAAAACAAACTCTAACAAGATAGATGAATTGCAATGATAAGTGCTGCACGGTGCAGAGGACATGCTGACCACTAATAAAGGAGAAAGAGAATCGAGGCATGAAGATGAGGTGGGAAATTGTGCTTATTATGTAGACGGAACTACTTGAGTGTATTCCAAACTCAACAGCAGATGACAATAAATTACAAGATGAGGCAGAACATCTGCTTCAGATCTTGTATTTCACATGCTCCATAAAAAGGCATTGGTTGCGATCCATTTTGTTTTGTGGAAGGTCATTCTGTTGTTATGCTGTCTACAAGCTTAAGTATTTAGAAGCGTTCACATCCACTGAATGAAATGTGTGCCTCATTTATTTTAAACAAGTACAATTAGACTTTTTTAAAAAACTGTTATTTTTCATGGTAGTTCCACTCAAGTTGTTTGTGAACATGCTTTCAATTGTGTTCACAAACTTTTTTAAGCATTTAAAATTTACCTTTGGCTGGGCCAATAAAGAATAGTCATATCTTGTCCTAAAGACACTCCAGCACCGTAAACTATTATCTAAAGTTTATTGATTATTAAAACTAACGAATCTAATGAATCCAGTTTAGCAATCTTCAAGGCTTTCGTGCCTTCTATTTCCATCTTTTTGGCAGGTTCGTCTTGCTTGCTTTAGGATGTTGGAATGAGAAAACTCCCTTTTTTAAAATGAATTTGCAAAACATGCTTCCATGTTTATGTCGTATTATTACTAAATAAAGAACAGTGTGAAACTGTCCAGTTTCATCGGCTTATATTGGAATGACTTATTGTTTGTTAAAGAAGCAATTTTGAAGCACTACTGTTAGTTTATAGACAAGCGGATGCTTTGAGGCCAAGCTTACTTTTAGATCTGCTGTTATGAGCCATTCAGACTTCTTTGATTTGAAACTAAACAACAAACAAGTGAATTCAACAACCCAAGGCCTTCTCCAACTTTTTGTTTTTAAATCAGTGCCTATAATTTCTCTTTTTCACTGTGTTTAATTGATATTATATCTGAACAAAGGATTCATATGTGGGCTATTGTACATACATTGTAATTTTCTACTTTTTCCTTGCTTCTTATACATTTATGGCATTTGTGTGTTACATTGCCTTTTGGCTTCATGAAGATGTGTTTGAATAGATTAGGATATATCTACTTGGCTAATCAAGTCTGTCACATAGGGATGCCTCTTTAAAGTGTAGCTTTTGTGTCATGTCTGCATATCACTTCACTCTTGTTCAGCCAAACAGCTTTTCTGTGAGTGCAAGGGTCACTGTCCTTGACTGCTCGAGACATTGAGAGAGAACACAAACACCACATCAAATTAGATCTCAAAACAAAATACTTGTGCTGCTGATGTGCCTGGATGAAGACCTCTGTATTGGACTCTTCCATACCTTTTCTGTATGTTTGAGTGTCTCTGGAGTGTCTGCTGCCGTGGTAACACACACTGTGCTTTGTAGATGAAACCCTCTCTGAGACTAAAAATAATAAAGTTAAGGTGTAAACGTCTGTTCTTACAAACTAAAATGAAACCACAGGAAAAAAGCAAAGTCTGTATTGACTAGAGACTAGACAGTGAGAGACAGGTATGTGTGCTTGTTTGATGATGTATGTTTTATTTATAAAGTATATATAAAGTAATATTACATTTTAAGATTTTTTTATTCTAGTTTTTTTCAGGCACTTTCAGAACAGAAGCAGTTTGCTGTGGCATTTGGAACATCATTATGAATGCTGTGCATGCATCCAGTGATTTCCTGATTAAGATGTTTTTTTCACGCGTGGGATACGGGTCTTGGTTCGCAGCACAGGTGTTGCATTTGTTTCCCACTTAAACGATTTGAGCTCTTTGTGGGGAAAAAATTGAGATAGCTTTGTTGAAAGCTAGAGCCGCAGAGCTTTTTCAGTCTAAGCACAGGTCAAAACCGTGGATGTTCTGACTTTATTGGTCGATCTGTGCTTTAATTGATATCATAAGGCAAAGTAATCCATAAGATTCTTTTTCTTCCCTTGTGTGTAAGCCTTCTTCAGTTTCTCATTTCTCAGCAGCCTGACATCATCTGATCAGGACATACTCAAAAAAAAAAAAAAAAGATGGCTATGCTCAAATTTCTCCATCCTATGCCATGCTTGTAATAATTAGCCATTACTCATTACAGCTAACACATCCAACATGAGCAGAGTGTGTTAGGTAGCAGCTGACACTGCAGCTGACGGCTGTTGACACTTTGGAGAGAGCTCTGTATATCTGCTGATGCGGTCTGCCCCTGTTTGTTTTCTTCTGACTTAAACCATCTGATGGTCAAGCAAATGTTGAGCAAACTATTGAGACACTTCCAGAAATGTAAATGGTGCATTTCTTTTTACTTGCCCTCAAGAAGGCACATTAATCGAATATTCATAAATCACACGTTTTGAAACTAAGAAAGTGTTGATGTTAAGTGTTTTGACATCTGTATGCTATGCAGACAAATGTAAATGACTTTGTTAACACATGCATTTATTTTTATTATTTTCAAGATTATGACTTTTTTGTAAATGCTGATGATTCTTCTGATTCCTGTAATGTTATCCCAGCCTTAGTTTCATATTACAGAGGCAAAAAGAGTGATAAAGGCATCCATATTGTATGACAAGGTTAGAGAGAAGGATGATGTGTTCAATATCAATGAGTCAGTTTTATTGAACTTTTTCTCTGTGATCTGTGCACAGAGGCATGGCTGATGTTCCATACAAACAGAGTCATTTTTTGTGTTTTTTTTTAATGGAGTGATACACGGAGAAAACCGGGAACCACTCTAAACAAATATGTTTATTCTATTGAGGGGTAAAAGGAAAGAAAAAGGCCTTAAGCTCATCATCACATAGTAAAGGAGTTAATGGAATAATAAGCAGTAGACCAGATTGTGATGCACATAGGCAAACTCTGTTCTTTAACTTATATTTATTACTTGCCGATGCTGCTAACTCTTTTAGAAACCCACGTATTTCGATTCTCTTGCAAATACTCTCCATCCACTTCTGCTCTGCTGTGACAGATAATTAAAAGAGATATTTCTATGCAGTAGATGTTTTGACTTATGCTGCATGTCATCCACACCTTGTCACTTTTAGTTATTCAATAAAGCCATTGTTCATAAACCAGAGCTGAGATAATTACTTCAGTGTTTATCAGTTCAAGCTGCTGCTGTCAACCTGGACTATGCCTTTTTTCATCATAATTTTACTGATATTCTATTTATTTTCTTTCCCACACTTCCCCTCAGATGTTGCATATTCCGTGCTTGTGCGTGCATTCATGTATGCCTTAGTGCCTGTGTGTGAGTGTGGGTCTGCATCCGTGCCAAGTAGTATTCCCCGATAACAGGATTACCATCTTAAGCCCATTCACGGTAAGTGAGCCAGTTGGACGGATAAAGCACTGTATCGTCAACTCCGCTGGTGCTACATCAAGAAGAGAGTTAGGAAAATTGTGGAAGGCAAGCCTAGCAGGCTCTCTGTGAGTTACTGAGAGGGAATATAAAGGATTCAACTTCTGTAGCGCCACGGGAAGCAGTTGTATCGAGGTGGGAAAGCCTTGCAAGCTAAGCTTTGCCTACAGTAATGTCAAACATGGAAGGATTTAATTTTCACTTTGTTTTACTGAGTGGTTGTGCATGTCCTTGTTTTAAAGGTAAATCTCTCTATTAAGTGTGCAATTTGACTTATTTGAATCAAAGAAGGCAATGTAGTTAAATTACACTATATTAGCAACTGCAAACGTTATTGACTTTAGGTGTGGAGCACAGCAGATGTCCACAGGAGTGACCTGTCCAATTTGTGAACAACATCCAATTTATTCACCATCTGGTGAAGAAATTTTGTTTGCTTGTGTTTTATTTTCATTATTTGTGGCCTGTGAGCTGAATGTTGCAGGTTAGCATAGATAGGAATATGGTAGAAACATCTCAACAATCTTTTTTCTAGCTAAATGTCAGTATTAAGGCCTCTGATGTATTATTGTGTTGTTCTGTCAGTTTCCAGTTTGAACAACAGTGCAATGGTGTCTTACAGGCACTGGACCATATCTGCTAGATCCTGCTGATTCTCTCTGATGTGTCAGTTTGAGGAGTGAAGTGAGAACCGTATGGTACGATGCAGAGAGGGGGGAACGTGTTTGTGTCGTGTCGACATGTAAAGTAAAAATGTGAAGGAAAAATGCCAGAATCATAGAGGGACAGAATTAAACAGAGACGGGCTGAGAAAGAAAGGAGATAATAAGGCAAAGAACACATAGAGACACACAGTCGAAAACAAATAGACAGAGAAATTTGACAGTTCTCTTCTCCTCTTCTCTTCTCTTCTCTTCTCTTCTCCCCGTATGTCTCATTTCTTCCTAAGCATGCCATCAATGTTTCAGATCCATATTCATCATGCATAATTAGTGCCTGCTGTCGTTCTCTCTTTTCCTTTTCCAGAATTTCTGATTTCAGGCTGTATCTTTTGCCAGTATAGGTACAGTAAATCCATTAAAATCCAATACAACAGCTCTATAATAAATCCCTCCTTTACTCAAAGCTTATAATGTTTAGTGTTGTTGTCACTGTGAGAAAGAGCCATTTATTCAGCTGTCTGGACATTTTGGAAGGATGTTGAACATTAAATGCTCTATATTAAGTGTACTGAGGATTATAAGCTTCAAAAACTGCTTTTTATCAGGGCCCTTGTATTGGATTTCAGTAGTTTTAGCAAGGTGTGTGTTTCTAATCCACTTGGACCTGGTATTGTTCAAATTTCCAACTGTATTGTGGATCACAGCATATTTACTGTGGCTGGTGAAGCTTTGAGCTGCTCAGAAAATGTTAACTTGCTAGTTGGGTCGCAATATGTTTGACACTGACAACCAGGTTTGTTTATTTGAATCAAATAAATACGAAGTGTCCATGATACTTTCCAAAACAACTTATCGAAAACATTGTAGCTGCAGTATGCACACGGCTGGAGACGACTGCTGCTCAAGGTACCAAGAGTTCATCTTTAAGGCAAAGTTAAGAGTGTTTCACTAAACAATATTAACTCAAAATTATGTTAGACATATCATATGATTAAATGGATAAGTTATCAGTCTTAATGGTTTTAATGGTGTGGAAAGTGTAATGCACTGTTTGGAAATAAATGCTCTAAGATGAAAATACTATAGACGAATAACACATTGCACTTGGCCACTAATGGAAAATTTACTAGCTTATTTACGTCTGACCAGTATTTTAGTGCATTCTATGACCACATTCAAAGAAGGCCTAATGACCAACCCGCCCACCTTCCTTACAAACACCAATTGGCCCCTAAACCTTCACCTGAAATATTCTGAAAAGGTTGTTCTTCTTTCCTTGGCGCTGTTTCTATGCTCCTGTTGAAACATCTGTGCCCTAGACAGCACACAGATCACCACCTGAATACAGAAAAAGTGAACAAAACTGACGCTTTTCATGTCAGGCTCAATCCAATGGGACACCAAAACTTCCCTTCACATTACACTTCTAACCGAATGTAAGAGCTAATATTATAAGTCTCTGACTCAACAAATGTGTCTTCATCTCCCAGCATGTGCATGGGGGAGTAAGTCTGGGGAAATATGTGTCTTTCATGTGTGTAAATGGAGGTGTATGTAGACACAAAATCTGATGACAAGTGAGTGTTTGGCTTTCCTGTACTTTGTAAAGAAATAAAAGAAAGGTATCGAGCAAAGTGCCCAGACAGGGATAAGATGAGGGACTAAGAGAGATATCCAGACCAATCTGTCAGGACTGCAGTAGGGGAAAAAAGGCACTGGCTATTGAAGGAAAAAGAAAAGAGAGGAGTGTAGAGGGAGGGTGAAGGAGGTCAGAGAAAGAGAGTGCAGGTGATAGTTTTAAGCTGCTGGTGTCGCAGGCAGATAAAGGCTTTTCTGCCGCCTGGTTTGTCATCTGCATTGCACACAATATCTCCTTTATTCACAGTATCACCTCCTTCTATTTTGCTTCATCTGCCACCCTGGTGGAGCAACTCCTAGTGTGATGCACTTTTTCTCTTCCCATCATACAGCTGCCAGCAATACAACATATATCATTCCCTCTTATTCTTTTTCTTACTCACTCTCGCAGGCTGGGAAAAAACCCCCCGCCCCGATATCTCACTTACACATGCAGACCTTATTTTTCTCTCACACATACCTACTATTTCTATCCAAGTAAAACTCCTTCCTTACATATTTTGTCTCTCTTTACCCTGCGATCTCCTTATTTTACATTATTCTTAGCAGGGATATTATGGAAAACTCAAATGTTGCATCCATCCCCACAGACTTTATTCAATATTTTGAGTGCAGTACATTATCAAGATTTCATGTTCAGCCTCATTTTTATATGCACAATTTCATCATGTATACACCCATCATCAAGCACACAAGTGCCTTTAACTGAGATGTAGTATATTTCTCCCTAAGTTTAAATTCTTAGTACATAATCTTGTCATTAAGATTCTAGTAAACTTGAGCCTAATGGTCCTGAACTTAAAACCTATGAATAACTCTAAAATGCTACTTCTACAAAACTTCAGCAAACAAAGTGTTCACAATTTGTATCTTTTAATCCTTGCGTATAAAATGATACGCAAATGCACACTTCATGCTCACTTTCACTCTCTCCCTTTGTGTGTCTCAAAAAGGTCCACAAAAGACACCCACACACAAACACGTGCCCTCATCCAAACTAGAGCCACTAAACCGTGGACAGACAGGGTTCGCTTCATTGCTCACCTTGGCCAGTTGATCAATGGCAGTCTGTCTCCTCCAAATCCCTCCCACAAACAGAGCTGAATAAACAGACAGAGAGCATTTACACAGGCACTGATAATCTGCTAATCCATATAACCTGTTTTCTAATCAACACACAGACAGACACAGACACACACATATGTGGGAGTGAATTGGTAACCAGATATGATGAACAGATCCAGGAACACAAGCAGACTAGAGTGCATGAAAACGGTAATGCACACTTCCACATACAAACGTTTGCATGGACACATACAGACAATCGCTCTATATCAGTGACTTTTGCCTATTATCCTCTCTGACCTCCTTAACAGGACATGGTTGATAGTCTTGCTGAGGTTGATAACAGACAGTAGGGTTAATAGGGATTAATGGACTGTATACACATAGTTATGCAGATACATATGCAAGAGCAAACCATTCCAGTGCTGATGAGTTTGCAGGCTTTTATGCATCTGTGTGTGTGCACGAATGTTTGTGGGTTTGATTATTCAAGTGAAAGTGTCATGTAGCTGTCGGCCGTGCGGTGCTCTCATGGCTTGATAGGATAATTGAAGCGTGGAAAAGCCATATAGAATTTGTCAAAACTCTTAATGGTCTGAGTATCACAGACACCATGAGTACACAGCTTAGTGCTGTTAACTTCCTCTCTATGGAGAACGCAGATTTTATCTCAGTGAAAGAAAACTATGTATAATGTTAATTTGCTATATATGCAATTAAATGACCTACACAGTAAATTAAGGAATTGTCTTTATACAGACAGCATTTCTGCAGGTCACTTCCACTTCTAAATAAAGACTGTTTTAAATGATTAATTAGGTAGGATATTCATCCAACTACTCTTTCAGCATGCTTGTGCCCTCCCCTGCCCCCGCACACACACACACACACACACACGCACACACACACACACAACAAAAAACCCCAACCTTGAATAACTTAATTGCCACAGAAAATTAGAAAGGACTTTCAGATCACTGTTTTAAAACAAATCATGTTGATAAATGAGTATTTGACCTACCAGACAGATATTTACATTAACTTCATTTACTGACAGTGATGCAGTCATTTTTCATTCTGAGGGTCGTACACACTTAAAACTTGCAATGCACTATTACTTCAGTGGGTTGCTAGCATTTAGCGAACATTACAAATTGTCTATCAACAGATAAGAACACTATCTTGTTGTGCTTTGCCAGTGTTTGTTAGTGTCACCACTGCGTGCTATTATTTTATTGGTGTTTTTATAAGATGTGTACTTGCACAAGAATTTTGGGCGCAGAGACTTTTTCTGCTTTTTTGTTTACATTTTTGTTTTTCATGTTCTTAAAGAAGTGCATTTTTGAAGAACTTTGCTCTGTTGCCTTCTCAACATCTTTCTGTTACACTTGACTGATTCTGTCCTTTAACATAACTCACTGCCTTCGACAGCACTTTCGTCTTCTTAACATCTCCACCCTTCCCCCACTCTCTTCAGGTACGGTGGACGAAGACAGCAGGCAGTGCGTCAGACAAGTTCCAGGAAACATCCATCTACAATGAGACACTACGCATTGAGGGCATCCAGAGGGTGCAGGGAGGTCGCTACTACTGCAAGGCTGACAACGGGGTGGGGGTGGCTGCCATCAAGTCCATCCGTGTAGATGTGCAGTGTAAGTGGGCAGGGAGAAAAAGAAAAAAAATGCTCCTTCCACTTCAAGACCACAGCTGACTTTCACTACAGCTATTCCCACCGTTAGAAAAGATCAAGATGGGGAGAGATGGAAAGATTGCAAGAGGAAAGATGAAAGACTGATTGTATGGATGATGAGATTTCAGGTGGGAATGGCTTCCAAGAGTATCTGATGAATTATAGGTGGGTGGATGAAGTCGGATTAGGGGGAGGGGTGATAGATCAAACAGACCTGTAGCATTGGGATACTATAGATAAGAATGCGCAACACATTATTTCATTGAGATATTAGCCATAGGCTTGGGTTATAGAGGACACACTGGGACAACAGTGGACAGTTTACTCCACCAATAAAGTTAAATAAGGTAGGAAGGGGAAAAGGCGTTTTTTTGTCAGATACTCTTGGGGAAATGTGAAGTCTGTGGCACATATCAAGAGTTTAATAACAGTTAGTCCAGGCAGTACGGGCTCCCTAACACAATGTTTCTCAACTAACAAATGTCATGAACTCAAACAGGGTAAGAGAGGAAAAGTAACATCTACAAAATCACATTATTGGCTGCTTAGTCTAAGATGCCCTTAAAGTTTCTTGATCTTTTTTAAATATCCTCTAACTTGCCAATGCCAGCCACAAATGCCAACCAGCTTATCATTCAGAGATGACCTCTCCTTTTCAGACCTTCTTTGACCTGTCCTTGCAGACTTCAGTTTTACAATGGGACTTATTATACTGTATCTTGAAAAAAGGTACTTGGCAAAGGTGCAAAATTCTGCTTCAAATTCTACTTCAGTTCTGCTTCAAGGCTTAAGCAGGTAACAGACATTTTTGAGAGTGACACTCCAATGTTGAAGTGGTTTAACCTGAAACACTGTGCAACATTTGTAAGATCTGTTGCAGTCAAATAAAAATAAATGTATGCTGGAACTGGAGAAAGAAAACAACTGTGAAAGGCCATGTAATGCCAGGACTGCATGCTATTTGTTCATCCACAGTAATTGATAAAATTCACTTAACATGTTTGTTGAGATAAGAGCACGATAACATGATCCAAGGCCACTTGAATGTGACCTCGGTCCATGTTCCATCATCTATTTTTACGAAAAGAAAAATGCTTTTGAAATATTATCTCATGCAGCCAACGTTAGTATCAGCTTCTGGAAACACTTTGTTGTGCCTCCTTAAATGTTAAGGTTAACAGCACTGCAACATTACCTCACAAAAAATGTTGATATCATTTACTTACTAATACTCAGAAAAAAATATTATTGATGATTTCAGAAATATTTATGAATTTTGTTTTCTTTTAAAAAAACTGAGACTACCCCCCCCATTGCCCAACACTGACTGTTTAGATGCAGCATTGTGTTGTAGGGGTCCTGTGCTGCTGCCTGTTTCACTGCCCCACTGTCCCAGTGAGTCAAGGGTCAGGTCATGGTGACAGGTTGATTGAAATGCAACTACATACTCAACACATCAATACTGTTACCCACGTTTATTCTTTCCTGGCATCTTAAAATCCTTATCCATTTGTTATGGCTTCTTACTGCATAAATAGTGTCTTTCTTCATTGATTTAATCATTTTGATGGTGGGTTTATAGACTAATAGAAAGAGGCTGATCTTAAGAGAAGACCCTATAATGTAATGCATCCATTACCTGCCTTTCTTTTGCTTAGTTCATCACTTTTTTTTCCTTCTTGGTTTGCAGGGCATTATGTCTACCTCCTTCAGTGCAAATTCCCAAATTATTTCACCTGTGCACTCACACAAATACACACATCTACAGACACACACACATACATATTCGCACCATGCTTGTCCCTGTAGAATTTGTCGCTTACCCACAACCCTGGCTCAGCCTCTTAATGGGGCTCTCCCTCCTCCCTCCTTGTTCAGTCCCCCTTTCAGCTGATAGTGTTAGTTCTCCCCAGGCGCTAGCTTGGCCCCTGCTGGGGAGCTGGTAATTGCACGGGGCTTGGGTAGTAAACAGGTTGCATTGTGAGTGTAGTTGTGACAGGAGCTCTGTGAAGCTAACCAGCTCTGACGGCCAATGCTTGTTCAATTCCCCTTCCCCCATGCTGCGTTAGACCCAGCGGCAATCAGCCAAGCTTCCTACACAGGGCAACTTTAGTGCTAGAACGATGTAACAATTAGCCCAGGCTACCGGGGGGGAAAAAGGAAGAGAGATATATGAAAGTCGAGGTGAAGATGGATGGGAGAGGAGAGAGAAAGCGGGTTCGAAAGAGGAAGGAAGGAAGAGAGAGAAGCAGGGAAGAAACAAGGAACAGCAACCATTTAGGTTTACTGTTTACGTGATATGAAAAATCCTTAAAGGTCCTGCATGGAGGTCAGTTGGAAAGAGGAAGAACCCCCCCCTCCCAAGTATATTTTATGTATATAAATGCATGGATGGCTAGCAAATTAAATGACACAGTGTGGTTGGTTTGTATGAAGCTGAGCCATTTTCCATCAGAACTTGGAAGTAGATCATATTCTTCTTAGAACAGATACTAAAAGTTACTGCAGCTTGGCACAGTGTATGATTCACATTAGTTTTATATATACCAATGTATTCAGTGACCCCTTATGCACTTCGGATACAAGACTGGGCTGATATTTCAGGCAGATAAGTTTTTCTATCTAATGTAAAAGTGTCTCCTGAGTAACTAAATGAACTGGCACCCACTAAAAATGTTTTTATAATAGATAATTAACTATAGTGCCAATATAGTGCAGAGGGATTGCTATGATCATAGCTATTAAAAGAAAAAAGAAATCAAACACATAATCTTAAATGAATTTTAGTTATCACTATGACTGCTGCTTACTTGGCCAGAATCAGCAATACTTAGTGTTGCCAAAATTTGGATTTTGTAGCTCTAAACAGCTTACAAGATTGCAGCTGGTGGTAAACACAAAAGACAGGTTCAAATAGGTCATGTCAAAAAATTAATAAGAGACATTGCAAATGTCTCTTATTCTGGGGTTTTAATGTCTGGGGTTTTTTCTAAAGAAATGGTGCATAAGAACCAGAAAGGTTTTAGATTTGTAGTCCCAGCAGGAAGAACGAAACTGTGGAAAAAGGAAACACAGTGACACTTCTTATCTTGTTTGCCACTGCCTTTGCAGTGTCTGAGAAAGAAAGAGTGCACACAGTGTGAGAACACTGACCTGGATCCTGCCTATTGGGTTTGCAGGTCAGATCATAGTTACCTAAAGAGTACTTGACCTTTCTTGGTAAAAATGAACAGTGGAAAGCTGAGGTAGTGGTGAGTGATTGCAGTCAAATAGATTCTATTATTATGGTGGCCAAATTTCCGCTGAAATAATGGGGAAGAAAGGAAGGACGAAGAATAACAAGAAGATGGAAAAGAATGAGACAGATGGAAAGAGAAGCCAAAAGACAAATGAAGGCATTAAAAAGGAGGAATGGAATTTGTGAAGGGAAATGAGAGTAGAGAGCCATGCGCATTAGATGCACTTGTGCTTTTCAATTTGGATGGCTCCAAGAGACCGGTTATTGGACTAGAGCAGCGGTCCCCAACCTTTTTTGCGCCACAGACTGGTTTATGCCCGACAATATTTTCATGGACCGGCCTTTAAGGTGTCGCGGATAAATACAACAAAATAAAACTAGTACTGGTACCGAAAAAAAGAAAATTTATTCATAACACACGTGAAAAGACCCAGGAAAACCGAGTAAACGATAAAAACGATAACAAAATAACGCTGAAAACCGATAAAAACCCTGAAAACCATACATTTCAGACCTGAGCCTCAACTCTTGCGGCCCGGCACCAAACGACTCACGGACCGGTACCGGTCCGAGGCCCGGGGGTTGGGGACCGCTGGACTAGAGGGTAGAACATGTTGTTACCTGTACAGGGTGCAAACAAGAGATTTAGCTGTCCCTCTCTCCATCTCTCAGTCATAAAACTGATCTTATCCTCTGTGTCTCAGCTGTTTTGAAACAGCTTTAAAATGTTTTTAAAATGGAGTGACCAAACACTGCTCTTCATATTCACTCTTACCTTTTATTTGTCACATCTTCTTCTTTCTCCTCTTATTCACCCATCTTTCATGTTCTTACCCTCCTTGTTTTTTCTTCCTCCTGCTTCCTGCACACTTACTGCCTTCCTCCATAAACTGCACCAGTGAATGATGGAACAATGTATGTGTGTGTATGTGTGTGTGTGCAAGCACACATCTGCATGCGTGCATGGGTGGATGTGTACATATGCCGTAAATCTGCTGGTGTCTTTCTCCACTCAGCTGTGAGGCTAAACCAAACACAGCAGTCTCTGGTTGTAGGTCATTTACCCAAATGTAGATTTAACGTTAGTTTCATGGAGGCATGCAAGAAGTGCTCACACATGCAAACACAACCCCTTACTTGTTACTTATTTATAGGCAGCACACACACAGTTTTTAAATTTACATAAATAAACGTGCACTGATGCATGCAGGAACATGTACGCACTTGCAGGTATAGTGTGAGAGTGAGATGAACAATAATAAAGTGGCCAGAAAGTAAATGGCAGATGGAAACTTAAAAAGTTTTTTTCAAATGGAGTGACCGCACATATACAATATTCTAGTTAAAATAAAATGCAGCACGGTGGCACGGTGGTTAGCACTGTTGCCGCACAGCAAGAAGGTCCTGAGTTCAATTCCACCATCAGGCCGGGGTCTTTCTGTGTGGAGTTTGCATGTTCTCCCCGTGTTTGCGTGGGTTCCCTCCGGGTACTCCGGCTTCCTCCCACCGTCCAAAGACATGCAGCTTGTGGGGATAGGTTAATTGGATAATCCAAATTGTCACTAGGTGTGAATGTGTGAATGAATGTGAGTGTGAATGGTTGTCTGTCCCTGTGTGTTGGCCCTGCGACAGACTGGCGACCTGTCCAGGGTGTACCCTGCCTCTCGCCCTATGACAGCTGGGATAGGCTCCAGCGCCCCCCGCGACCCTGAAAAGGATAAGCGGAAGCGAATGGATGGATGGATGGATAGTTAAAATAAAAGGCTTTTTTCTATCATAATCTCTTTGCAGTTGTGTTAATTGATCCCTTATATAGTTTTTTCCTTTGTCAAATACATGTGAAGCATAGGCTATTCCTTTCTGCTGCCAGTCTTCTCGTTCCCACTTCCACAAGGGGGGCACATTAATCTTTGCAATCTTTACATTAATTAACTGCCACTTAGTTATCCTAATACTCTCCACACAGCAACACACCATCCACCAATTAGCCATTAGTGCAAACAACCTCCTTTCCTTCTCAGACCTCCACCACAACTGGGTCACTCAAATCAAACTGCACACCACTGATCTGGCACCCTAACCACCGAGACAGTGGGGCAGTGAGCAGGCGGGGTTTAACTTTGCGTAGCCTCTACTGATGGGATGGACTTGGTTCAGAAACCCAACTGGTGATATGTAGATAGAATCTGTGAAAAGTATTTTTGTTTAGATAAGATCAAAGGATACCTGGACCTATTTCTCTCTTTAGGATACGCCAAGGTAAGTGGAAAACGGCAAGTGTTGAGTTAATCATGATGATCATATAGTGATGTCCGTAATTACGCTGATGATGTTTATGTGGATGGCAATGTTGTTACAGCAGGGATGAGGATCATGATACTGATCCATTGGCAGGGGAATATTGCTTCTCTTTGTTGTTTCTCTTGCTACTGTTAATCCCTTATTGATGTCCAATCACTCACCATCTCCATTAATTCCATTTTAATATATCGCATGCTATTGAGGTAAGTGGAAGTTACTGTACTTCAGAAGTGGCAAAAGTACATTTCTACCAGACATCTATCTCTTTGCCCAGCTAGCCTAAACTCATCTCATATTAATACCATAATAAAATACCTATAATACAAAAGAATACAAACTTCATTTCAACTTAAATTGTAATTTTACATAACATACTCAGCTTGAACACAAACAGCGAAAACCAACCATTTATATTGTGAGCTCCAGTAGAGTTTGTGTACAGGCTGTGATCAGCTGAGCTGTGGTACTGCTCTGTAAGTCATTCCTCTTTATGGATTTAAATATTTCAATTTTTCAATACTACATGAACTATTATGGATCGTTTCCTACTCCTAGACAGTAGAAAGCTAGTATAAAGGTGGAATTCAGGGAATCGAATTAACATCGCTGGCTTAAATATAAATTAATGTCTGCCAGTCTTGATTTAACCTAACAAAGCTTCTCTGCATCCATCCAACGTGGTGCATTACTGTACTACTACTTTTACTTGCATGGTATCTATATGTTGTGTTCATTTTGAATTTAAGCAGAATGTTACAACTAAATCCAAGTGATCAACATTAAACCTCCTCTTCAGAATACTTTCCAGAGAAAATGACAAATCCTGTGGCAGACTCAGCAGTTACTGTGTAAGTCAATGGAGTGCGAAACCATGAGTTTCTAAATCCGCATGAGTCCTTTAACAACTTTGGCAGTTCTCACTTTGCCAATAGTTGTGGGTGTCAAGAGATGAATAGATGAACTTCTGAATCTGTATTTTTAACAATGATACCCCCCAACACACACATATTTTCACACATAAGTAGTAGGCTAGGTGGTCAGTTGATCCCTGTTGAAATTCTCCTATCACAATATGTGCTCTATGGTTCAGGGTGATGGGGTTTGGGCTGAAGAAATAGGAATTGGCAGGAGCCCTGCTGGTGAAGTAAGGGAAAGCATACAGGTATAGTACTTTTTTAATACTGGTTGCATGCACACACTTTTACCAGTCAATAACTGAACTGTGGTCTACACAGAGAGACAGAGTGAAGCAGAAACAGGCAGAAACTTTGACCTTTCAGTCAGATTAAGGTTGAAGCCACAGAGTGAATCATGGGCCCACCACACCACTGTCTGAGTCACACAGTGTAGTAAGCTCACACAAACTTTCTTCCTTTGCTCATCATCTCTTTCATATCTCTCCCTTTCTTACTTTCCCTGTGTCTCTGTGCCACTCTGTACTCCTCCCACAGCTTGTTATTACTCTTGGTTGATTTTTCTGTAGTGATGGTATATACCATAGAATTCACTTTCTCAAGATATAGTGAGTGGGACTTCTTGGGAAAAACAAAAAGTTAAATAAAGTTACAGAAAGGGCTATACAGTGTCTCCCCCCTCTTAGATCTTCACAATAACTGAATATATCCTCTTACACTTGCAATATATATTTCTGATTGTGCATTTTTGTGATTTCCCTTGCCTGTTTGTGTTTTCTACATCAGGGCAGCCTAGCCTCTGCGGGAAATCCATCTTGTACTTGTTTTTTGTTAGTTTCATACACTCTGCTTTTCTCATCCATTCTTTTTCTATGAAGGAGTGGTAAATTTTTTCCCACTGTTATTGAAGGGCCGTATTTTGATATATAGTTTATAGCTTTTTTAAATTATTTTTTTTACTTTCACTCCGATTTTCCAAGGCTGAATTTGATTTGATAGTTAGAGGAAGTACTTTAAAGGTGACCAAGTCGGTTTGTTTTAATCCAAAAACTTTCCATGGTCTTGATGAAAATGTATCCTGAGAAAAGTAATTTAAAAAGTATTTATTGATAGTGTTCGTCACTGAACAATCTGTGATCAGTTTGCACTGGTAGTAAATATACTATGTACTGTATATTCCACAATGAAACACAGTGCCAAATTCAGCCCATGAGTATTATGTGAACTTTGGTCTGGGTCAAAAGTCAAAATTATGTTGTTTTGGGGTTACTTGTTTATTTCTATATTTTTGCAGCCAATACTGACAGCTACCCATTTCTAATAAACAGCTGATTCTTTATTATAAAAACAAAACCTCTGCTGCACACTAGAATCTGTGCAGTGGGATGCTGCTTTTTTAGAGAGAATGTCTCCCATTAGTGGGTATTACTTGGATCGCTCTTATGTTATTTAATAAATCTAAAATTGCTGCTGGCTCTACATGAACATTTTCAGTCCAACATTAGATGGGGTCTTTAGGGATTATTTTGTCTGTGGCTGAAGTTGAAATCTGGCTTCACAGTTTGGGTCTGATTAGCTAGAAAATGAGTATTATGATAAAATGTTAAGGATGCATCATTTTGATCTGTGAGGTAAAGATCATTGATATTTAAGGAGTCTGTTTTTATCTTCTTTCTGTAACCTAACCCTAACCCATGACATATTCCTTTATCTGTGTGTATCTACTGCATTTTGTGTGTTACGATCCATGTTTTCTTCCAGCAATATGTATGGATTAGGGATGACGCCTTATAATACCTTTATATATATATAAAAATTCTGAAATCAGATATGTTATATAGGTTAAGTTATATAGGTTATTAAGTGTTTGAAATGTTATATAATAGTGTCTGTTGCCACATCAGTAATTTAAAAGAGATCACAAGATCTTTATTATTATTATTATTATTATTTATTTATTTTTGCCCCTTTACTGTGATATTACACTGGGTGTTGACCCAGCCATCCATTTTCTACTCCTTATCCGGGTTCAGATCATTGGGGCAGCAGTGTAAACCCAGATTTCCCCTCACTCTGCCCACCTGTTCCAGGGAGCCACTGAGTCATTCATGAGCCAGCCAAGAGATATAATCTCTCCGGCAAATCCTGGGTCTGCTCTAGGCTTCCAGAATGATCAACCTCACTCTTTCAGTCCCTACCCAGAGCTTGTTAACATTGGTGAGGGTACAATAGCAATACATAGCTTCTTCAACTGCAACTTGATCCAACTCACTACCAGCTGGGAACTCAGTTCCTCACTGCATCTGAGTGTGTTTGTTAGGGTTTAAGTATAGAACACGTGACCCATATTCAGACAACTGTCTGGAAAATGTATGAGAAAGAAGATGTGGATCTCCATGTTGTGTTTACTGCATTCTGGCATACACAAATCCTAGCCTTAGACCTGACATTGCAAGCTTTACCTTGCCTCACAAGTTTATTTTTAAGTGATCGATAGCCAGGTTAAAACGTCATCCCCAGTTAAAGAATTGAACTCAACATTCACACTGTGATTCACATTGCTGTCAAATATCTGGGACAGTGAGTACCAAAGGCTACATTCTTAAAAGTAAAAATGTTCCACTTAAGTGATATATAGTGCTTCTGTGCAGTAGCTCAATGAGTTTAATTTGGTGCTAACACTGCAGGGTTAGGGGTCTAGTTCCCATTGGGCTTATGTGCCAAAAATATATCGAGACAGCTCTTTGGATTAAACCATCTAGCAAACTGCCTAGAGTTCAGGTGTAATACAATACGCTTAGTATGTTATTTTGTGTTTTATAAGCTCATTATAATTTTCTAATATAAGTGAGATTATCAAGTGTGTAGGTATCGTGAACTGCCAGCATTCCCCAGTGTCAAGGGTAAATAATGTGTAGCACCTTTCAGACACACTCATTTATGGTCATGTGAGAGCATTTGAACATGGCTACTTCATGTCTAAATTAGCATACTAATGATTTTTTAATTGCTTTTAGTGTCTTGCATTCTCAAGCTCTCAAACTAATGTGATGCAAGCCTGAGACTGGCTTATAGAAAATATTTTCTTTCTGCAAATATGATAAAGTCTAAACATTTCACCACCAACCCGGGTACAAAATCATGAAAGAGCAAAAAAGAAACTCTGTGTGCACCTTTGGTTGACAGACAGACTTATCTGAAATTAACAAACACCTTTCATTAAAGTTGACTTTTCCCTTGTTCACTTGGCTCTGCAATAAAATGTATATAAAATACAACTTTAGGTTGTGTTGGGGTCTGATAATATGCCATGCCATGGTCTGACTGTATTTGATTAGAAGTAAATATACTTAAAGGGAACATAAAACACTATATGTATGAAGGCTAATTTACACTGGAACCCTACTCTCAAAAACTGACATTATTTAGCCCCTTTGTTTTCCACTGAGTTATCAATTCTGTCACTAGTTAGCTAATATAAACTAATGTAAACCTATTTACCAATGTAAACCAACCAACAAGGTGATGTCACGTTCTCTACTGGCACAAGATGGTGTTAAACATGTTTTAAAAACTTTAACTTTAAGCTCTTATTTCTTAAATGCAGCTTCACAGACAGACTTAAATCTATCGGTTTTTGACAGCAGGGCTCAATAGTGTAAATTAGCCTTTAAATATGTAGTGTTTCATGTCCACTTTAACATTCAGTTTTATTATCCAACTGTTTGAAGTTTTAGATCCATGTTTTGATTTCTTTATTATGCTTGTTTTCTTGTGATGTAGCGGAGTCTTTGATTTCTTGGAGGGTTTTTTGTGTATGTTCTAGATTTTCCTAGTGAAAAGTCGTTACTGTGCAATCCTGTGTTTTGGTTCATGTTTCCAGTGATGGACTATTTTTTCTTTTGTTGTTATTGTTCTTGTAGTATACTTTGAGGTTCTTAATTGTGTGTTCAGCCCCTGTTATATTATCTTATTTCAGGATTCATGTCCCAGTCACATCGTGTTGGGGTGTTTCTCATTTCACTATTAAGGCTATTTTTCAGCTGTGTCTGATTTTAGAATTACTCCCTGCTATGAGTCTTTCCTGATTGTTTTCACCTGTGCTATGTGTTCAGCTGTGTTTTGTTCACCACCTGTTTCCACAGTGTCCCTCCAGCCCTTATTGCCTTTGTCAGATTGCCTGTTTTAGTTCATGTGAGTTTTTAGTATTCTTAGCATTTTGGCACTTGGTTAAAGGTTACTTTTCTTCTTAAAAAAAAAAAATCCTTGTCGATCAAGGTGTACTATGAAACAAGTGCAACATAGCTAGTATTTGTGTTATGTGGCTGACAAAACCTAAAACTCCAGTTGGAGATAAGCAATATCATGACTATGGTTGTCAACTTTCTTTTATAATCGAGTCATTTGATGTGTCATGTCAGGGATCAACTAAGCCCCGCCTACTCAAATATGAGACATTATCAGAGGAATAGGGGTTAGACATCTAAGCAAAATAGTTTGCACTCATCTGCAGCTTTGATAAGATACCCCTCAACAGGTTGCATTTATAAAATACGTTCCGTCAGCACCTAAAGCTTATTATAAACAAAAGGATTAGCAAAAATGTGGTGCTTCCAGCTGGTTTTAAACCAAAAATCCAGACAAGATATTTCCACCCACTTTTGAACTGAACAATAATATTACAAGGAGGTGAAGGTTTGTTAGTTACTTCCATCTGTTTTAAAAGTTGTTCCTCTGGGTTTATGCAACAAATGACAACAGGGAGTACACCTGTGAGTCTTTCCATTAACATACTCATAGTGACTTTGGGACAGGAATCAATTGCACATGGTGTTGTGTTTTTCACTTATCTCAGGTGAAACTGGACCCAGTCACGGTCTATAAGCTACAGTTTAACTATGGTGTAATTTTATTCACTAAACTTACATCAAATGTAGGATTTAGGATGTTTACTTTTCAAAGAAACATATAAAAACTGGCAAGAAAACACAGTTTACCTGAACAATATATCCCATAGAAAGGACAATGGCCAGACTGCTTTGAGCTAATTAGGAAGATAGAAGAAGCAACTCAGATAACCAGTTATTACAACGAAAGTGTGCAGAAGAACATATCTGAAATCAAAAACCATCAAACCTTTCAGCAGATGGGCTATAGCAGCAGAAGCCCTCACCATGTGCCACTTCTATCAAGTCAAAACATGAAACAGAGATTACAATTCATGCGAATCACTGCACCAAAATCAGACAATAGAAGACTGACAAAACATTACCTGGTCTGATGATTCTCGATTTGTGCTGTGACATTCAGATGACAGGGTCCAAATTTGACATGGGTATCACTGCTGAATTATTTATAGTGTGAAAAAAATACATACTTCTGATCCCCGTTGTCGACGGTATGAAGAGAAGTCATCCAGCACTTGCTATATACAGTAACCAAATGCTGTAGCCAAATGGTGTCTCTCATTACATTGCATATTTTTGAGGTTCTGAAATCCATGATTAATAGCAAAATAAGATGTTTTTTAAAACTTGTTGGTATTTTTACACATAGTCCTGTAAAGGGCTTTTACTATACAGATTTTCTTTTGAGTTTAGCGCTAGGTAAAACGAATGTCAGTAACATTCAGTTTTCTCATGTATCCTTAGTAATTCCATCTGAAAAGAAATCCATGTATAGCTGTACAAAAATATAGCACGACCCTAGAATGTAATTAATTAAAAAGTGGTGGTACCCAAGGATGAGGGCCATATTTTTTATTTTTTTATTATATTATACGATATACACTACACAGAGAAATAGACGTGGCTTTTGGTCATGTTCTCTGCTCTCTGCATTTCAAAGATTCGCATTACCTCTGTTTAACCTCCAGTCAAATATGCAAATTAAATAATTTGACTCACAATATGAAGTAAAGCACACCTACATCATATGGAACTAGCCTATTCACTCCGAATTCTCATTTGATCTTCATAACAAGCAGAATATTATTATTATCACCTCCACGGCTACCACATTATCATCACATCCTTGTCGGATCCCATTTCAGAACTAATATGATGGAATACTAAGGTAGAGTTCACAACCAGTCACATACAGTATATCTACACAGTGTTTTTTCAAAGAAATGAGCTCGACACAGATACTGAACATGTCTCGAAGTCTATTTGTAAGCAAAAGAGACATCCTGTATATCTATTCTTTCTGAGAAAATGAATTGTACAGTATGTGCTGACAGGTAAATGTGTGTGTCAGTGTATGTGCTTGACAGTATGCAAAACAGGTGCAGGAGGACTATTGTCATAAGAGTCTTTCTATCAAATCTAATTTAGTCCCATAGTGCATTGTGTTTTTTTTGACTCAACACGCAAAGATGTTCCATAGATATATGAAGGCATAGCGGTATGAAAAGGTGAAGGAGCTATTGTCCTGCTCCTCATGAATACCTATTTTTGATTAAATTCATCTTTGTGATATTTAAAGTCCTTTTGGTAACGGCAAAGGGGAGAGCTTTCATTCCCTTTCAACATTCGGCTTCAAGGTTTCGTTCATATCTGCTTTATGAGAAAGCTAATTATTAAGCTCAATGTTTATTTGGCCTTTTCTCCCCCTGTGGACCCATGCAGAGTGTGTGATTGAACAAAACACCACCATGGGAAAAAAAAAAACCCCACACTTTCTTCAAGGTAGGCTAATGCTGTCTTTTTAATAAGTTACAGAATTAAAGGTAATTTGCCATATGGGTTGATTGTGGCATGTGACATGAGTAACATGATAAAATAATTTTGTCAAAATTTGAACGTCTCTGCAATAATGGGGAAACTGTGATAACATTCAAAAACAATTTTAAAACAATTGGTAATAACATAAAACACATAATTTACAATCAAATGACTTTCAGATGGTATCTGCATAACAATCACAGTCTATTTTCTTCACCAGCTCTAGCTAATTCTAATCTTTGTTCTCTTTTGGATACATTTTTGAAAAATTACAAAAATATCCATGGTGTATTTTGCTGATCACGAAATTCCAAAGATTTTCTAAAATATATATGGAAGTTAAAGGATGACATTTAAAAAGCTGTAGGAGGAGTGATGTTGGCAAGGCTGCATCTATACACCCTTTAGCATTTCTATATGCTTTTTGCTTCAGAAATGTAAGTTTAACAAGAATGCATGTTAGGTCATTGTTAAATATACTATGCGATTTAACAAAGCTTTCCAAATTAACTATGGCAAAAACAAGATTTAGTTTGACCTGAAATAGCACACCCAAGAGACTAGCAGAGCATAGCACTGTATCTCCTCCAAGGAAAATGGGCGACAATCCACCCATTGTCTCACATTAGCCCTAATTAATTAGCACTTTGCTATGGTATAATTCACTAATAGAAGTTCAGTGACCTTGAAGTTATCTCAGAATGCAAAGCCAGACCTCTCCTGGGTGTGTTTATAATAAAAAATATCGTGTGAGTATTATGGTCAATTATGGTAAGTGTTACTGTATTTATATGTGCATGGGGTGAGGAGGATAGCGCTTGAGTTCGAACACATACTTTATGTAATGACACTACTGGTTATGTTCAAATTGCAGATTGTGAATTTAAGCTTTCTTTAATGTGTTCATATTAACTGTATTTACTTTCTGTTTTTCTGGTGACATGAAAAACACGTGTCGTGTCATTAAAAAAAATATAACGTGTAATCACATGGGAGAACATTTTTTCTTTAATGAAGTTGCTCAGTTGTTACCACATGTGGCATCTTTTGATCATTTTAATTTATAATTTTAATTCCTTTAAACTGTCTTAATAGATGTTCACTGTTTCAAATACACAGGTCTGCCATGTTTACTTCACTAGACAGCAAATACAGATGTTTAATTTTTAATTTTAACATTGTAGTCAGAATCTATCCTTTTCTGCAATGCAGTGTGGAAAAGCAATGTTGATGAATAACATTTCAGCATAGTACTCAGAAAATGCACCTTAATCATGTCCCTCTTGGTAATTTTTAGGAGGTGTGGATGTTCTGACAGTAGAAACTGATGACTCCTTAAAAGAAAAAGGCTTCTTCCATTCATTTGTTGAATGTATGTAGTTAAAGATTCATTTGAACAGGTATAAGTTTCATTGATTTCTTGCACTGACATGTGTGGGCACTGTTACTGCTGTAAATGGTAACAGAAGAGGCTTTCTTTTGACAATTGTGGTTTCCATTTGCCCTTCTCATCAGTCTCCAGTTACCTTTGTAAAGACTGACAGTAATATGAAAGATCTGTTACTAATGGATCGCTATGCTTCTGACAGCCACCGTGGCCTAATTATTTTCCTTTGCTGGCAGACACTGTGTGTGGGCATACAGCTTGAGACATGGATTGTGTGATTGAGTCTTTAACAAAACCTTTGCCTTCAAGCAAAAAGCATCTTCTATAATCTGACATGTGCGTTCCTGACAAGTGCGGTGGTGTCACCTTGATGGTGGAGCATACAGAGACATCAAGAAAGTCACAACTGCAGATAATGGCGTCTCTGTGTCCACGGTTATATGGATCAGACCAACAGGGAAAAGCACTTAAACGTATCCCGTCTTCCTTCTGATCAGCCAAGAGAACAGGATTTTAAAAAATCCTTTCTACTTTAAAAACCTTAAGTAGTTGATCCTGTGTGAGAGTGTTTCTTGTTCCTTGTATCATTCCTTGTACTGGGATTTTTTTTTTGTCACATTACAGATAGCGACATCCACATAAAAAAGTGAATTTACTGTACTTTACATTTCTCAAGACAGCAACATTTAGTTAAATGCTTGTGATGTAAAATATTCAATAAGGAACATGTAAAAAGGGGGAAATATCTGTTATATACTATAATATCAACCTCAGCCTGTATAAAAATGTTTTTTACAAAGGTAACCAATTTAATATTTCCAAAACTTGCAACAACATTTTAGTTTTTATTCAAATTTTATTGATCAGTAATACTATATGCCAAATACAACTTTATAAAATTTCCTTGTCATTAAATGTTCCTAAAAAGAAAAATATTAAAACACTAATTGGTACATTTTTTATTTCTTTAACAGTCAAAATTCAACACAACATTATTTCTTCTCATCCCTGTTTGTGTTTATTGTATAAATAAAAGTGTAAATCTATGGGGGCAGTAATCAGCATCTAGCTAACACTAAATAAATAAAGCGAGGATAAAGATTTTTGGGGGGTTTTCTGTCAAGTGGAAGGTAATTTCAAATGCAACATTTCAGTCAACTTGATAAATATCACCAAACACACAAATTACATCTGGGCAATTTGTCACAAGATGTGTCTGTTAGCTATATGTAATGTTGTGACACTTAATATGTGACACTCAGAGATGGAGAAAGGTGTGAGATAGACAGGAGAGAACAGGAACATGAGAGATTATTTTTGATGGTGAGGACTGCTCAGGGGATCTGTAAAAATCATACTTTCTGCCACCACATAACCTAGAAAACTGATTGGCATCAGCTTATGAGATTAACAAAATTACAAAAAAAAAACAAAAACTGCCAATACAGTAAAAGCATATCTGAATAGAAAAACACACAATGGAGCACTAGCTGTTTGTTAAGCAAAAAATATGTCCTACTTTTATCTACATCATATTGCCAAAAGTATTCACTCACCCTAACAAATCATTGAATTCATGTGTTCCAATGACTTCCATGGCCACACGTGTATAAAGTCAAACACCTAAGCATGCAGACTGCTTGTATAAGAATGGGCTGCTCTCAGGACCTCAGTGAATTCCAGCGTGGTACCATGATAGGCTGCCACCTGTGCAGCAAGTCGAGACATGAAATTTCCACAATGAACTGTTAGTGGCCTTATAACAATGTGGAAGTGATTGGGAACAACGACAATTTGCCGTATTTTTCAGCTTATAAGGCGCACGTAAAATCCTTTAATTTTCTCAAAAATCGACAGTGCACCTTACATATGAATTCTGGTTGTGCTTACTGACCTCTAACCGATTTTACGTGGTACGTGGCGCTCAAAAATCTGTCACAAAATGTTTTAGTACGAAGGCGCACCGCTTGATGGATTGTCGGAGCATTACGGCTACTGTAGTCGCAGAGTAATCCGGGTCCAAACTCTGCTTGAGGTCCCAAACTCAAACAAACAGCATCACTGAGAGTAAAAAACTGTCTAAATTCTTTCATCTTTAATAAAATGATCAGCGTTGCTGCTTTACCAGGTGTAACAATTAAGTTTAACATCCAGATTTTTTTAAATTTAACAGTTAGAAGTTAGCAGGAAGTTAGCTCACTAGTTTCCACCTAAACATGATGTAGCGTGTTCTGACTGAGAGATTAATGAAAAAATTAAAACGTACAGCTCTGCTGTCACTTCCAACATAAATGAAGACAGAAAACTAAACAGCAGTGACTTTTGTAGGATTACTGAAGTATGGACTAGCTGGTATATAATGATGTGCTTTGTGATCACTAGCGACACAGCTATGTTAGCATAACATAAACACAGTGAAGCTGGAGGATGAATGCTAACTTTTTTCCACTCGATAAAAGTTAATGCGAGGGTTCCTGATGGTCAGGGACAAATGCAATCGCATGGCAGGATGCTGTAAACGGACCAAACAGAAGAACAACTGAGTTGACAGTGCACCTTATAATCCGGTGCGCCTTATGGTCCGAAAAATAGGGTAATAACAGAATGGTAGGCCATGTAAAATCACAGAGCGGATTCACCGTATGCTGAGACGCATAGCGCACAGAGGTTTCTGCAGAGTCACTATGTCAGTATTATTTATTTTTCCTCTAAAAATCAATCATGTTTTTTTGTTTGAGCAGATTTATGTAAATAATCTGGCAGATCTTCCCAGGTCTAAATTAGGTAAAGCTGATTTTTTTTTCCCTGCTTTTCTTTAGCTCATTGTGTTTGTCACATATCAGCGACGTAGGAGACACATATTCCATTTTTGGGACTCTTTCTTTGATCTGCACAAAGTTAGTTCATTTAGCAAATTCTGGATTTAATCACTTCTTTCCAAATAACTGTTATCACTGAATAACGCACCGCTAAAGAGGGACAATTTCCAATGGAGTAGTGAATTTAGCATGCTCGTTGTATTCACAGGCATAACTGTGAATCTTATAAGCATTATATTACAGCATTAATTAGGTCATTTTAACACAGTCTGATCAGAGGTCCCCCAATTAGTGCGACTCGAGAAGTTTCATAGTTTACTTGCAAATCAGCTGTATTTGTCAAGCCAGATGGATGAGCAGATGGAGGTGATGAGCACAAACCACAATGAGCCTGCCATTACTTCCCAGCCATATGCTTAATATGACATGTTACAATTACACTGTCACAATAGAGCCTCGTTTATCCAAATTTCAGGCACCATCTACTCGTATTATATTTCTTTGACACAGCACAATCTAACTGATTCTAATTTTAGATATCAGTTAGATTGTGGTAATGATTTCTCTTAATAAAAGTTTATATAGCAACTGTAATAAGTCAGTGAAAAATCCAAAAGATTCAAATGCATTTCAACAACAAGCTATATTTGATCATAAAGGCAATTCTCAGTTCCCACTGTGGCAGAAACTCTAACTGAGCTACACATATCTTATGGTCAGTATTTGAAGCTAATATATTAATATCTGACCTCTTAAAAGGCTTGTACAGCTATAATTCATTTAAAAAAACTGCTTTTATCGAAGCTTCTGGTTTGTTCAGACTATGCTAGGATCTGCTATTCTGGTCATTTTCTCAGTGCATATTTGGACCAGTCACAAAATGTTTCTTTTTCCTTTTGGTATACCTTGGAGATTTATGTCTAATATACCTGTCCATATCAAGGACTGAAAAATTACAAGGTTTTGATAGAATGAGTTTATATGCATGTGTATGCATCCATCCATTGAAGACACTGCGTACTTTCTGCTGCTCTGTACAGTTTCCTTACTCTTGGTTCCTGGTGGTAAAGGGTGGTGAGTCATTGATAACATGTGACATTGGTTTCCATGACAGTTTGGGGTCACCTATGCCTCCCACCCCTTTCTACTGAGCTACTACATCACGGTTAATTCAAAGAGCAGACTTAGTTGAAGGTTTTGTCAAACGTTACATTTAGATAAAGACAAAGGTACACTGTTGAAAGGAGGGTAAAAAAGGACAGGGGCAACAAAGTGACACATGGAGCATGAGAGATAGAAGATATAGGCTTGGGGATGAAAGGGAAAGAGGAAGACACACTATATGAGCAGAGCCACATTGCAATGTTGAGAACACCTGCAGAGTGGAAAAATGATGCTAAGGCCAAATTATTATAAGACTGAAAAACTAGGAGAACCATTGGGACATTGCCAAAATCACACCAGAGCTTTAGACATTATAAATGGCCAGGAGGAGTTTGGCAAACTGCCATAAAAAAAAAATAAAGTCACTGTCTCATACATAGTCGAGTAAGGTGAAGCTTTTATATCAGTTTGCTAGGTGGAGACAAAATAAGGAAACTGTGTTTTGCTGATCTGAAAGGCTGACTACCAGACAATGATAGAGAGACAGGGAGATACAGAGTGGCATAAAAGAATACATCAGACGAAAATATAGTCATGTGTAAATGTATTGCAGTATATCTACTGGCTTAGACCAATAACGACTATACCAATATTCCGAATGTTGAGCTTTATTGTTTTACTTTGTTTTTCTTGTATTTGACACAAAATAATTTATTTTGAATGCAGTCTTCGAAAAAGGAATGAAGCATTTATGAGCAAAAAAACCCTGGACATAGTGAGTGCACACATAAGATGCAGTATGGTTTAGTTATAAGCTGTCCCACAGACCATGAGGAGATAAGAACACTCGACTTGTCCCCATGATTTGGGTGGCTTTATCTAAAATGTGATTTTTGTTTTTTTGTCTTTTATTTATTGACTCCTTCTTTATGAAGGAGGTACAATACAGTGCAGGCTTGAAATGATCTTGACCTCACTAGAGGCTCTTGTAGGACAAATTGCTATTTTTCTCTGGAAAAATAACCATTCATGGTAGGTTTTCTGTGGTGCTGTGTTACATCAAAGAAAGAAATAAAAGAAAATAACTGTAATTTAGGCAGGTGGAACTATATAAGGATTCAAGGATCATTGCAACAGTAAATGAATGCAGATTGAATGTTTTTTTTTTATCATATTGGTCAAGTATATAAATATATTGATCGCAGTTCATAAACATTATTACGCAAAGCATGAGTAGCATTTGTCACTCATAAACAAAAACAGCAGATATGAGCACATATGGCTTTCATCATCATGTAGTATAATGTCTCTATTTTTATCTGTAAAAAGGCCATCTGTAAATCTAGTTCAAATGTGATAAAATGGTAATACCAGGATGTTGCAGTAATTAAGATTTCCAGCTGTCTTTTCAATATCTTCCGGTCAATAAGGCTGATCAGATTCACTCAACCGTCATCAGTTTGCCAGTATTCACAGCCCCTCTGGGCCATTTATTGACATGGTGGTGGAGGGGGAGGGGTGGTAAAATAAGGTGTAATTTGAGTGTGCAAGGGTGAAAGAAGGTATAACTCTCATCGTACATTATATTCGCTTAAAGCAGCAGTGGAGTGATTTCTGCTCTGGTATGTAGTTGTTCATTTTAGTGATATTAATAATAAATCCTTGCAGACATGGCTAACTCTCTTGCTGGCCACTATTTTTAGTGACATCTGAATGCACTAAGAGATGGAAATGTGGGGGTGTAAACTGAGTAACTGACAGGGAACGTTTCATTTCCATTCCATTCCTTTCATTTATTTATTTTTTTATTTATTTTTACTGCCCTCACAGGTGGATGGCTGTTCAAATTAGCTAACCCCAACTAGCCAAAGACCTATCTAGTTTGGCATCTGTATTCATCAGTGCCATAAGGTCAGGCCCATTTTAATATTATTTTATGGCGGTGGCATTTTTCATCCAGCCACTATCCAATAACTTCCAACTTTGATTTTATGGCTTTGCGTTTCCCTTCTTTTTCACCCATGTTTCAGCATGCCCCTATATCCTGCTTAAATTATCCACTTTTTACTCTTATTCCCCTGCTCTTTACCTCACTGTTTTCTCACATTTGACTCAATCAGTAGTTTTTGACCCTTTTCTTTTGTATACTTATTTCTTTGTTTTTCTCCACCCTTTTCCTCTCATATTGTCTTTACCCTCCCCTTTTTCCATTTATGACCAGCTGCAGTGGGCTAGGTAATGAAGGCAGTGTTATAAAGTATGGGACATGCCTTGGGGCAGACTCAGAGCCTGGGTATTGGCAGATAGAAAAATTGAAATAGGATGAGGATGGAGACAGAAGGGCATAGACTGAAGGATTACGTAGAATGCCATGAAACAGAGAAATGATCCAAGATTAGAAAAATGTAGGAAAACATTAACGCGACAAAGAAAGTCATTGCTAGTATGAAAACATTTTTTTCTCACTTTGCCAGCATTTCTACAAAATCTTGTATAGTCTAAGGCATGGTTTGGACATTTGCAAGGAATCTTTGTAGAGCCTTAAACATAACCACTGAAGTGGAAAGCATCATTGTCGACATTTATGCTTGTGCTGGTGCAGGTGTTCATTGCCATGTGGTCATGTCCCAGTGCTTTATATGTGGTGCTAGCCATAATAGAAACTGTTTTTGCAGGAGTAAACATATTTACTCTCTGTACATGTGTAAATATTTACACATTTAGACTCAGGACAATGACCCCAAAACTGAGCGAATATGTGGGTGACATATGTGATCTTTTTTCAAAAGAGTGCAGACCTAGGAACAGCAAAAATACTGCAGAGGACTGTCATGCTTCCAGGCCTCTGGTAGCTTGCTGGTGGTGGTTAAGGGTGGTATATATACACTATATTGCCAAACGTATTTACTCACCCATCAAAATTATTGAATGCAGGTGTTCCAATCACTTCCATGGCCTCATGTGTATAATATCAAGCACTATGGTGTGCAGACTGCTTCTGCAAACATTTGTATATGAATTGGTGGCTCTCAGGAGCTCAGTGAACTCCAACATGGTACCATGATAGGCTGCCACCTGTACAACTAGTCCAGTCTTGAAATGTTCTTACAAGTAAACATTCTACTGTGAACTGTTGGTGGTATTACAACAAAGTGGAAGTAACTGGGAATGAAAGAAACTCAGACACAAATTGGTAGGCCACATAAAATCATAGAGCAAGGTCAGTGGACGCTAAGGTGCATAGTGTGCAGAGATCATCAACATTCTTCATAATCAGTCGCTAAAGACCTCCGAACTTCATGTGCTCTTCAGATTAGCTCAAGCACAGAGAGCTTTATGAAACAGGTTTCCATGGTTGAGCAGCTGCATCCAAACCTTACATCACCAAGCAAAATACAAACCAGATGCAGTGGTGTAAAGCATATTTCCACTACTCTAGAGTGTGTGGACAAGTCCAGTCCAATGAAGGCAGACAAACGAATACTTTTGGCAATACTCATATATGTATATAGTATTGCCATGAGTATATATTTAGTCATGTATATATATATATATATATATATATATATATATATATACATATATATATTAGGGGTGCAACAATAATCGTATCGATATTGAACCGTTCGATATAGTGCTTTCGGTTCGGTACGCATATGTATCGAACAATACAAAATTTTTAATTTATTTTATCAACTTTTCTTCTGACGATGGTGTCTGTGTTGAGAGCTCAGTGGATCTGCGTTTGACTTATCCGCCTAGGCTGCACTGTCGAGCGCAGATCCACTGAGCGCAGCGCAAGCTAGCAAGACAGAAGCTAAGCTCGTTGCAACATGGCAAATTGAATCTCCCCCACCCGAATTCAGATCTGGCGTTTCGAACTATTTTGGTCTTCATGTGAAGTATGACCCTGAAGGTAAGCGCGTCATGGACAAAAGTAAAACAGTATGTTGGATGTGCCACGCAATGCTCAATTGCGTGTTGACGCCGTCCAGCCGCACGTACGGGGAAATCCGCGGTAGCTCGTTAACGGAGATTTGCCGTGTTGTGGCGTTAACTTCATTTCAACGAGATTAACGCTGACAGCACTAGTGGGAACACAACGAATATGACTGCACATTTACGCCGACATCATCCTAGTGCAAAGACAAGTGGAAGAAGACAAAAACAACAAGCACGCATGCTACAAACTTTACCCGAGTCATTTAGACAGCCGTTAGCACATCATTCTCCTTATGGGGACCTGATATGTTTAATATGCTGCTGAGAATATAGCCCATAAGAAGCGTATAGTATAGCTTTTATTTTGGAAAGAGCCATTTCTCTGTAATAAAGTCTATTTTTCCAAAGATGAGTGATTTCTCGATCAGATGGATTTAACGTTTTATTACTTTGTTGTTTCAGCAACATTCAATTTAAAAACTGTACTTTTGAGTTAAAATATATATTTATAATTTTAATAAATGACAAATTAAAAAGGCATGAACATTTTTTTCTGTATCGAAAAAATATCGAACCGTGACACCAAAGTATTGAACCGAACCGTGAATTTTGTGTATCGTTGCACCCCTAATGTATGTATATATATATACATACACATGTATGAGTACAGAATAAATTTTGTGGCCAAAAGAAGAAGGACATTATAAAGCCACTAATCTCAGTCAATCCAAACCTAAAATCAGTTCAGAGCTATTCTGTAAAACCTTTGCAGGTGTTCCAGCCTGGGGAAATACTCCCTGTCTCTCTATAAAAAGTAGGGAAGGGCAAAAACCCCAGAAGAGACACTAAGAGATAAATAATGTAAAGAAACCACCAAATAAACCAGAAAATAACACCCGGAAAAATCTGAAATGGGTATCTAGGTGCACTACCACAAACTCAAGGTGGTAAATTTTGTTAAGGGTGGGCTAACTCAGCACTTTCTGAGTGCAGGCAGTGCTGTTGGTGGGGAGAGCTGCACAAATCAGTCTGGAGAGTAGGCAATAACCATCTTACCAACAGGCGGGTGGGGTTATTCTGTGCTAAAGCATTGCCTAATAGCCTCTATGTTTTGCTCTGGGCAATTTTTGAAATAATACTTGGAGGACTGTGGGTGGTGTGAAATGCAGTATTTTGGTTTAGCAGAGCCTCCGTGATGGAGTTTTTCCTCTTGGTAAAGTTATACACACTCCTGACAAACTTTTTAAAACTATTTTTACTTGCTTATCGATATGCATAATCAACTAAAAACCAGATGAGTGTAGTAGAAAGTTTTTTAAATTTATGGTTTTGTCCAGCCCCAAAGCCATGTAGTTGCAGCAGATGGATGAGTATTTCCTTCCCACTTCCGCCAAGTGCTTGCTCAAAGGGGGCCATTTATTGATATTTCCTTTCTATTTTTGTAGGGTCTTTACCTTATAATATAAAGCATTGAGGTGCCTTGAGGCAAACGCTGTTGTGATTTGGTGCTATATAAAAAAATGGAATTGAATTGAACTGAATTCAGTGAAAGAGAAGCTGGCCATGCGGTCACTTGATAGACACACACAAAAAAAAGATCTGCTTCCTGTCTGATCAAACTTTGTAAAGTTTTGCTTCTGATAAAAATGATAATAACAAATACATCATGCAAATTAAGATGTCAACACAGCGGCTTCGCTTTTGTAATCCACGGGAGTGAATGAACTTTAATCTAATGAGCTGTGAGCTGTTCAGGGTGGATAGATGAACAGGATTCTGAGATAGCTAGAGTTGCTTTATTCAAACTTATATTGTCCATGAGGTGAACAGCTGCATGTGTGACGGTGTAGTGTTGTTGTGTGTGTTTAAATCTTCTCATGTTCCATATTGTTTGTCCAAAGTGGGGTAAGTTACAAAAGCATTCCCACCTTCTCAGTGACTGCTGATCGGACTGTATTTTCACACCTAGTGTTATCTTGAGTACGGTGTACATTTTAGGACATTGTCAGGTCTCAGGAAAAAAGTTGTCAAGTATCAGGAAAAAAGTTGTCAGGTCTCAGGTCTCAGACAAAAAATGTCAGGTATCAGGAAAAAAGTCGTCAGGTATCAGACAAAAAAATGTCAGGTCTCAGTTCTCAGGAAAAAAGTTGTCAGGTATCAGACAAAAAAATGCCAGGTCTCAGTTCTCAGGAAAAAAGTCGTCAGGTATCAGACAAAAAAATCTCAGGTCTCAGACAAAAAAATGTCAGGTCTCAGTTCTCAGGAAAAAAGTCGTCAGGTATCAGACAAAAAAATAACAGTTCTCAGGAAAAAAGTCATCAGGTATCAGACAAAAAAATGTCAGGTCTCAGTTCTCAGGAAAAAAGTCGTCAGGTCTCAGACAAAAAAAATGTCAGGTCTCAGTTCTCAGGAAAAAAGTCGTCAGGTATCAGACAAAAAAATGTCAGGTCTCAGTTCTCAAGAAAAAAGTCGTCAGGTCTCAGAACACGAGCTATCAGACAGAGAGAAAATCTTCCTGCAGGTGGCGCTGTTGTCATGTGCCAGCCGAATTGATTTCCAAATACGTCATCAACTTGTGACAGTGGAAGAACGTAAGGTCATTGACCTCACCGGAATTCTACCCCAGTTCATGCTCCTAACGACACAACTTAAGTTTAACTTGCTCTCCCTTTTGTCCATACTTTTGCCACAGTTGTGTTATATTAAGTTGCAGTTAGGTTGTGAAAGTTACATAACGCATATCAGAAAAGGAAAGCTAATTTTGTACGATAAACTAAGTCAGCACTATTTTTGTCTGGCTAATTCATTCTAGCTAGCGACAGTGGTGTTGAAACGTGATCTAAATTTAAATTGGTTAGTAATTGTTTTATATACGTTTCAGCGAATGGACAAGCTGAAAGCTTACAAGGAGCCTGCATCCTTTCTGTCGCTGTTTTTCTTTATTTCTCTTTTTTCTGTTGCTACTGTCAAGATATTTTGTGATCCCGATATGTTGTTTTTTGTTGTTGTTTATAGATTTGCTGCAATATGTCATCTGACGAAGATGAAAGGAGTATCCGACTTTGGCTGGTTTCTATGACTCTTCCAAAAATACTTTTTTTAATCGAGCATTAAAAATAAATGACAAAAGTACAACTTATTTAGTAACTACTGTTCACCTCTTTCATGCATACGCCTCTGTATGTATTATTGTAGGTTCTACCTTACAATATAAAGCGCCTTGAGGCGACTGTTGTTGTGATTTGGCGCTATATAAATAAAATTGAATTGAATTGAATATCAAAGAAGTGTACTTTTTTGCTACACATAATATTTCCTTTGTGTACACTGAACAGATGCTGCTTTTAGTGTAATTACCACCTAAAAAGGTTTAATAATTTACCGGTTAGTTACTTATGGTCAGTGTAAGAGGTGGGGGATCAATTAGACTGTTGTTGCCACACTTAACCTTTCAAGATACAATGATAATAGCATTGTTCAAGAAAGGCTTAAAACAAAGGGAAATCAGCTGTGTACTGAATTCATATAGGCATAAAATAAGGTAAGTCTGCATTTCAAAAGCATGTGTTTTATGAGATACAGTTTCCATGACAAATCTCTAAAATGACAAAAGATGCACTTTGTCTTTAATAATGTAAGTCTGTGTTGTGTTTTAACAGTGAGAGGCATCTGAGAAGAATTTTAAAACTTCTAGGGTTGAAGTCTGAATTAGCCAGACCAAAATAGTGCTGACTTAGTTTATCGTACAAAATTCGTTTTCCTTCTCTGATATGCGTTATGTAACTTTCACAACCTAACCGCAACTTAATATAACACAACTGTGGCAAAAGTATGGACAAAAGGTAGAGCAAGTTAAACTTACATTGGCTGTGTCCCAATTAAGAGACCGCACGCTTGGAGTACGCGCTTGGAGTATATATATACATATATGTATATTAGGGGTGCAACAATGCTCGTATCGATATTGAACCGTTCGATACAGTGCTTTCGGTTCGGTACGCATATGTATCGAACAATACAAAATTTTGTAATTTATTTTATCAACTTTTCTTCTGACGATGGTGTCTGTGTTGAGTGCTCAGTGGATCTGCGCTCGACAGTGCAGCCTAGGCGGAGTAGTCGAACGCAGATTCACTGAGCTCAGGGCAAGCTAGCAAGACAGAAGTTAAGCTCTCGTTGCAACATGGCAAATTGAACCTCACCCACCCTCATTCAGATCTGGCGTTTGGAACCATTTTGGTTTTCATGTGACGTATGACCCTGAAGGTAAGCGTGTCATGGACAAAAGTAAAACAGTATGTTGGATGTGCCACGCAATGCTCAATTACATTGGTGGGAACTAGTGCGTTAGCGCAGTTTGCTCATTAACGTGTTGGCCGTCCAGCCCCACGCACGGGCGATCCGCGGTAGCTCGTTAACGGAGATTTGCTGTGTTGTGGCGTTAACGTCATTTCAACGAGATTAACGCTGACAGCACTAGTGGGAACACAACGAATATGACTGCACATTTACTCCGACATCATCCTAGTGCAAAGACAAGTGGAAGAAGACAAAAACAACAAGCACGCATGCTACAAACTTTACCCGAGTCATTTAGACAGCCGTTAGCACATCATTCTCCTTATGGGGACCTGATATGTTTAATATGCTGCTGAGAGTATAGCCCAGAAGAAGCGTATAGTATAGCTTTTATTTTGGAAAGAGCCATTTCTCTGTAATAAACTCTCTTTTCCAAAGATGAGCGATTTCTCAATCAGATAGATTTTTTTTAATTACTTTGTTGTTTCAGCAACATTCAATTTAAAAACTGTACTTTTGAGTTAAAATATATATTTATAATTTTAATAAATGACAAATTAAAAAGGCATGAACATTTTTTTCTGTATCGAAAAAATATCGAACCGTGACACCAAAGTATTGAACCGAACCGAACCGTGAATTTTGTGTATCGTTGCACCCCTAATGTACGTGTATATATATATATATATATATATATATATATATATATATTTTTTTTTTTTTTTTTTTTTTTTTTTTTTTTTTACAGGATACATTACAGAATATATTACAGCAGTGAGCTTGAACTCTGTGTCAAAGATTCAAGTTGCAGTGCAGTCATTTATATTTCCTATCACCTTAAATCTTCACTCAAAGACAAGTATCTTTGACAGTGTATATATAGATGTATTATATATAAGAGGCAAATATTGTTAGTTTAATTTGTTGGCATTATTACATTTGGCTCAATGCTTACATATATGTGTAAAAAAAAATGTACGAGCTGTGATAACTGTTTCTGATAGAATGAAGAGTAGACTGATATATTAAATATTCCTTTATTGGGTGAGAAAATTATACCATGTCATAACTCCTTATATCATACAGAATGGATATCAGAGCCTTAAACAGGCTGACTTCTGCTAAATGGGTCAAACTGGGCAGAAAGTATACAAACACATTACATCCTTATAGAATATGATGTAACACTATAGATCAAATTACCTTATAAAGCATATAAACAATTACAGCAATAGTGTAACTTATAAACACATGTTCACACACATGTTCATACTTTTATTACACAATCAGAGAGAAAGAAAAAGAAAGAGAGTGCAGGACAGACAGACAGGTGACAGTCTCAGCTGTATACACTGCTACAAAACTGCACAAGAGAAGGAGGATTTAGTGTTTGTGTTATTACGAGTGCTAAACAAGAAGAGTTCCCAGATGGTATAGTGGACACATGTGTGACTCCTGTGATTAAAGCATCTTTCTTTCAGCTTAACGAGTGAACCGTCAGCTCGTTCAAACACACGTTAAAGTCAGTTTGGCTCGACACCACCGAACAGAGGCAGCAATATAACATAGCTAACATTAACAGTGCAGTGAATCCTGCTTGTGCCGTGATATTCAGGACTGCAAACCGAGCAGCATCACTGACTTTCAGCTTGTTGTGTTTGTGGATATATGACTAACTTTAATTATCCATAAAATCATCACATTCTCTGTCAGATTAAGGACAACTATTGAACTGCGTATATTTTACAGTAAAGGCTTTAAAACCAAGTTAGTACAAACATCGCTAATGTTTGTAACTTTGCTGACATGTGGCCAACAGTAATGTTTCAATGTTCTTCGTTATTAAACATTTGCACATAAATAAGTGACATATATAATATAAATAAGTGACGCGCTATGAATTGTGGGATATATGGGACCACGAAGCGTGCACCGGACCACGCTTGATATTTGGGGAAATCGACGGAGCATTTGGAGTACGCATTTGGAGTACACTTCGAGTTGGGACAGCCGTCGTCGCGTCGCGGTGACGTAATAGGTCTTTTAATTGGGACACAGCCGTTGTGTCGTTAGGAGCATGAACTGTGGTAGAATTCCGGTGAGGTCAATGACCTTGCGTTCTTCCACTGTCACACGTTGATGACGTATTTGGAAATCAATTTGGCTGGCACATGACAACAGCGCCACCTGCAGGAAGATTTTCTCTCTGTCTGATAGCTCATGTTCTGAGACCTGACGACTTTTTTCCTGAGAACTGAGACCTGACATTTTTTGTCTGAGAACTGAGACCTGACATTTTTTTCCTGAGACCTGACAACTGTTTTCCTGAGAACTGAGACCTGACATTTTTTTCCTGAGACCTGACAACTGTTTTCCTGAGAACTGAGACCTGACATTTTTTTGTCTGAGACCTGACAACTTTTTTCCTGAGAACTGAGACCTGACATTTTTTTGTCTGATACCTGACGACTTTTTTCCTGAGAACTGAGACCTGACATTTTTTTGTCTGAGACCTGACGACTTTTTTCCTGAGAACTGATATTTTTTTGTCTGAGACCTGACAACTTTTTTCCTGATACCTGACGACTCTTTTCCTGAGACCTGACGGTGTCCTAAAATGTACACCGTACTACGGAGTCTTTTTGCTCTTATCTGTTTATGTATTTGCTGCCCCCTATTAACCCTTTAAAGCCAGTCGGAGCGGGCACGCTCCATTTCGCGTAACTATTTTTAAATCCCTGTAGAACCGGAACCGCGTAAGCTAGCGCAATAATTTTTTTTGCATATGAAACCGGAGGAGTTGTACTTACATCTTATGCCATCAGCTTGTCCTAGGTCACAGTTTCTTTCCACATATAGCTTTTCAAATATTGCATAAAAAGCGCTTGCAGGAACAAAAACATAATATTCCAGAAACACGCTTTGCCGATCCGATCAGCTGTTCGTAACACTTCCCACATTGAAACAGACATCAGCGCGAACGATCGCATGTCCGCCATTACCTGCCCGAAACCAGAAGTGACGTCATTTTCGCGGAAAATGTAGTTTTTTACTTGTAGGCCTTAAAAGCCTATGCTGGTGTTTTTATAAGTCATGTTTGACTTTATGCTTTTCTGAATAGTGTCATTTTTGATGAAGCTTTTTCTTTGGAGGGACATTTAAATCAGACAGTAAGAACCTGCTTTTTTCACCTAAGGAACATTTCTAAACTTAGATCCATCGTGTCAACAAGTGAACTCGAGATGATAATGCATGCTTTTATCTCTACAAGACTTGACTACTGTAACAGCCTGTTTACTTGTCTAAACATGAAAGGGCTAGCCCACCTACAGGTTGTTCAAAACTCTGCAGTGAGGCTACTGACCCGCTCGAACAAGGGTGCTCATATGACCCCTGTTTTAAAGTCGCTGCACTGGCTACCAATCAGATTCAGGTTCCATTTTAAAATTCTAGTTTTAACTTTTAGAGCATTACAGAGACAGGCACCCCCCTACATTGCTGTAGGGGGGTGCCTACAGATTCATACACATACCTCCACTCGTAACCTGAGGTCAGCAAACCAAAACCTTTTAGTGGTCCCCCACACTCGTTTTAAAACCCGAGGGGACCGATCTTTCCAAGCTGTTGCACCCAGATTGTGGAATGCACTTCCCCTATTTCTACGGGGTTTGGACTCAGTGGAGACCTTCAAAAAGCAGCTAAAGACATTTTTATTTCAAAAAGCTTTTAATTAGACCAGGGTTTTCATGGTGTATTTTATGACTGTATTGTGTTTTTACCTTGTAAAGCACTTTGTGACATATGTCTGTGAAAGGTGCCATATAAATAAAGTTTACTTACTTACTAATAGTTGCTGGGATGCTTAGAACTCAAATTGCACTGCTTAAAATAGTTTATTTTGATGCACATGCTGTTTTCTTTGCAAATTTGCATCATAGGATTGTTTTTCGTTTTTCCTGCAGTATATAAAAATTGGTGTATCTCAAAAATAAAACTATGAAGACACTCAAAATAAATTTCCTGTTGTTGTAAACTATTTTTTGCAACTTTTTTGTATTTAAAGTTTTGAGGGATAAACCTCTTAAATTTCACCAAGTAGAAATATATGTAAAAAAAAAAAAAAAGATTTTCAATTTTTTTGTAGTTTATTGCACTTTTTTGCAATTTATGTAGTTACTATGGACTTAATGCATACATATTATTAAAATGTGGGCTATAACAGTTGTATTGATGTATAGCAACTTGAAATGCTCCCAAAAATGGCACTACAGCATGTAAAAATATAAAGTAAGCTCTGGCGGCCTTGGTTCTATGGTAGGTCTTAAAGGGTTAACCAGGAACCAGTAAAGTTTTTCCAGAATGCCGCTTTAGTATCTGGACAAGATCAGTAGAAGTTGTCCAGAGTTGTTTTAATAAAGAGATTGTGCATATTGCCCCTGAGTCCAGTGTTCACCTTGAGACACAACACAATAAAGCACAAGCACTTTAATAACTTTAAGACCAGCAGCCGCCTATATTACAAGGTGTATCTCTATATATTTTCTCTATACATATTATTGCCGTGGTCCACTGTTCTATACACGCAACAAAGCTAATTAAATATGCAAAAAGCATCTGCCATCTGGCCATGCCCAACAATATGCTATGGATGTGTCTGCATGGTTGAGAGGAAATTGTCTAAGTATATATACTTGCAAGATGGATGGATGGATGGATGCGGCTGATACACCATGACCTAAGCATTCAAAGGAACACAGGAGGAGTACAAAGGGCATCCTTTATCCATCCTGCTCCCCATAGATATCTTCAGAAGCCATTTACGGGGGACATAGAAGGACTTTCTTGTTTTTGCCCTTAGGGGCTACAGCAAGGGACCTAAGATTCATGTGTTATTGTGGCCCTGAGGAAATTGTGTGTACTGGGGTTGGTTATTGCGTACTTGCATATGTAGACGTATCACTCTGTGTGTGTGTGTGTGTACATACTATTGCATAACATTGTGTGAGCCTATGCAACTTTTCTTGTGTTCCTGCGTGTGAGAGATTGTGTGTTATTTTAACCCAGAGGCTGAGTGAATGAACTGTGTTTTTGCATCCTTTAACACCCTCTTTGCTGTCACTACCGCTGTGCAGTTACACTGTCACACTCACGGTAAATAACCGTGCCCAAATTAGTCTTTTTATGGCCTAAAAGAATAGAGTCACACCATCATGAATGTTTAATACATTTTCCCAGGCTCTTTGCTGACAAAAGCATAATTAAGGCTCGCATATAACGCGCTGCCTCAACGAAAATGCACCATTTTCAGCAAATTCAAGAGTGGTAGTTTGGGAGAAGACTCATAGTGTTGTTCTTCCTAACCACACTCCTGTGCCTTTCTATTAAACCTAACAGCAGAACATGTACACAAGTTGCTGCAGAGGTTGCAATCTTTTTTGCATTTATTGTAATTGTGGTTTAACAGTAGTTTTACGCTGACTTAATGACATGTATTGTGTATTGAACATGTGTTCTTTGTGCATGTGTAAAGCAAGCGCCTAACTAAATGGTCTGTGTGTTTAAATTAGTTTACTCTCATTACTTGACTGCCAATGCTCTTTATCTTTCTGGATACGTAGGATGTTCATACTTCCAGATGAACAGAATCAACTTTTTGGGATATCCTTATCTGGATGATTGAGCATGCATGAAGGCATAATTTGTGTGTTAAAAGAAAAAAAGTAATTTATATTATTACACTAAAAACTAAACTAAACAAATTTAGCATGGAAAATCAGAATAAATCAACCTTTACTTCCAAACATTGCATTTTAAATACAGGCAATGCTCTCGTTATTTCAAAATGTGGGCCTCATGCATGTTTTATGCCGTCTTTAAGGCAATGTCTATGAGCAGAATGCTGAATAATTGACGAGATGTGAAGCTGGATCAAACGGCAAGTCTGCCTCTGTTTGTGCCTCTCTGTATGCGCAGACTTTTCCTGCTGTGTGTGCTGCTATGAGCTTCCATTAGTGTTTGTGTGTGGTCAGTGGTATAAAAGAATGTGTTTTCAGACTCTGTAAATACCTACAGATGTATGCAAATGTGAGCTCGACAAAAAAACAGCTCAAGTATTATTATTTTTTAATCCCTTACCTGGTTTGATGATGACTTACTGTATTGCTGTGGACTGAAATAAGCTTTTAAAATAGAAACTCAAAATTTTTAATGACCAAACATCCTATTTTTATATAAAATATCATAAATGAAACTTGACCTTTAGTAAGGTTGAGCTGTAGTAAAATGTTACAAGTTCATATCATTATTTAAATACAGTGCATACCTCTGGCAACTATGAAATGCAGTAATTTAATAATAAATATGGGTTTTAAAAAAAATTATATTCTGTTTAATTCCATTTTTAACAATATGTTCAAACTTTTTTGGGGGGAAAAATTGTTACATGTATTAGGAGGTACTAAATCCACTACTTACCCAATCACTCACACACACAGACTCTATTGTACACTATTGTACACTCACATTCAATTGAGCCTGTCATCTTCTCTAATGGCCATCTACTCCTAGAGAGCTATTAGAGTACAGGACATGTTATTGGAAATCAAAGAGGATTTGGAGTCCAGAGCATCCTCCTGCAGGAGTAAGTACCTAGCAGAGGTCAGCTTGTTACAAAAACACACTCTGTCAACTCTGACCGCCAGGATGGATTAGTAAATCTCTGCTTCCTTCATTTTAATGGTTACTCTGGTTATTTTAGTGAAATGATGGCATGCAACCACATTTTTAATCTATGAAAGATGCATGCTGCACATGTCTGTGATGCTGTAAATTTACATTTTCCTCTTGTTATGTCTTTGTTAACTGTGTTAGCAGCTTAAATGCATTTATTAAGTGTTATTTGCCAGTAGCTTAGATCCTTGCAAATGAGACTGGAATAGATGTGTAAATCAGACTTTATAGATATAATTCATGGTAACCTTAACAGTAAGCTTAAAATGACATTTTTAAAATTACATGTCTTTCAGTGATACTTTCGGTATACTTTCAGTAGAGTACAGGACATGTTATTGGAAATCAAAGAGGATTTGGAGTCCAGAGCATCCTCCTGCTGGAGAAAGTACCTAGCAGAAGACTTTCAGTGATACTTTCAGTATCACTATCTTAGTGGGTTTAAATTGGGTATATCTCTTTAATAATATTAGATAAAATTTTGGGTTGAGACTTCAGAACAAAAAACAGCAGTTTCTTATTTCTCAATAATAAAGAAATTTCAGCTGGACTAACTGAATCTGATTGCTTGATCTGAAATTTTAAAACATCGCTGAATAACAATTAACTTGTAAGTGAGATAAAACTATGTCATAAAGGTCTGACTTTTTTCTTATTTTCAGAATTCACGTGTAACTAAAATTTATACATGAATTATGTGCTGTGTGTTACTCGACAAAAATCCATTCATTTTCTTCTGTTTATCCTTAACAGGGTTGCAGGGGGGCTGCAGTCTATCCCAGCTACTGTAGCTTGAGAGGCGGGGTACACCTTGAACAGGTCACCAGTCTTACACAGGGCTAACACAGAGAGACAGACAACCATTCACACTTACAAGCATCTATGGGCAATTTAAAATCACCAGTTAACCTAACACCAATTGCATGACTGGGTTGTGGGAGAAAGCCAGAGTACCTGGAAACAACATACAAACTGTCAAACTCAGGACCTTCTTGCTGTGAGGCAACAATGGTAACCACCACACCACCTTCCTACCTTAAATGGTAAATGGCCTGTATTTGTATAGCGCTTTACTAGTCCCTAAGGACCCCAAAGCGCTTTATACACTCAGTCCAGGGCGCCCTGGGGCACACTGACAGAGGCGAGGCTGCCGGACACTGGCGCCACCGGGCCCTCTGACCACCACCAGTAGGCAACGGGTGAAGTGTCTTGCCCAAGGACACAACAACCGAGACTGTCTGTCATTATAACACGAACTGCCAACTCCTGAGCCACGATCGCCCCTTAGATTAAAAAAAAAAATGAAAGACTTAACAAGACAGATGATGAAATGGAACAAGTAAAGTGTGATCTTTCCTAGATATCATAGCTTTTAGCTGGTACCTGTTACTGCTGTCTAGATTTATGAAAGAAACTATAGTTAAAGGCAACTAATGTGGACTCCATTACTGCACATTTGTTTTTCAGCACTGTAATTATAAAATGCAATCTCACATAGTGTTTGGGGGGAAAAAAAATCTCTATTTGCAGGCATCTATCCAAGCTAAGGGCCATTCTAAGAGAGAACTAAAGGTGTCTTTGAGTCAGCACCACTGTGTGGTGTCTAAGCAGAAAACAATGCCAGACCCCCAGAGCAGAGATGTGCATTAAAAGCTGTGGCTAACAAAAGCCGCACAGTGCAATTGATCTAAACTGTGTGCAAAGGCAGGACTTTGGGGAAATCAGAAACTTCATTAAAGTTTCATATTGTATTTCTGTGCACTTGCAGTTTCACCCTGTCTCTATTTACTTAAAGGCCCATACTGAGCAAAGTTAGAGTTCCCCTCTGGTTTTGCATTGCAAAAGCTTTAACAGCGCAACTGTTTTTCAGAAAAAAATCAAAGAAGCATTGTCATTGTTTCCAAATATAAACAAAATTAACACTTTTGTGTTCAAGAAATGCTTCTTTTAATATTAGTTTTGAGTTCTTGCACCATTTCTTACGTCAGGTTATGTTGATGATAGTTTGAATTATCCATATTTTCATGACGCAAACATAATGTAAAGCCATGCCAGAATATATTAACCCAGGGAAAAAAAGTATCTCTTGGGCAATATGTGTAATATAGAATCAGAATGCATGACCACACAGTGTGGACCACCACATCGACTATTTACATTTGTTTATACTCTCTTTGTATAATCTTCTCTTTGTGGCAGGCTTTCCACCTTCTCATTCAAATGGGAAATATGCAGAATGCCAACAAATCACACATTGCACTGACTCTCTGGCAGACACACAAGCACACACCACACATACTACTGGGGCATTAGTCAGCTAGGGTTCCCCTTGCGCTGCAAATGATCTGTGAAAAATATACAGAAATCCTTTGCCAGTCCTGGACAGATAAATGCACACATTCACATGCACCTATTCACAAATTCAAGTATACAAAGGTGCTAGCTCCGTTTCCAAATCTCTTTCACACACACATGCGCACATGGCAGAACCAGGAGGCAGATATCATTGATAGCTTCCCAGGTTTGAAGGCCTTTTCCTGGCAGAGGCTTCTAGAAATACTGGTACAACTAACTGTCTAGTTTCTTGCTGGGCCTTTTGTCTCAAGCTGTGGCTTCATAAATCACAATATCCATTAAGAGTGGAAAACCATAGAATCAGGTGAGCACTTCACAAAGCTTAGAACTACTTCACTAAAAAAACCCAACTAAAACAAACAAATGCAGTACAAAACAAGTGTACTGTATTAAAGTAAGCAGCTTAGTCAGCTCAGATTGTGTAAAAGTTGGATGAAAAAAAGTGTAGATAATAAAATGTGCAATAAAATCATGTCATAAAAATGTACAACGAAGCAGGACTATATTACAGCCAGTGCATACTTTGTAGATCCACTGCAGTAAAGATATAATCCAGAAAAAAAAAAGATTTGCATGCATGAATTGTCAAGTGGTCCTCCCACAAGACTCACCTGGCAGGTAATTGGTGATTCCAGATTGACCATAGGTTCTGGCTATGAGAGTGTATCTTTTATGGCTAGTACTCAACCCCTTCTCCAAACACATTAATTTGGATAAATGGTTAGGGAAATGATGGATGAATGGAGATAACTTGGAAAATAATTTTATAACATAGCAGCATAATATTTGCTTCATTCAGTGTTTCAAGACATTGTTTTGATAAGAATTTATTTAATTAGGTTGCACGTTTCCAGTGGAATACTCAAGCAACTGCATTTTTTCTTTGTGTTTGTTTTGTTAAATTATTTTGAAGATGATTTGATAAAACAACTGTAGTCACAACTGTTCGCATGCGGTTTAAGTGTTGTACAGATCCTGACTCACCTTTATTTCCCAAGGTATTCAAAAAGGTTACTGCACACTGTAAAGCAAGGTCCTATGATTTAGTAAACATTCCCATGACCCTTTTATTTTAAAAAGGAGTTGTTTCTCATGCAATGTCTGCTTTATTTGTAGCCACTTCAATGCGCTTAAGTTGCCTCTGTGAGTTTATGTCTCAGTCTGCCTCTGAGCTCTAACCTTCAAACTACAAAAGTGCTCTGATGCTATGTTCAGGCTGTGCACACTTTGATATAGTTCTAGATGTGTGTGAGTGCATGCATGTGCATATGGCTGTGTGTGTGAAGCACAGCCCTCATGTGACAACGGTGCCCTTTTCAACAACAAACTCACAAATCAACCATGCTTAGCTACACATTGTTTCTCTCAAATGTCTCCAGCCAAAAATACAAATGCTTCCCTCCTTACAGCATCGCATGAGCCCTGCTGTGCTCACATCCAGTGATGTCAAGCAACATAGTCGTTACATTCGCAGCTCACATTTTTCCATAGCTTGCAAGTTAAGTGTGCTGTAGGTGAGATGAGTTGACACAATAGACAGGAGGTGAAGGGCAGGAGATGCAAAGAGAAAGAAAAAGGTGGTGAGCAGGAAGGGGAGAAGTAAAATGGAGTGGGGAGCAAAGAGAGGAACCTTTGGTGTTGGCAGAAATTGTTTCTATAATGTTTGAAGGCTGCAACAGTCCAATTAGGCTGCAAAGAATCAGAATTACACACGCACGCACGCACGCACACACACACACACACACACACACACACACACACACCACTCTGCCCTGTAAGAGATAGAAGCAGAGAGCGAGGAGGAGAGGATAGAAAGGAAGGGATGGTGATGTGGAGTGAAAGTGGCAGTGAGTTTTGTAGAGATGGCAGAAACCAGGGGAGAGCAGCCTCTGTGCTCGTGACAGCAGCTGAAATCCTATCCACTGGAGGAAAAGGGAGACGACACTTCCATGAAGGAAATGCCCAGGAAAAATGAAGCAAGTGGGGGGAAAAGGGGGATTAAAAAAATGACAGAAAAGAAATATGAAGGCGCAGTGTGCGAGAGTCACAGCAAGAGATGGAAATGGTAAACACAGAAATCTTTGGACATTTGTGCTCCTTAGAAAGTAAAATAAATAGGTGACTGTTTGGACAGCTTTGGTCAATGTGGGTGGGCAACAAACTAGAACTGTTTGCTTTATTTACAAGTATTATTCCATATATCAGATCTCATCCCTGCTACAAATTATTGCCAGTGTTTTCCCCTGAAAAAAGAAGCCTCAAAGCCATGAAAAGCCTTTTTAACTGCAAAGGCTGTGAAGAGATTGTGATTTTATAAAACTGTATTTTGTGGTTATTTATTTCCCTGTGTGATGGAGTAGGAGCTTAATTGTGCAATTTTCTCCCTGCAGTATTATCAAAGTCTTCATAGTTTTACTGTTTTCTTCACCGTCTATTTTGCAGATCTTGATATACCAGTTCTGACAGTACACCAGACCATCAGCGACGTGCGCGGCAGTTACTATCAAGAGAAGACAGTATTCCTGCGCTGCACCGTCAACTCCAACCCTCCCGCACGCTTCATCTGGAAACGTGGGGATATGCTCATCGAGCAGAGCAAAGACAATGGAGTGGACATTTATGAGCCTCTTTACACTCAGGTACACATGAACACGTACAGCTTGCAAACGCTCTGCCAGGTGTGGAGTCGCTCCCTGCTTTCTGCCCTTACCTTCCCATTTCAGCACTGTTCTTTTCTGCCATCAAGACAAAGCCTCACCCAGCTGAACGTATTTCATTCTCTCGTGATTATTAATTGAATATGTCTCACATTCAGTGTTTACTTAGACGGTGTTGTGGAATTAGCGTTGATGTAAGGTTGTCATAGGAATTGAACTGTCTCTTTCTTAAACCTCTCCCCTGAAGAGCAATTATCCAATAATTCTCCACGGCAAGACTGATAAGCTTTGGATTTGCTGAAACTATGCATGTTTTACTTGGCGTTAAAGGACTTGCAATGAATCTGTACGGCTGTCTAACATGATTTGATTCCATGTGTATTATCAGTGACCTGTGGAGCTGTATGTATCAGACAGTTAGCAAGATATGTCATTTAGATGGATTTATTTTTATGATAGCAATAATTTCATTGCAACCTGCAACATTGTTTTGATTACATTATTCAGTGTGTGACACTACACTTACTTTTCAAGTCAGTGTGACACTCTGAAGTGGGAAAAGCCCTTTAATGCTCCGTATTAGCTCTACATAGATTACAACTAAGGCTAACTACAATTTTATGTCATATTATTTTGTGCAGTTACAGGTTATATCACAAAAAGACATTTTAATACATATATTTAAATACATAATATGTTGTGGATGCTAGTCCTGGACTCTTCACCCGTTGAAGGTCTAACTTACTTTTAGGAAATATGCATCCTCCATATTTAATGTTTTATGTGAGACATTCATTCATAACTGAAACATAACTTCATAATTTGAAGCAGATTTAGTTTCAAACTTTCAAAACAATGTATCTCTTATTAATCTCTTTCACTATTTCATACAACTAATATTGACTTGATTAAACTAGACAGTTGCAGTTGATAATACACATTATCAACTGCACCATGTGTTGCTGTGGTTTCTCTGTGCTAGTCGGATAGACCTATTTTGCATAAACATTACTGAAGTAATTACTGTGAAAATACTATAAGCTACTAAATCCAAGTAAAACAACAAAAAATTACCATGGGCCAGGCATAATAGGTTCAATTAACTTTAATAACGTGGCCCTTTTTAATGACTAAAATTTTCATTAACCACTCTATGCAAACATATCCCAAAAACTCTAGAAATATACTATGTCAGGAAGCCTAGAACATGGTAGGTACACTGGAATGCCTTAGCAAACACATGAATAATTATGTATTACATTTTTACATTGTTGTTCATAGTAGCATTATGAGATTGTTTTTCTTCCTTTCTATCAACATTAAGACAAGCACGCTTTTAATTAGGTTAAAATGAACTGGCCATCAAGTTGAACAGTCAGTTACTTGTTCATTTACCCAGCAATATCCAGCTGAAAAAACTGCCAAATAAACAGTCCCCAAGCTTCATCCCCAGGCTGAGCACACAATTGTTCAGTTAGTACAACTGTTCCCATTTTCTTCACTTATCAAAGCACCAGTCAGCAACAAAGCAGAGCCCCTGGAGTTCAATTAACCAGCCAGCAAAGCTTTTCTCAGGGCTGCCTAAGACACTGCCTACTGTATCAGACTCAAAGCCTTGATCTGAAAATCATCAGTGATGTTAAGAGATGTGTGACTGCTTTTGTGTGTCCAAGTCAGTGCGTGTATGTCTACATGAGAAGAAGCGAGCACACTGGTGAGATTGCAAGTAGCATGCTTTCAGAAATAGAGAGAAGATGAACAGATTTAGTTTTTATTTTTGAACCAGATCAGTTTCATTTTCCCGATGGTTGCATGTGAAAGCTATTTGGAATTTACCAATCAAATGACAATGAATGAATATTTGAAATGCTTCACTTGATAACCAGAGCGTGCAATATACACGGGCAGGTATGCATGTATCTATGTTAATATTTGAGCTTCTCTCAGTTTGTATTTAACCCGGTTCAGCATACTAAAGACTTTTGCACAAGATTACAACCCAGTTTAAAAGAGACTGAAATAAAAGCTCTGGGTATTCAGGTTTATGGATTACAATGAAAATATGATTTTTGTTTATTATGTTTATATTAATGTTAATGTGATTCATTCTCAGATGATTCTTTTTACAGCACAATAATCCAACATGATGTTGTATGATGTCCTGTTTCTCCTATTCAGGGTGAGACCAAGGTGCTGAAGCTGAAGAATCTCAGACCCAAGGACTTTGCTGATTATACCTGTCAGGTGTCAGTCCGCAATGTGTGTAACATCAAAGACAAGTCCGTCACCTTCAGGCTGACAAATGCTACAAGTAAGTTTTTTTTAATTTGTGTTTCATTATCATTACAGTTCACAGAATTTGCGGGTGATACATTCCTAGAACACCCGGGAATTGTGAAAAACCACAAATTTGGGATGGGGTAAAAGAAAATAACCAATAAACTTTTACAGTTTAAACCCAAAATATGTGTTTGGGCTTTAAGAAGAACAAAACAAAAAACATGAGAACTCTCACTGAAACACTCGAGATAGCTACATGTATGGGGTATACTGTACTCTACAGTGCTGTATTATTATATATGTATGTATGTATGTATTATTATTATTATTATTATTATTATTATTATTATTATTATTGTTGTTGTTGCTGCTGCTGTTGTTGTTCTTTGTTGTTGTTAATAATAATATTATTATTATTATTATTATTAACAAAAGACAAACCATCAAATGTCATTAATTTATTATTTTATTTTGTTTATTTTAATTTCTTAATTTATTATATTAATGATTTCTTTGAACTGTTCTTTTTCCAGGATGGGATGATTTCACAGCATACATCTTTAATCACTATATATAGATATCACTAATATTTGGTTAAATGTTCATTAGTAAGTTGCACCATGACCATATCCTTTTGATGGCCAACAACAAGCTTAATGCCGGTTGGATATTGAACCACTCCTCCTGGCAGAATTGGTAGAGTTTATTTAAACTGGTTGGTTTTCGAGCACAGACCTGACTTTTCAGTGTAGTCTTCACATTTCCAACATGGTTGAGGTTGGGACTTTGAGAAGGCCAGTCCAGAAGCTTAATTTGGAGTTAGCCTTCCTCCTTTATTTTTCCATCCACTTGGTGCAACATACCAGTACCACTTGCAGCAAAACAGTTCCATAGCATTACTGTACCACCTTGACAGTTGGTATAGTATTCTTAGGTTAGAAAGCATCACCTTTACTCTTCCAAACATACCTCTTGTCCTGTCAAATAGCTGAATCTTTGTCGTGTCTGGCTATAAAAACTTTTTCAAGCAATTATTTGGCTAGCCAATTGTCCAGACACATCCAAATAACTTATGCTTATGCACATTTGTTTGAGAATCTGATCTGGGAATCTGCAAACTTTCTTAGAAATGGCTCACAGATATCTTCCCAACTTGTGTAAATCCACTATTATCCTTCCTAAATCTTCACTGAGTTCCTTGGACTTTCCTGTATTTATTTCCTGTATTTTGTCTTTCCTATGTAGTGGCAAATCCAATAAGTAATTTTTTTGTCTATGTTGGGAAAAAAAAGCCTGACTGTTTTGATCAATCATGATCATGAGAAATGAAAAAGTCATGGACTAGTCAAGTCAAAAGAAAGTGTAGAACCGTTAGCACCGCTTATTAAGAGATTTAAGTGAGTGCATTTATACATTTGAGCCTATATGTATACTTGTGTGACCCTGTGTGGATTAGAGAAAATCTCAAATAATTTCAGACTTGTGCACATAATTCTTGTTCTTCACATTCAGTAAAGATGTATGTGGTACAGTCATTTCAACTTGGAAAAAGAACTGTTTAAAGAAATCTTTATCAATCAAACCCAGAATTACCAAGATAATTATGTCCATGATGAATGTATATACATTTCTGACCACAACTGTTTACAACTTTACAAAGCCAAGATGTTTTATTTCTGTCGATGTACAGAAATAAAACATCTTTTTCTCTTCCTCTAATAATTCCATCTTATCTGACTATTCTGATCATGTTTGCTCTGTGATTGTGCAGGAATCTCTAGTTCTGTGTCTTTCTCTCATTGTTAAAGTGTCTCCTATCTTTACTTGTTCAGGAAATAGGATTCCTTTCTTCTTCCTCTTGTTTTCTTACTTCCTGTATGATCTGTCCCTCTGTCTTCTTTTCTCATAGTGAGTTTTTTCCCCCTCTTGCTTTTGACTTTCCACTGAAATACGGTCTCGTTCTATCTTCCTGCCTGCCTCCCAGTGTAGGATATTGTCTATCTGTCTTGTTGTACGGTTGCTGAGAGCTCATCTCAGGGCCGTCAGCTGTAATTCAGTTGTCACACTCCCTGTTATCTCCAATTCACTTTGCACCGCTCTGTCCATCTCCACGCCATCGCCCGGCAACTCTGTTACTTACAACAACATTGTTGCCATTGACAACCCTGTCAGGTTTGTTACTGTCAGTATGGCCTGTCTGAGCTGTATTTTTTAAATGATTTTTTTTCATATTGTGTTTATTTTCTCCTCTTCCTCCTCTTCTAACTTAATTTTCTAAATGTTGGCTAGCCTAGATTGCTTGACAATTAAGTGTTTAAATTTTTTTTTTTTTGAAGCCCATTATTCAGTTATATTTATTTCGTTTCAGTAATTAGATTTAATTTATTTGACAAGAAGGTCCTTGTGAGATTTAATAAAACATGAGTGTTTTAAAACTCTACAAGGTTCTGTCTTTCTCTCACTGAGCCTTTATTCTCATAAGTTTACGCTAATTTTATTTAATTAATTTTAATTAGTGAATTGCAATTTTAGTTGAAAGCAGGCTGTTGAATAAACATGGAGCCTTAAAAGCTAAACATGAGTTTAAAACTCCAAAAGATCAATATTCCCTCGACATACTGTTTAGTACTGCAGTATGTCAAGTATGTCATACTGCTAGTAAACACATCAGAGGGTCATATATGCAACCAAAGACTGGAATGCAGTGTTTTTTCTCAAAAAGCACATACAGTGATTGTAAAAATTGTTTTGTTTGTAGTGCAAATTTTTACAAGTATAAGTGTAATGTATGAAGATATATAGCAATTAAACACTACAGTATTGCAGCACAACATTAGGACACTTTTTAATTTGAGTCCTGGTGAAAAGTTGTCCTGCACTTTGAAATCCATCCATCCATCCATCCACCTCTACTTACTTCCATCTTCTACTTCTACTTACTCATAGGGCAATAGGTGAGATACGCCCTGTACTGGTGACCAGTCTGTCACAGGGCTAACACAGAGGTATACAACCATTCACACTCACGTTCTCACTTATGGCCACTGCATGTCTTTGGACTGTGGAAGGAAAACAGAGTACTTGGAAGGAAGCCGTGCAGACAAATGAAAAATATGTAAAATATGCAAAAGGACATAATTACCTTTCCCAGTGTAGATCACATTAACTTCATTTTCCATTTTGCTATGTTCCCACCGCTGTTATTTGCCCCCCAGAAATAGGCATCTTGCAAGTTTACAGCCTTTATTATTAACAATTATAAATTTCTACAATAGATCAGCAATTTCACACTTTCCTGTGAGACTGTGCTACTTTTCACTGGCAATAACACTATACAGTATATATCAGCAACACTATAGAGTATATTTTTTTTATGATGAGCACAAGGTTTTGTGACACTTTTAAAATATATTTACAGGTTTTGAACTGAAGATGTTATCCAGTGAAAAATAAGGCCTCTTTTGAGATAAAAGTTTCCCAGGAGTCTTCTAAAGTGTGCTAAAGGTGGGAAAGATACAAGAAGTCAAAGAGAAGAAACTGTGACAAAGTTAGGAAGAAAATAAACAGAATTTGGCACCTCTGTTGTTAAAAAAAAGGAAATAAAAAGAGACACAAGGACGAAACAACCAAAAAACTAACTGAATTAAAAATAAAACAGATGGATACAGCTTACTGAAATATTTCAGAAAAACTAATAGTTAATAATTAATGCTAATAATTCAGTATTAGGTAAATCAGCTGTAGCTCAGAGACACCCAATTAATTAGAGCAGACAACACTTATAACACAATGTTTTCTTTTAAGACTATAGAAAACACACTTTTAATAGACAATGACCAAAAGGACATGGCAACCAAACATGAACAATTTACCAGCGTTAAAATCAACAAGTAGGGAAGGAAAACAAACAGGTCTTCATGCTCCCGCTGTGTGAAATAGGGGTTCTTCACGACCATTGCCCCAGCCTTCCCTCTTGGGCTCCTGTGGCTAAGATCAATTGTATTCCCACAGCGCACTCAACACACACACAAAGACACACACAGCAAACACAGCAATAAACGCCTGCCTGGCCCTGGCATCAGGGCTCAGAAGCTTGCCAAAGCAGCCAATCTGTCTGGACCTCACAACCTCACAGACTGATCGAAAGCACACACCGCTTAGTGTGTGTATGTGTTTCTTTGTGTGCACATGTCTGTGGTTACAAAAGAAAGAGGAAAGAAATGTGGTTAAGGGGAGAGGGATGAAGTGTGATTATGTCTGAGTGTGCACTCTTCTTCACTTCCTAACCTGCCCTAACAGAGCACAGATATCTAATGAGATAAACTGTTTAAATAAAGAATAGAGAGAATTGCATTTCCTAAAACAACTCCAGATTAACTGCATTAACAAGTTTATATACCTTAGACTTCTGCACCATTTTGAAATACTCACATAAACACACTTAAGATTAGGGATGGGTATCGATTAGGTTTTATCCGATACCAGTACCAAACCGGTACTTCTGAAACGGTGCCGGTGCTTAAAGAATGGAGAACACACACTTTGTCCAAAAACCTCTTATGTTTAGCTGTTTTTTTGTAAAAAGATAACAATGTTAGCCTTTTCTGCAGCTATGGGGCATATATGGTATCACTCTTGGCTGGAAGCAGTGCTTAATCAATGGAAAAAAACACAAACTTTGTCCAAAAACCTCTCATGTTTTAGCTGTTTCCCTCTTTTTCTTTGGTCATTTTAGCCTTTTTGGCCAGGGTGAAGGGAGTACCTGCCATCAAACAAGAAGACAGCCGCATGTAACTACGACGGTGTTTGCTAGTTCACCTTACATGCGTTAATGTAATAACGTGGTTAGCCCACTCAACGTGAATTACACACGAACAACATTAAGCTACTCACGCAGAGAAGAACAGCTGCTGCTGCCATCATCGTCCGTCATCATTTCTGCTACACCGGCAGGGCTAGGGGCCAGGACTCTCCTCTTCGGGTTTTTGGGGGATGTTGCTAACTCCGGGTCCGATAACAGGCACCACACCCGTAGTAGATGTGCATGGTGTGAGGTCTCGCAGCAAGCTATCAAATACGGCGCATTTCTCGGCTTTTAACAAAATGCTATACGTCGCCAGGTGTTTCATCAGATTTGAGGTGTTATCTCCTTTGCGCAGTATCACAGTATCACCTTAAAGCACTTGTTGTAGGCTGCTGAGTTTACATATTTTGCTGTGAAGTACAGCCAGACGTTTGACCGCTTCGCCTTGGGCATTTTTAATCTGTAGCTCTGCTCTAAAAGAACGTAGGTACCTGGGCCCGCCTACTACGCTTGCAAAGGTAAAATGATTGGCTGGAATCCAAAGTGTATGACATCTCAGGGAAATAAAGCACCGAAATGTGCGCTGCTTTTCAGTCTGGTTACTACCGTTTATGTCAGAACCGGTGCCATTATCGCACCGGATACCGGTACCCATCCCTACTTAAGATGCTCCTAAATCATCTAAATCACTAATACTACCTAAAGGCACGCCATGAAAACATGTAGTAATGGAAAAACAAAAGCAAATTTCAGGTCTCAAATTTTATAGCACATATTTTGATACTTTAAACAAAAATAAGAACAAAAATTAGACTTGATCTCAAAAGAAAACAAACATTTCCTTTCACGGGTGTAAACATTCTCTCAGAAAATTACATCTGTAGACTCAGATCTCCAAAAATGAATAGAAGTATAAAACTGAAATAAATAAAGTGACAGATGCAGAAACAAAGAAAATGACACAAAGAACAGAGAAATACACAGGGGGCAAAGGGAGGGAGAGGTATAAACAGATGGACACAAAGATGGAAATAGAGAGATTGTAAAAGACAAAAGCAGTCTGCAAGTTGCTTTTTAATCTTCTATAATATTCGTTTAATGAGCATATTTTGCTTTTCCTCACTGAGCCCCTTGTTTGTCCTTGTGTACCACTCACCACTTAGATTAGATACATCCAACTAGGTCACACGATTACTGCTGATTCACCGCACTGGGACAAGGGGAATGATTGATTTTTATATTATAATCCTACCCTGGGATTTTAGTACTGGCTTCTGCCCTCTAGTAACCGTCATCAGAGACCAAATCCTCTTCCCTTGCCTCTCATAAAGAAGAACATGGGGGCATACTCTGTAAGCTTGTCATGTTATTTAAAGTTGTAGCATACAAGGGTTTAGGGGGTAATGGAACATGAACCGGATGTGTGGCATTGAGTAACTTAGATGGACTTCACCATAAGTGAAAAATACTCTAGTATTAGTAATAAACTGCATGTTTAAAAAGTGGGAAAACATGCATGAGAGAATATATGTGTCAAAACCAATAAATCAACTAATCTCTTTATAACCTCCTGCTCCCTATTTTAAAAAATTTTAAAGTAATTTTCTCTTCATATCTTCTCATCGTTTTATGTCTATACTAAACAAAAAGAAAGAGGGCAGGCCAATTTGTTTAACCAAGTTCATTTGAAGTGAATAACTTCTGTCATACAATAAATTTTTAATCTGACCTGAAATATTCTGTAATAGTGGCACCTGCAAGTATGTGTGTGTGTGTTCTTGTGATTTGGCACTATTCAAATAACACTGAATTGAAATGAAATGGAAAAACTGAAACTCTTCTTCTATACACAAAGGGAAAAAAAGAAATTGAAAATTAGAAATTTCTTTCACAAATTGTCAGGTTTGTTAAATAATTTACAGTTAATATAGATCACAGACTTCTGACAAGTTCTTACTGTGTGCCTTTGATTAAGTTAGAAACTCCACTTATTATGTAGCTCCTGGTGTCAATGTAGATTTTTTTTTGAAGATTTTTTCCTCCTGCTACAATGACATAAATGGAACACATTTTATGGGAAAAAAAACAAACAACAAGAAACAAGGACACATACACAAAAATTGGGAGAATTTAATTTGTACGTGCGAGTTTATTTAGTGTTTTATTGATTATTATAACACATACCACACTATACCTTCAAGATAATATGGCAGTTGTACAATTGCACGATATATATTATTATTATCAATAGGAGGCTAATCCTACTGCAAATGAATTCCCCCTTGAAAAGTTGAAGATCAATGGGCAATCTGCAATAATCCTCACTACACTAAAACCTCTCGTAGGACATTTTATTGCACCTGTGCAGTCAGTTTTATGTAAGGCTATAATCCATGCCAGGAAAGGGTTACGTGAAAGGGAGAGAGAGACCAGACATATATTTAAACAGAATTTAAAAAGCAAAATATTGTTTTAAAACTGATGCTTGTGCATCCATTATATTTACTTTTTTAAATTGTATTATTTATATAGAAATATAAAATTTTATTGAATGGTATGTCCGGGCTGCATGGTGTACCCCCACGTAAAACATTTCCCCATTCAGTTCATAAATTTCTCTGACATTTCTTCATCACCCTCAAATCCACTCTAGTTAGGGGATCACTGTGGGGATATGTACAGCCACACCACAAGCAAGAATCGATTTGCTCTCAAGGCTGCCTTGATCATTTTTTGTGAAGTCATTGGTCGGGGCTTTAAGAGTCTGAGAATTTTCTCTGAATTTGAACCTTAGAGTTAAAAAAATATATAGCTTTAAAAATCCAAGGAATTTTGAATACGGTCTTTTTCGGGGACAGTTTGCATTGCACTTTTTCACACTTTTTTACCCATGAGCAACACAAAAATTGCATTTGGGGATACTTTAGGATATTTGCATTTCTATATTGGATTCAGCTGTGTCAGAATATTTTCTCTGTGGCTTACAATTAAATGTTTCAAAACGCTTTGTTGAGAAACACTTGACTTCAAAGTGACAACGTCTGCCTTTTCTTTGATTGAAAACTGCAGTTGAAATTAAATATTCATTTTCTTCATTTCCTTCTTATATAAATTCAGTTTTAATTGTCTTCTTTTTCATCACTCGAGGCTCACGGTAGCTTTGCAACGGTTTAAAAAAGTTTAAAATTATATTATTTAAACGGATGTCTTTAATTGTCCATCTTTGATGACCATTGTTGTGATCTGATGTAATATAAATAAAACTGAGTTGAACTGAATTGAAATTGAATAAACTTTATATTAGCTTTAAATAAACAGCATATTCCAAGACCCAGCCTTTCTTTGCTTCAGAATATTTTTTCCGTTGTATAGCTGCCAACCCTTCATTTTACAATCACACCCTAAACTTTTACTCATATTACCACCAATGATCAGCAAAAAAGTGTTGATCGCTACTTGATCTCCAAACCCATTGGCCAGCCTGCAATCCCGCCATATTTCTGACTAACTTGGCGATAGTGACAAGCGCTGTGCCTGAGTACAATGCACAAACATACAGCTCTTGTCAGCTTACACCTCTCTCCAAACCTTTAAGCTTTTATTTCCAGCCAATTTCCCCCCAATAACCCCTCTGCCTTTACCTTAGAGACAAATTAAATCTCAAACAGGTTACACGGGATGACGGTGAGAGAGAAAGCAAACCATAGGGTTTTTAAAAAAATGCAGGATGGAAGGCTGAGGCCGAGGTATGACAGAGATGCGAAGACGTGAAAAGAGAGAATACTGAAGATACGGAGATGACAAACTGACAGAGAGTTAAAGGAAGAGAGGAAGTTGAAGTGTGTGCATGGAAAAGAGAGGCATTTGTTACCTGGTTGTAAACCACTGTGCTGCACATAAATCCCATTACTTTGGGAAGAGCATTGGCTGATCCCTCCGTTACCGTCACCCACGCATCCCCAGGAAATTGAAGCTATAATTCTCAAATCCTCTGTTCCTCCCCATTGCCTAACTCTCACTTTTTTCGTCTTCTCAGATTTTCTCTCCATTTTCACTGCTTTTTTTTTCTGTGGCTTAAATATTTAATTAGTTTGTTTATTTGTTTTGCAAATTAATGATAGATCCCATCAACAGTCTGCAGAAAATATTGTGAACTGAGATTAAAAAGTGAATAGGCTTGACCTTAAGCAGAAATAACTTTGCAATGTAGATGGATAAATGTTATAATTGTTATACCATCACTGGATTGAATGACACTGTGATGGACTGATAACCTGTCTATTGTGTACCCCAGCTCTCGGCCCATTAAACCTCAGATAGACTCAGGCCCTTGAATTGAAAAAGAGGTTAAATGGATGGATTGATAGATTGATGGATTTAAGTGATTTTTACACCCAGACAGAATAAATCACCAATAGTCGTCTTTGGATGGGTTCAGTCCTATATATATTCTGGTTGATGACTTAACTCTTTAAAGGCTGTGGGACATAGGGGTAACAACAGAGCAGGAAGAAACTCTTAACATGTGCCTTATAGAGCTACCGTATAGACCCACTGTTTTATTTAAACCCAGTCTCTGGTCTACCTGACTTATGTTATAACTATGTATGTCCTATCTATTAACCTAACCTACTATGTACAAACCCTACCTGGAGAAACGTGCAGACAGCTCAGACTTAATGATAAAATCAATTAGATCAGCATACAGTAGGGCTTTTCTACATTGCATCTCCAAAAAAATTTATTTCACTGTAAATTAATTAAACAAACAGGCACATAACCAAGCGTGAAAGCTTCCATTGAGGTTTGTTCAATGCTTAGAAGGGTTTGCAGGCCCACAGGGGTTTACTTTCCTAGTGCTGTGATTTGATACAATGGGAGTAGACAGTGCTATTTATGTGCTGATTGCAGCTGTTACACCAGTGAAATTTCTTGTCAGGTTTGGAGACATCACTAGTGAGGTTAGCTAAAGAGATATCCCATTAGTGCGTGTGTGTGTCTGTGTACGGGTGTGTGTGTGTGTGTGTGTGTGTACGTATGTGTGCTTGCTTGCACATTTTTGTTACCCATTAGAGTGGAAGAATGTTTGCGTTTGTGTGTAGAGCTCTGTGCACATTCTTGTATTAGCAGAAACATGCACCTGTAAACTTGTTTGTTAAAGCTCTGCACCACTTTCATTACGCCAATTGCAATCTGCTAAAAAATAAATAAATAAAAAAATGAGAGAGAGATTAGATGAGAGGATGTAGTGCATAAAGTCTATTAGAATGAATTGCTTCCTGTACCCTATTGGTTTGGTCTCTTACTGAGGATTAACAGTCTCAGGTTGATAAAAGCCTAAATTCTTCTACTCCTTGTCCTCCAGAGCCCATTTAAAATTATGGCTGGAGAATTCTTAAATCAATTATGAGTCAATAGACAGATCGGTCGATTATTAAATATATTTATATTGAATAGCTTGAACATATTTTTTCAGCTTGAACATATTTTTTCATAGCATACAGTTATTTTAGTCCCACAAAAATACATGAACGAATCATAAATCATAAATGATTGTCATAAATGATATGCATACGCACTATACAACAAATTCTGTCATGGCTTTGTCTTGATCAGGACCCACAATTACAACGGTATGTGAGACAAAATACAAAGAAAAGTAAACTAGAAAAATATGGGTTAAAGATGATAAAGATGCCTCTTTTAAATGTCCACGTTCATAAGTGAACTCCGACAAAGGACAGCTTGATTTCTACAGATGAATACTTTTTTCTTTTTTTTAAGTGGTGGAAGAGTGATACATTGTCAAAGCCCTTTCAGTTTTTCAAGGACCTTTTTGAAGTATTGCTAGTGGTGTTTTTCACAGATGACAGATTGCACATATTGCTGCTTATAATTAAACCCATACTATTGTGGATTCAATAAAACATCTATACCTTAAAAACCTCTAAGCCTCTTTCATCACTCATCATTCACCAGTGTGCTAATTAGTTATTGCAAAAAATATATATTAAGATCAAACATTGTTTACTTTTAATTTTATGTCTCCATATAGTAAAAAAGTATATAAAAGTCATCAACTTGTTGTATGTTTGTATGTGGAAAAACCAGTTAAATCCTTTTTTTTTTTCTTTTTAAGCATTCACTTAGCCAGATAGTTTAAGGGAGAGTTACACAGATGATTTCCAGCCAGAGAGCCGTACTGTAACAACCAAAGATTAGTGACTTGTGACCACTGAGCAGCTCCAGTAAAGAAACTGTGGTTTGACTGCTTCGCCCCAGGCTGTTTTTACTCTAGTTGATGAGGGAGGTGAAAACCTTTCTATTCTAGTGTACCAAAAATATTTCTGCGGCAACTTGAAGGATTTAAATGGGTGACATTTTGGTCACAAGCTAATTTCTCTCAATGTTAACCTCCTGTCACCCCATCTACACCTTGTGGCAAGATATGCAAAAACCTATTACAAGATGTTGCAAATACTATTGCAGCCTACTAGAGCCATTTGAGTCTGCTGCTTAGACTGCTTAGGTTTACACTGAACTAGAATATATAATGAAACGTGTTTTGAACGTGAACTGTAAAAGAATCCATATTTGATGCTCCAAATAAGACAGAGACTCATTTTAAACTAAACAACACAGGAAGCCAAAATTGTTATGTACACAAAATTAACTAAATATCCATTTACTGGTTTTATATAACTCTAAATTCCCAACTTTGACCTGCTTGCAACCGCCTGAATAGCTGAAGTTAAAAAATATATGTTTATTGCAACTGATTTGAAAATATCAAATAGATATGAAACAAAATAAATGAAAAGGTGGTATAGGATATGCCATTTAAACTTTGCCTTAATGTTTCCATTTGATATTTGTGCAGACAGCGTTCTAAATAGCATGTGGAAACCACAACGTGCATTACACGGTTTTCACTGTCGCTTTGGATGTACGTCTCCAAACATCATTGTAGGTGGTTAATATCACATTTTTCATATTGTCCCCTCTTCAACTTTGGCCCCAGCTTTTACTCTGTTGTCTTTTACTCTTTTACACTTAGTTTTTCCCCGTCGTGTAGTATGTGTCCCTATCCTCACTCCTCTGCCACGTTTTTTTCTCCTTTGGAACATGATTGATTTCTTTCTGTGCCAACAGCATTTTTCAGCCTCTTTTGCAGTAGCATTACGGGTCATCTTGTACTTTTCTGTTAGGTCAGTCATAGGAAATGGAGGCAGTGACTAGGGGATGATATGAGAGCAGAACAGGGACCTGAATTACCTTTGGTACACTGATTAGTTTGCACGGAGAAAAGCTATATATTCAAAGACTCATGCTAAGACCCAGACAGCAAACAGACACTGAGATACAGGGACTGTAATGTTTTAATGTGTTGATTATCTTGCTATTTTTAAGTCTGGTGTTGGTAATGTTTTATGTCATTTCATGTATCATGTCTATTCTTTTTATGTCTTTCACTATTCTATTATTCTTTAACTCAGCTATTGGTTGCACTTTATGACCTTGCACTGTCTCTTTTATTGTACTGCTCCATCTTGTTTTGAGTGCTTTTACATTTTGCAATTTTTTCCCATCACTCGGGCTCTGTGAAACAGAGTTACATTGCAGTGTATTTTAATATGGCTGAAAAGACAAAATAAAGTGAACTTAAACTCGAATGTGAACTTGAAACAAGCACATATTTATATGTACTATCTATTACAATTGCAGGCAGAAGAAACTTTTAAAGACAGTAAAGTCATACCTTAAAAATGCTCATAATAGACATATTCACAACTTAATTTTTTCGCTGAAAAAACATGTATTGTTGCCATTTAAACTACTTTTGTTTGTCTGTTTGTTTCTTTCCATGTGTCTGTGCGCCACAGGTCCACCAATGATCCGACTGTCAGTAAATGATACAGTGGTGGTGGATCCTGGCCAGGATGTGCGCATAACCTGTGAGGTCACAGCAGGTTTCCCTCTCCCCGTTGTGACGTGGTCACGTTACCCTGGGCCTCTTCCCCTCAGTGCTCAAGTTCGAGGAGAATCACTGATTTTGAGAGCTGTCACACCAACGGATGCAGGCTTCTACAACTGCACGGCAGTCAACAATGTGGGTAACCCTGCACGCAAGAACGTCAACCTCGTTGTGAGAAGTAAGTAATGTTTCTATGTATTTGCACCTGTGAAAAGGGGTGATGCTTTTGCAAAAAAATAAAATAAAATAAAATCTAGATTTGTGTTTTTTACAACCTTGGTATAAACTAGCTCCAGTTGCACAATTGCATCAAGATTGTTTTTCAATCGGAATTGCTGTTTAAAAGATTCTGGATATACTTTCAGAATTAGTCTGGACGTGTCAACGAGACTTTTGGTGTTTTTTAAGTATTGTCCAGTCCTCATGTATTTATTATTGTTACTTAAAAAGAACATTTAGCAATGTGACATTCCCATATGATAATTGTTAAATCTTTGCATAATTTAGGCTTCTCATTCACTGATTTTACAACTAAAAATCATGTTGCATTTAATTCTTTGGCTAGCCAGGGGGTAGTTAAAATAGTTGACAAAGGCACAGTCAGGATCCTTTTCCCATTGAGAAGTCTCGTACAACTGATAATTGCTTTATGCAAAGTGTCTGTATAGTCCTCGTTAGCTTCATTCGTTGACATTTGTGAGTCTGCGCGTGCATGCGAGTGTGTGGAGCTAGCTGCTGATCCGTCATTAACGAAGCTGATGTGAATCTTGTCAGAATGGGCGGGTTAGAATACAGAATACTTCTATTGTCTCTCCCCTCTGGCTATTTTTAGCCCCTTTAATCATCTTTATTCACTCCAATTAGTTAGACTGGAGTGGAAGCAATTAGCAACAGTCTCTTCTGTTAGTTAGCACTGTGGAGAGCGTATGTTAGATGGGCTTCTCCTGTTAGCTTAATGGGCCTGAACACACTGTCACACCAGCGCAGGTGGCAAGATGCTGAAAGAGACACACATTCACAGTCAGTGAGTTCATAAAGGAAAAAGTCTGCAGGCAGGTAGGTAGACAAGTGCATCCAAATATTTAAGGAGTATACATGCACACATGCACTCACATTAATCAGGTAAAGTTGCAAGTTCATGTTAGCCATATGGTCACTGCTTCATATCCATGGCTCCACCCAAGTATCTTGTTAACAAGCTCAAAATAGTTTAAATCAAGCTCTCCTCTCCTCCTTACTGCCTGTCTCTCCCCTTCGTGGGGAAACAGAGCTATTTTGTATTCAACATGGAAATCTGTTGGGGAAACGGAGCCTTTGAAACTGAAAATTAAATGTGACAGTGGGAGAGTTACTCTTTGTCCTTGATTTTGTTTCCCCCCTCCTCCTTACCCCCCTGTTATTTTATTCTGTATTTGGCTCCTTTTGTCTTGGCTTCCTTCACAATTTGATTCTTCCTCTCTCACTCGCTTTCTTTCTTCTCTAATTTCCTCTTTCCTTTGGTACAAGGCAACCTCTTCATTTTTTTCTTTTTTTTTTTTATTGTGTTAGTGGTGTTGGGGGTGGGGGTATTAACCATTCTTCTTCTCCTGCATTCTTCTGTTTAGTTTCTTTTTATTGAGTAGTATCAGTTCCTTCTTTTTGATCTCACGAATGTGTTTTTCTTCTGTTTGTTTTCTTAATTTTAATTTGTACACTTGTACACAGTACTATTCTGTACTGGAATGGAATACAACTGTTCAAATAATTTGCCTTTCCTATGAAATTTTTGACTTTTGGCAAATCTGAACAACCAAATACTTGGTTCCTTTGTAAAGTGTGTCAATGAATAAAGGGGATGCAAAAAATGTTCACATACATGTCAAGAAGCATTTGCTATCTAAAAATAGTTTTATATATCAAATCAAAACTCTCAGTTGAAAAAGAACAATAAATGAAAGTGGTATTTGTTGTTCTCCGGTCAGGGTGTGCGAGACAAAGATTAAGGCTTTTACATTAATTATAACTCTGCTTTGGTCATCTTCAACTTCCAGGTTAATTTCAGCTTAATATGAGGCAGAATTTATTGGGGAATTAATGACTGTAAGATGCAAAGTTCATGAGGCAGCAAAGCAACCCCAAACCAATTTTCCCACTCTCATGATTTACAGTTGGTATGATTCTCCTGACAGTACACAGAATTGCAAAGACAGACATGTTAGGTCAACTTGTAAGATTAGAAAAGCACTACATAAATGTGATTACTTTTTACATCTCTTAATGATTTCGTTGAACAAATGACTGCATGAGCTAATTTTTTCATCTGGTTATGTTGAGGTATGCCCACTGTATCTCTGGGCACTCTCTCTACAGTGTCTCCTTGATTAAATGTGCTAAAAATTAATGTATGTCCTTGGGTTATGCTTTTTTGTTTTCCTAGGGACTATATATATAGTTTAACTACTCTAAATTAGAAACTCTAAATTAAGTAAAGACCAAGTGGAAATTAAAAGATAAATAAGAGCATTTAGCAACTGTAGTAGTGGAAAAAAAAGACAGACCTTGCCAGTGATGCCTAGTCATGCTTATCCCTTTTATTAATTTTTTTGTATTATTATTTTAATTTTGTATTTTTTTAGTATATTTTGTACCAAATGCCTTTATATTGTAACAAATATTTAAATTTTCTTCTTTCTTCTTTTTTCCCTCTCTACCACCACAAAAAGCAATGAGCAACCTCACCTTCCAAATTACACCAGACTCTAACAAGGACAGTGAAACCATTCAAATGGGTCGTGACCTTAAGCTCTCATGCCATGTTGATGCCACCCCCCAGGACAAGGTCAACTATACCTGGTACAAGAACGGGGCACCAGTCTTCAACTCAGATAGTTTGATTTTACTGCGCAGTGACCCAGACATGGCACCTGGCACCAGCAGTCTGGAGATTGTGGACATGAAATTCAGAGACTTGGCCACCTACAGCTGCATGGCTAGCTTTTCAGGCAGCACAGTGCGAGAGCTTCGTGTTGATGTCAACATTTCTCAAAACAGCGGTAAGAGTTTCCCCTTTTTCCTTGTTATTCTTTGTCTCTGTCAGACTGAGGGAAATTGTATATTTGGTTTCTTTTTTTTTTTTTTTTTGATTGTCAGCTCCAGAGCTAACACAATCCCAGCAACAAACAAACCAAGATGTATATATATATATGTATAATGATGGCTCAATAAATATTTGTCTATTAAGGCCACGAGCACATGCAGATTCAAATGGGTTACGGTTAGCTGTAAATCGCCCATGCATTTAATTAAGCTCTTGATCGTCATTAATAAATATGTATGGTGGCAACCACTTAATAGAGGTTAGGCAGTTGCTGTTTGTGGAATAAACAAACTTCTAAAACAGACATGTTTGAGTTGACTGATAAACTAATTGAACAAATGTTCAGGTACACAATGCTGCTTAACCTAAGCAGTACATTTAGTATTTAAAAAAAAACAGTTTTTTCCTGAATCTAAAGGGGTGTAATTTTTCATGAATTATATGAATCTTAACACTATCTCATGCCAATGATTAAATATTCTAGCAATCTGTGTTTTTACATCATGTGACATGTTAAAACATAATAGCTTAGTGGTTTACCCATTCACCTAACAACTGAAAGATCCTAGGTGTGATTCCAGGAAATCCATTTGTGGTTGCACCAAGAAGGGCATCTCAAAATTACAAATTAAATATGCAGAGCTACCCGCTGTGCTGCAACCCCTTGTGAATAATGGAACAACTGAAAGTTAGCGTCTTCATTCAGACAGTTTTTATCCCATTTCTTCCCTCTCTACCTCTGGCTTGCACTGCTTGTTGCTTTGATGGTTCAGTTGTGTGTGTTCATGTATTCTTTCTTGCGTGTTTTAAATCATAATATATACTCAATCCTAGTAATAATATTTTTAATGTTCCCACGTGTCATTAAAACTGTGCGATTGTCTAATAAAATCAGCTCTTTAAATGTCAGTGCCTGTCATACAATTTTATTGTCCATCTGTCTCTGTTTCCCTAGTTTTTGCCAGTTTATCCATTAGCACTATCTGATATTTTAAATCATGTTTGCCCTCTGACTTCTTGTTAATTCCGTTAATTAATCTGAAATTTATTTTTGATCCAGAAAAAAGGTGCCAGTTTCTCGTTAGCTTGGCAACAAGGACAAGGCTACTTTATTAACCTTAGAGCCCAAGGTTATGTATTTGTGCTTACACTTTTCTAATGTTACTGACTAAATTGGAGGATATTTTAAAGTGGAAACTCTAACAATAGCCAAGGGTTTAAGGAACTGTTATTCTTAATATATATATATATATTGTACTGTTATAACGATTTCTAAACAAATATTATTATATGCTCAGATTATATGGAAATGAGAAAAATTAAATTTACACTTTGTCTTACTTGAATTTTTTGTCTTTGCTTTCTCCCAGTCTCTCCTCCAGTGCTGACTGTTCCACCTGGACGTCAGGCTGTTAGTGTGCGAGAGGGAGGTAATGCCGAACTGGTGTGCTTAGTTGTAGATGGCAAACCACGTCCTCCTATACTGTGGTCACGGACAGAAAAGGACTTGCTAATGCCCTCGGGGAAGCCCACAGTGGAGACGCCTGATGGTCGCTTGAGGCTAAAGAACGTTAGTCGGGACATGATGGGGGCATACAGGTGCCAGACTGCTCCATACAATGGGCTTAACATTAAACGCAGAGAGGCACAGGTTCAACTCAATGTGCAGTGTAAGTATGGATCAGCGTACTTTCAGTTCAACATCCAAAATCCTTTGGCTTAAGCTGAATACAGGTCTCTCAGATTAAGAACATATCCTGGTGTCAGTAAGTCTAGGTTAGTGTAAACTCTTTTCAAATACTTTTTTGGGTGCAGCTTGTGTACTATTAGGAAAATGCACGATAATACATGATAACACCAGCAAAAAATTTAATGATTCTGAAGGCGTCACAGAAGCTAGGAAGGAAACTGGCTGTTTAACTTCAGAGTGCAAGGTGCCTAACCTATTGCATCTTACACATTTTACATTTTCTGCAATCAATCGATCAAAGTTTTCAGTTACAATCAAGGAAATAATTTCATAATCCATTTCTAAATTTATAAATTTGCTTACTTACAAAAAATTGAACAGTCTTTCACTTTTAGTAGAAGGTTGAATTGAATGGAAAGAGACAGAGTATTATTCTATGCTTGACTGTGGGGATGGTCTTATTTGGGTCATATTCAGCATTTGGTTTCCAACCGCCAATGAGGCAATTTGATGTTAAAGAGCTTGATTTTGTTGTCATCTGACCGCAACCTTCTCCTGTTAGTTAGATGTTCACTAGCAAACTTGAGCAGGGGGCTACTACAAGATTTAAATCCTTTGGATCATTGACAAGCTCCTTCTGTGTTTATATTTCTTGGGTTTCTGAATAATCACACCAGTAGTTGTCATCCTCCCACCAAGGTTCTTGCTGATGTTCTTGTAGCTCATTCCAGCTTTGTCAGGGTCTACAATCTTGTTCTTTGACAGCTTTTTGGTCTTGTCCATTGTGGTGGAGAGGTTGGAACGGAAGAAATGAATTAACTGGACAGGTGCACGCTAATTTCTGGACTTTAGGTTAATATTGTCTCTCTGTCCATTAAAATGAACATACGGCAAAAATGAATGACTTTTTATTTCTTTGTAAGTGGGCAAACTCAAAATTTTAGCAGAGGATCAAAGTATTATGATCCCTTATAAGGGAGCATGTAGCGACTAAAGAGGGGAGAAAAACATGCTTACTAATGGGCAGCGAGTGTAAACACGTAGAGAAAAAATCATTTTGACAACTTTCCAACAGAGACCTGTTTCTGTAAATTAAAGAACATATCCTGTTTTTTTTTTAAATTATTTTACTTTTCCATTAAATTTAAATAATCACTTTTCTTTCTCTCACCCTCAGTGAAGTCATAACAGTTATACTTCACTAACAACTATGGACCCTATCAGCAGATAAGAAATTGTAAAAGGTGGAACTGAAAGCAAATGAGGACATACCTCTATTGCTCAGAGGTAGCTTTCACTAAACCTACTGCTTTCCCTTTGTGAACATTCCACTGAGGTCTGTCATTATAAAACTCCCAGAGGATCTACTTTGAGAGAGGAGAGGATGTGTCTTAGTAACGTAACGCATCATTTTGATACCTTTTTCCTTCCCATGAGGTTATCTTCTTTTACTTACTTTTACCATCCTGGAACTTTGACAGCCCTTATCAGTGCTAAGTCATGGAATGTGTGAGTACTACACATCAGCCTGCATATGTGTAAAACTGAGCAAGCCTTTTGCAAAACTTTCAGCCCTTTAAAAGAATATCTTTTATTAAGAATAACTTTTATTTCTCATTTATGTTAATGTTGTAAGAGTTAGACACTGTGGAATTGTAGATATAGTATATAGCTTCTATATAAATATAGGTATATTAGGTATATACTAAAGAAACTGAGTATATTTTTAACCAGTTGACTTAGACAGTTGTTTTAAGTTGATACATAGATATATTTTTTTGCATGGTAGTCAATCTGTGAAGTCAGTTTTGAGGTAAGCAGTCACTGATAAATTGTATATGTATTTGTTGTTGTCAAGGAACATTGAAACATTGTAACACTGAAATTAAATTGTTTATTTCCATGGCTTCAATCATAGATTTAAAAAAACTCTCACTGTTTATTCTGTCAAAAAAGTCAAAGGCTTTTTCTTTTCTTTAACTCTCCTAAAAACTGTATATTTATCAGGAAGTAAAGAACCAATTTCCCACCTATTTACTGACCTACCTGATAAATACAAGCCCAAATTAGAGCCCTCTCCTCTCCTCCCCTCTTCTCTGCAAGGCGGATTTACAGGGCTTACTAATGCTGGCAGGGTGCAAGGGCAACACTCTGTGAGCTCTGCTGTCTGCACTGGCCAACTCTGATTAATGGACCAGGTGGCCACCGCACTATGGACAGCGAAAGAAACGGAGCAACGAGACAGCTACATGAGCAGGAATAGGAGTGAGCATAACGGGGTTAAGAGAGAGCTTGAAACAGGAAAGCATGGATAGTGATGGGGGGAAGGGGGACGACAGGATGAGAAGGTGCTAACAAAGCGAGGGACTGGTTGGCAAATAGAGAAACAGGAACATATTTCAGTGCAGCCAATCAAATTGTGGAAAATAAATTTCCCACTTTTATTCAGCTGCCCCTTTGTCCCCTGACTTAATTTGTTTATTTTATCACGTTTCTTTGCTTTATTCTGTTTACCACTGTTGATTGATATGAGGGAAGGATGGCATCATTTTTTAAGGCCGATGTAATTAAGTGGATAGGCAGATGCTCGCCACTGTTTCCACTCTTGCCTCTCCCACTCCCACTTTTGCCTTGTATCACTTCTATACTTGCCCAGTGTTCCTTTTTTCCCTCCTGGAGAGGTGGCTGTTCTTCCTCATTGCCATTCTCATCATCATCAATCAGCTAACTGCTGGCCATGAGAGAAGACCTCTCTCTGTCTTGTCATTCTCTTTCTGCATCCTGCATTCTCTCATTCACTCCCCACCTCCCATACTCAATCACTGACTTCTCTCACTTTCACACTGCACGTTCCCTATCATTTGTCTTCCTCTTTGTCTTCTTCTTTAAGAGTGATCCTTTCTTCTCTCATCCCTCCTTACCCCTCATGCATGCTACCTTCCTCTCTCAGTCTCATGTAAATTGATTTTCTCTTTGTGCACTGTAAATGTTTGGCTTGGTCAGTGTTGCATTCCCGGATGAATTCATTTCGCATTCAATAAGATGGATAGCGATGGTGTGTTTACATGGATTATAGTCTTTTGACTATGAAACATTGCAACAGTGTGCTATGAGTCCTGAATGAGAAGCAAATAAATGCAAAAGCAATGCTCTGGAGAATTTTGGGGGAAAAAAGTTTAATTAGAAAGTAAGATAACCACAAAAAGTGGAATCTACTTGAGCAGTTGTTGAAATGAATATATTAGACGAGAAAGGGAACTGTGCTAGCGTAATGATTTCTAAATTGATTACATACCAACGTATAACTCACCTCTGTTTTCCTCCTTGCTTCTATTGCCATTCCTCTACGTTTTGCCTTTTTTCTTTATCCTTCTTATCTATTTCCAAAGTCAGTAATCAGTATGCATATGTGCTTCTGTAAGTAGGAGCAGGGTGTGTGACCATACACTAATCAATCCACTGGGATTACAGTATGACCTTTGACCACTTACACATCCCTCAGCGTCGCACATCATCACATAGCTGTGGGTGTAGGGAGTAGCTAAACATTAGTTTTGAGAGATCAGAGAGGCAGTAATTGTAACAGAGTACACAACACTAAGTTAGCATTTCTGGGAAGAACTTTGGATACATGCTGGGAATCTTGACTATAAGCCAAAAGACAACCTAGTGGCTGAGACGTTAAATGCTTTGGTGGTTTGCGATCTTTTTAGCATTCAGGTGCTTACTCACATTCCTTTGACTGGAGTGCTGGCATAGAATGGTAAACTGATTTCAAACAAGAATTTGGTTTGGCTGTGTATACCCGTCCGTAGCAAAATAAACAACAGCAACAAGAAAAAAAATATATTATTGAAAGTTTTAGTCATAGTGAATTTAAATGTATTTTCTTCAGTTCTTTAGCTTTCAAGAATATGTATTAAATGGATAATGTGTTGAGGCAGGTTATAGCTCTCAGCTTATCTATTCTGGTTTCTGATGTGTAAAATGCAGAAGCTGCTGAATCCTTAAACTTAAATTACGTTAGTCTTTAAAAAGGTGTAACATCTGTGTGTAAATAAAACATTCCTTGTCTAGCATCTTTCTTTCAATTGAGTGCAACTCAGCGTAATCAATTAGTAATATATTATTAATTTAATTATTAACACTATTAACATTGACTTTATAAGACAGAAAAAGAAGAGAGTTTTTAACCATTATTTTTAATCTCTATATATAGCTATACTGTAGAGGCAGGTTTAGGTTTCTGTTTAATCATATCAACACCTCCATTGTCAGCCAACCAGAGATTTTGATATTGTATAAAACACAATAACAGGATCTCTGTTTCTCTTTCCCTCCCTGCTCCTTGCTTTACATTATCTTACCGTCTTTTTCTTCCCTCCATACTGCAGCTCATTCTGTCTGTCTAAATTACAGGCATAACATAGATTAGACTATAATTACACATCTGTGTCTGATAAACTTGATTCATAAGGGGCGCTAGTTATGCTGTATCACCTCTGGGCCTTAACACCAGATCTCATCAACGTTAGTACTGCAGTACCACCATTAGCATCTTGTCTATTATCTACATGATTAGCCAGGGGTGAACTAGCTGGCTGGTGATTTGTGGCGCAGTAATTTGGCTGTGTTGTGTCTTGGCTGACCCCAGGGCAGCAGTGGCTAGTCAATCATTAACCACAAAGGCACACATCACTGTTGACAGGTTAATTACAACTGGTTAGGATAGGTTAGAAGCAGGGATGAGAGTGTGGCTCGAAATGCCTGATCCCTTGTGGCAATAACAGTTGTTTTGTGTTGGATGATTTGTAACAACACATTTTTTATAATGGTTTAAGGAAATCCACTTTGCAAAGAACATAAAGAAGTGAGACATGGATGCCACTGTCTTTGCAGTCCATTTGGTACTGCATGTCTAAGACGAGTTTCTGAGATTAAAATGTGTTTTTTTTTTTTTGGAAATGTCTGTTTCAGTTTATCTTCATTCCCTTATGATGAAAACTATTTTTAACATTAGAAACCAGCTAGACCAAACTAATTTTCAAATGTTTATCTGCATTCATAATCACAAATTAAGTTACTGCACAGTTACTGAATATAAGTAAGAGAGAATAAAATAAGGATTCAGCTCTACAATAAAGTACTTGTGCAAAAACCTAATAATGAGTATTAGACTTGCAATAACAGTGGCAAGGCTGTTTAAAAAATGCTACTGCTGCACTTGCATAAAAACAGAGTATAATATTCATTCTATTATTAAAACACAAGTGTTTATTTTTCTGCAGACCCTCCCATTCTGGACCCAGTCTTTCAAGATGTCCGTTCCAGGAACTATCAAATGGTAACCCTGAGATGTACAATCCTACGATCAAACCCTCCTCGCCTAACAGACATCCGCTGGTTCCGTAATGGTGACTTCATCCGTATGCCAATGCCAGACCTGAAGGAGACACCGGAGCTGAAGTTCAAACTGGAACCCACCAACAATGGCTCTTACGAGTGCCGAGTGAGCAATACTGAGGGAACATCAGCATGCACATTTAATGTCTCTGGTGAGTGTGCCATTAATGGAAAAAAAAGCCCTAATCCTCTTATTATGAGTTTTATATTCCTGTACTCATGCACCCTTACCTCCATATAAAGATTTATTTTTCCTTCTGTGTCATTCAGTAATTTTTATAAAACATTGTTGCTCTCTTGTTCTATATCGCTCTCTGTCATACAGCACAACCATACAATGCTGAGTTTTACTTTGATACACCCAACCCTGTCCGGATTCTGAAAGGAAACAACTATTCCTACAATTTGCAGTGGACACAAAAAGATCCCGATGCCACAGATCGCATCATAGGATACTGGATTAATGTTCGAAAGGTAAAGTTCTCCCATATTTAATCCATCTATATAAATACATATATATATATATATATGTACTGTATGCCTATTTGCATGCCTCGTTACACACACATCCTGTGTGTAGTATCTTATAATATCATTCGTGAGATCTTGACAAGAGGCAAGTGCAGTGGATTGACAAACACTAACTCACTGACTTTGTATATCAAGCACTCATGAGACTGATTTGATCCGTCTAACTTTATCCAAGGCAAACTTTGGTCACCTGCCTTTGTAAAAATCACCTCGAAAGCTGACAGCTTGTATAGATAAAAAGCATACACACAGGACTGTAAGCAGGAAAGTTTACATTCTAAGTAAACATGGGGCTTTATGAGCTTGGGAAGTGTCAGAATGTCAGACATGTGTAGACAGTCAAAGCCACTCATTTCCTTTCACTCATGCAATCAACTTTACTTTTTAAGGATAATAGGATTGTATTGTGTGTTTTTTTTTTTTTTATAAAAAAAAGTTTTGTATTAAACACATTTGTGTTTCCTTGCAGTGATATATCACTCTGAGGCAATTCCTAGGCAGGATTTATCAGCCTTCTGGACTTTTTATTTTACATTTGCCACATATATTTAATTTGCTGTCTGGATCTCAGTGCCAGACTAGTACTAATGTGTTTATTACCAATTCCACAATGAAAGGAATGCCATCTTTTAACCACATGAGTCGAGAGACAGTTAGCATTTTTTAAATCCATTTTCATGTTTTAGCTTGCCCTCAAAGGATTGACTTTCTATTGATGCCACTACATTTCTGGAACCCCGTGAAGGTTGTTAAATGAGTCTTGCAGTCACAAATTAGATTAAGCGTGTACTGAAGAAGCTTTTAAAACCTTAACTTCTTTCAACTCAATTTTGAGCCAAAACAAGGTGATGTTTTGACCATGATCTGATACACCACATTTATGTACGTTTATATAAACTCGTAGGCTTTATGACTGACCCTCGACGAACTCCAGTACTTTCGGAGCCTCTAACAGGACAATGATCTAAAATTAGGAACCTCTGTCCACAATAGTAGAGCACCCTGAGGCCATGTTCTTGTTATGTTTCAAGCATCTACTCGTATATTACTGGCCTTTGTCAGAAGACATGAAGGTAGTGGTGAATTATACACAACTGGCTGGGGTTGGGTATGGTGTGCATGCATGTGTGTGAGAGAGAGACACTTAAACAGAGGGAATGCGAGGACTGCCAGCTTGCTTTTGTGTGGATGAATAGTTAATTCCCCTCCTGCTTTAAGACTTGGCTGCTTACCTTATTAAGTAAGGCTCTTCTGGGAGACAGAAAATGAGCACTAGTCTTCGTAAGATGCACATTAGATTGCATGCCTAAGCGCTCTGAAAACTCACTCTTCCTCCTTTGTTTCATCAACCTCTCCTGGCTGTCCTCGCCTTTTCTGCTGTGTATCCTTATTTCACTTTAGTCTCTTACCTACTGTCCATCCCATTTCTTTCTCCCTTTGTGCCTTGGTCACACTTTTGCATTCAATCCTTCCAGCCCTCTCGGTCTCTCTCTCTCCCTCTTTCTCTCTCTCTCTCTCTCTCCATCTCCGTAAACTGCAAACCTAATGGCATTTGATGTCGGGTGAACCATGGAAAGCGGAATAGCGCTGATAAATAGTGGCTGCAAGTTCTTATGCCGACAGTGTTAAAATAATGAGTTGCATTAAGTGGCAGTTTAGGACTTCTTAAATGTTGTTAAGCTTTAATTGAATTTCAAGGTTTTTACCTGAATGTTTTTTTTTTATGTGTTCATTAGAGAGTGAAAAGAGACAGAAAAATAAGGGAGGCATGGAGGTTGTGAGCAAGAAAGTGAATGGAAGGGTGCGAATGGAGAGAAATACGATGCAAATTAAAGAAAAACATCAAATCTCACTGGCCCTCTCAACTATTAAATAGAGTACGAGAAAATTCAAATGTAATACCATCTCAATTTCACAACCCATCTATTTCTGAAACATTTTCTCCAGCTCATCCTTTTAACGCCTTGGCACTCTATCTTTTTAGCACCTACAAAATGATATGGGGGTCTCATGAGAAACAAGCAGGTATAGAGGGGAATACAAGAGGACTTGGTTCGTGTAGAACAGCGCTCTTCATCGCAGATCTGACTACATGACTATAACTTTTATACTTTTTGCTTCAGCTTGATTTTTTTATTATGTGTGAGTAGGTATGTTTTAAATGAGAGTTAATGCAGATTTATTCTGTTTTATGCCTGAAGAATATGAATGTATTTCATATTGTATAACTGGCATTAATATATTTGCTCGTTTGAACAAGGAATGTCCTTGCGTGTGTGTGTGTGTGTGTGTGTGTGTGTGTGTTCGCATGGCAGTTTATGTGGTTTACACCAAGACTCATTGGCAGGCTATGAAATCCTTGCTTACACGTCTTAATTTAGTTTCATTCTCCCTGCAGGGGGTTTCCCTGTGTTTGAATTAACAGTGTTGACAGGGCCTTTTTTTTAAAACCTGTCCTCACTCCACTTTTCCTCGAGAGATAATAAATTAATATGTGATAATTTTACCTTTTTACAGCAAGAGCGGCTGATTTACTTTTGTTTCTCAAGGCTTTGATATTATTTTGTCTCGCACACATAGAAAGCTCAGGGCTTATGTCATCAGAATTCTTCTGTGATGCATGTGCACTTATGTGTTATGTAAATAAATATGATTTAAAACTTAAGAGGGTCAAATTTGTAGAATTTCTTTGCTGAAAAGTAGTTACACATTATCAAAATCTAGAAATACACATAAACAACTGGGAAGAACAAGAAAGGTTTAACGTGCTGGTCATCAAACTTGAAATGGACATTCAGAAAGCTGCTTAGTAAACATGTCTTTAACTCTAAGAGAAAGTGAATCAGTCTTTTGCTTTGCTTCAGTTGCATATATTTGCATGCAGCTATGTTGAAGTTTTCAATTCAGTTTAATTCATTTCAACCATCAACAATTTAGCGACAATTGGCAGCTCAAGACACTTTATTATGTATTGCAAAATAAAGTTCCTGCTATTGTATATTACAGATCAAAAATCCCATTGATTAAAAATGTACCTTTGAACAAACACTTGACTACTGCGAAGAACAAAAAATAAATGATTACATGAAGAAAGGCAGCACTAGGTTCAGGACGTGCACCATCTGCAGTGACCTGTTGGAGTAAGGGGAAAGCAAAGAAAGGAAAGAAGAGCACAGAGAGAGCATTATATAGAGAGGTCTCCACTTAGAGGGATGAAGGCAGTGGTTGTCTGCAGCTGCCACAGCTATGGAAACGCGGGTGTTTCCAATTGATTGAGAAGTCGAGTTGGTGAAGTCTCCTTTGATCCACTCAAAACAGTCCTCTACCAACTGTACAAACGATGACTAGCTGACACTGGAGTCTCTCACTGCTTGTGTGCTGAAATATTTCACTGTGTGTGCTTACACTGAAGCTAGCTGATTGAACTCTGTTATTTCACTTTGCTCTCTCTTCATTTTATGATTTTTTTCTGTAGGCTTGTAAATCAAATTCTGGTCTTTTTTCTGACTGACTCTAACAGCATCTTTCCATTAACCTCGTATGCAATAACATGGCCTTGGTGAATGTTTTTGAATATCCTTATTAACTCTTGCCAATCAGAAACTACTTTTTTACTGCTGTCCTTACATACACTCACTGGACAGTTTATTAGGTACACCTTGCTTCAGAACTCCCTTAATTATTTAGGGCAAAGATTCAATATGGTGCTGGAAACATTCCTCTGTGGTTTTGGTCTCATTCTATGCACGTGTTGAGGGTCACATATGGCAACAGACTCAATAAACTGATCTGCAAGGCCAGTAGTGTTGTAGGGATGGAGCTGGACTCCTTTAACCCTGGAGAACCCATTGGTTTTCTAGGGAAACCATGGGGTCAAATTTGACCCCATGGGTTCTCCAGGGTTAAGGTGGTGTTGGAGAGGCGGATCTTGTCCAAGATAAGGACAATGCTGGACAATACCTCCCCCCCATTCCCTGATGAGGTAGCCAGTCACAGAAGCACGTTTAGTGAAAGACAGATTACCCAAAAAGATTGGATGTGTTGTATAATCACAGATGCTCTTCTGCATATCTTGGTTACAAAGATTCATTATTGTATTTACTGTTGCCTTACTGTCCCTATTGCTATAACTTCAATTGCCTTTCTTCCTGATTCTAAGAATATCTTGAACATATCTACATTCCTCAGTGACCTGAGTTGCTGACATGTCATTAGCTGATTAGATATTTGTGATAACGTAAAGGTGAAAAGATGTTCTTAATAAAATAGGCTGGTTACTGTATAGCATGTTTGCATTTTAAGAAAACATGTTATACCTGTTTTAAAGAAGATACAAAACCAGGAACGTTACACATATTCTCCCATTGTTTTGTTTTTTTTACAGTCAGCATGACTTTAATGTAAGGAAAATATCAACCTGGTAACCAAGAAACCTCTTTAGCCATCTTTAGATGAAAATTAGTCAGCTAACTCCCTTCTAACTTCTAAGTCCATTAAACTTCATAAATCCTGTTTCTCATGATGACTGGATGTTAAACTTAATTGTTACACCTGGTAGAGCAGCCACACTCATCATTTTATTTAATATGAAAGAATTTAGACAGTTTTTAACTCTCAGTGATGTTGCAGTGTTTGTTTGACTTTGGAACCTGAAGAGGACCTGGAAACCGCTAATGACATCAGACTTAAATAGCGAATAGTCTCTCTCTCACACTAGCCAACTCGTTTTATTGCCTAAACCACATTGACTGGTTTTGGTGCCTACACCTGCATATACAGTGGAAGCGATTTGCTCATTGCTGTGAATTGCTTTCAGTGTGTATGTTGCTTAAGCCTAAGAAAACATCAAGATCAAACCAAACAACACACAAAAATGAAGCTAAAGCCTAAAAGAAACCAAAGAAAGTGTAAAAATCACGAATTCAGTGTGTGATTCTGGTGACTTACTCACATTTAGCTATTGCCAGAAATGAAATATAATTTATATTTGTATTCTTTCCATTTCTTTGTTTTTTTTTATCCATTTTTATTCAAAAAACCTTTCCTGTCTGAATATTCTTCACCTCTTTTCTATATTGACCAGTCTAAACCCAAGTTGTGTGTGTTATATCACTGAAGTTGTTCAGCTAGTAGCTGACCTGCCTTCACATAATAACTATTCAGGTTCTTGCACTCTAAGATTTAGCCACACACAGTCACACAAAGTGTCTCTGTGCAAGCACACAGTCCACATTACCATATATATGAGAGATGAAAAATATTCATGATGAATTAGAGTTGTACATTAAATCAAATATAGGAATAATTTATGTACATAACTAGCCCAACAAGGCAGATACACACGTATGTTTGCATACAGATAGACCACATAGGCCTTTGTAAGCATAACTTTTCAATAGACAGAGTGCAAAGAAATGCATCAAGTATCAGTAAATTGCTGGATCAGTCATAAAAGAGAACCATTAACAGACGATAATAGAAAAATTAACCTTAGCACAAGGCTGCCTCGCCGTATGCTGTCAGTCCACATTTCTGTCATTTACAGATCACTCTGCCTCCATGGTCCTATTTCATAGCACAAGTTCTCCTGCTCTTGCCCTCTTTTACACATTATTTGTCTTGTTGTGTCTTTATTAAAAGTCCGATGGCAATACAGATGAAAATGCTGTTTGGCTGAAAGTGTCTGTACAGCAGGCAATATGTCAGTCCCACTCCTGTCTCATTCTGTTGTTCCCTTTGTACTATTTTGTTGTACTCTTACCCCTTTCCCCTTGCCTGTCACATAGACTCACACAAATAAGCATAGAGACACTGACAATATGTCCTGCTGAGGAAAGCAGAGAAAGACAGAGGCAGGGTGAAACAGACTTCAACCTGTGGTAGGAGCAGCTGGTTTCTCTAAGTCACACTTCAGCACCTCATTGATCCAGTGGTCCTAGTTCCAAAGAGTGTATGTGCATGTGTGTTAAAGTCCCCTCATAGTTTTTCAGTATCATTAATCTCCAGCGCACTGCATGTGTGTGTACACACACATACACACTGCCCACTCATTAATAAAGGATAATATATTTCCAAAATTCAGACAGATATTCACTCATCTCTTCTTGCTAACACACACTCTATACATTTTAAATGTGCATAACTTTTCTTTCCCACTGTATTCCATATAAATATGCATATCTGATGTGTGAGCAGAGTGTAAATGTTTTTTATGGCTCAATATGAGCATAAGTTGGTGCTAAAAGGGTGCAATTCATAGTCTTCTGCATCATATAATAGTGTAAATGCTCCAGCAATGGAGCAAATATCTGAGGAAATCACTCGTCTGCAGTTGTTGTTGCAGTTGATTACAATAAATAATAAGCAGCAACAGCACCAAAAGAATGGACAAATGATATTCATATCATGCCCTACCTATAGTACTTGACAAGACTCGTTGCTTTTGGAGAAATTGAAGCCGTAAACCATTTTTGGCCTAAAACTTTATTAGGCTGTATTATTGCTTTTACTTAAAATTACCTTCTTCAAGTTTTTAGTGAATGGATCATTAGGTCCATTGTATGTCAGCCATGGACTGATGGTCTCAAGTATTTTGGTTAGTTGCATTGCAACAGGAATGTTTGCGAAAAGCTGGGAAAACTATGGATGTTTTTTTTTTTTTTAGCAGTTCAGTTTTTAGATACAATTTATACTATTTTATACTTAAAATATTTAAGTGGAAGAAGTGTTTTTTTTGTTTGTTTGTTTTTTTCTGTAAGCAGTTATTTAGCTTTCATGGTCTCTATTGGTGGAGCTACAAAAGGGATCTCCAATGTCTGGCAAAAAGGGCAAACTTCATTTTGGAAGAACTGAAATGGAAACACCAAGAGTGGCACTGAGAAAAGAAGTTTGCCATCATGGCACAATGTCTGGTGAGGATGCATGGACTTGATACCAAGCATGTTGCTGAGCACACACTTGGGCTGTGGCTGCCGTCGGGGTCTCGTACAGTAATTGGAGTTGTACAAAGTTTTTGGCAGGCCAGGCAGGAGTCAGCTCAGTCTAGCAGAGTTGGAATTTGTGTCAGTGAGTAGACATCCAATGAAAACTGCACACCTCAACTTGAGGGAGGATGTCAGAGCATAGAGTACTATAGCAATTATAGCAAAAGTAACTAAATCCACCAGTGATTTAATGTTAAATTAGAACAGCAATTGAGCCCATAAGGGCATTTTTAATAGATATACCTATATAAACCTATATATATTTTTATCGCAGTGTCACTCATGAAGTATGAAATGTCATATCTAGGAGATCCTAGATCCAAATTCATGCTGAATATCAAAAAAAATGTGTCTGTAATTATATGATGTTCACAAAACTTCAGCTACTGACTATCTGAGAAAACTGTACAGGAGACATTTATCATAAACACAAAAACCATGTGCACACTTAAACACACAACACCCGCAGTATACACACACCCCTGTGCTGCATGTGTTACCCGATAATGGCATGCTGTAGGTGTACTAAGCTGTTATAGTGGAGTGGCTGACCTAATGCATTAGATTGAGCTCACTGTCAGGTCTTTAAGTAGCTGGGATCAGAGGCAGATACACAGCTAATGGATCCTTCTCTCCGTGGGTGGAATAACACAGCAATAGCTCTATTTAATGGAAAAAAAAGACTTAACTTTAAAAGAATGAGAAGACACCAATTGGTTGAGCTCAATATCTTAACCATTTTAATATTTCATGATACACAGCCAAATAAGTTATTGGAAGTTGAGGGGTTTTAAAGATTGTATTTATATTAAAAAGCATACATGATTGAAAAGTGCTGCTATTAAACAAACTTACTGAGTCCCTATTGTGGAAACAGAAGTGGAAATCACATAACTTGCTCAGAGCACTAAAACTAACCAACAGGTATTTTTAAACATCAAAATTGATGTGGGAGACCACTGATATACCGAGACTAATGTAGCCTCTTCTGGCCTTTAAAGCTCTTAGAGAGAATCAATTTTAGGAAGGCAGCTTGTATACTTTATTTTGAAAATAAAGTAGACTGAAAACATACCTAAGCTATGTTGGTTGGGAATATACCCCAGAAAGGTAAGTTTATCCCTATATGTCATTTCACATAAAACCATACACTAATGTGATTTGATAATGAGTTGTTAAAAAATGAGCTGCCATGTTTTAATTTTTTTTTTTTTGCTCCAAAAAAACTTCAACCCTGTGTCTGATGTTGTTTGTGTATTTAAATGAAAGTGCTGGGGTATTATGACTATTATACTAGTAAGGATTAGGATTGCATGAAAATCCTCCAGATGCGAGATGAGCTGGAGTTGTTAAATGAGTTGTGGCTTTTTCCCAGTGACTTCTGATTGACGAAATTTTAGGATATCCAAGTAAAGTGATAGAGCTGATGGGGTATGACCGCAGATGAACGAACCCAAAATGAAAAGAAAGAAAGGGGAATGGGAAATATGCCTGACACCACTGACACGTCCTTATGTGACTCCTTTACCATTTCTCCTACTCAGTCAAATCATTGTATGTACAGTTTTTTACACTTTTGACCAAGTACATTTGCACATTAACAAGCCTTCATCTTTTCTATTTGTGTGTATGTGTTTGTGTACCTATGTATGAATGCAGAACAAGCAAAACCTGCTGTCAAAACAAATAGACCTCAAGGGTAAGGCACCAGAAAAGGGTGTTCTGATGTCCTACGCAGTATCAGACCTGAAAATCCCTTTGTCCTACGAGGTCCGGCTGGCCCCTATTACCACCTACAGCACTGGGGACTATGTCAGTCGAATCATCCAGTATTCAGAACGTGAGTCTCTCTTAAAATCCTCGTCTTTGTCTGCAGTCATTAGATATTTTTTTAATCCAATCATATACTTACACAGAGCATAGATCAATTGATGGGTTGTTCATGTTTGAGTGCTAATCAATATTATCATAATTCTTTTTACAGCCTACACTTACCCAAGACCTTCAGGTGAGACTCAACTGCCATCCTTTGCTCTTGTACATTTTATCATCTTTAACTTTCTTTTTCAACCTGATTTATGACAGAGTGGTAAAGAGATGAAGGCATGTTGAATTCTGATGAAGGTTTAAATAAGCATGTTTGCTCCAAGCAGTGTCAGCACAAGTCTGCCAAGGCAAAGGTTCCCAACACACGACCCCGTGACTCATGACCCTTAATCATATTGTTGCGATGAAAATAATGGGGTAACAAAAAATGATGGGTGAAACAAGCTCTATAGAATTTTAAATGTCTTGAAATGGTGACAATGGGAGAAGGATATCAGGTTGGTTATGATGGTATTATTGGCTAGGCTTGAAAAATTTAAAATACAAAATGTGGGCCATTCTGTATGTTTTAAACTTGATCAGGCTATATTAAAACTATGTTTCATCTCATCATAGATTTTTAGTTCCTTTCTCTCTCTGTTAGCCCCCTCTGTCTGTCACAGTTTTCCACCAGCGTCTATCCTGGTCCTGCCTCTCTCTTACCATCCCTCTCTCTTTTTCTCAGTCAATTGCATCTTGTCTATTTTCTTCATTAAGAGACACGCAGCATTTTTCTGGCAGGAGTGTCAGTTGGCTCCATCAGGGTGAGGCAATTAAAACAACAGCAGATTGGAACAGACTGCGAGAACAACAGTGTAAATTGAAAGGAGCGCATATACTAGAGCAGGGTGTGAATAGTAATAGATTAGCTCCCTGAAACAAAGAGGCACACACACGCCGTCCTCTTGGGGAGCACAAGCCATATGTATCTGCAGCGGACTGTGTGTGTCCGGGAAGCTTTCACTGATGCTGTCAGCTTGGACGGTTTTAGATGGCTGTTGTTATACTCTCTTGGCTCAATTTTCATTTGTTTAGTGAGTCTCTGATAATTGCTCTCCAGATGGGCTAATGAAGGTGACTACACCACGGAAAGAAGGCTCTTTATCTTGCTTAACAAGAGACATTAACATCAACGACGACAAAACTCGGGGTGTTCTTCAAAATATCTTTTTTGTCCTTAATGATCTATGTGACAGTATCAAAGTGTCTCTCAAAACATATTAATGGGAAAACATTAAAAGAATCACATAGCTCAGAGAAGATTAAATGTTCAGGGAAACTGCATCTCATTAAAGCTTTTACCCAATTGTGTTTATAGATTATATTCACAAGGTGTCAACAGCCAGTAGGAGCACTCAAAAACAAGAAAGGTAGACTCGTACTTCTACTCTCAGGTCCAAAATATGTCGAACAAAGAAATTGCAGTTTTGCCCTTACACACTTGCACAGTGGATTTTTAATCAAATAATCAATATACGAATAAAGTGCAGACCAAGGTTGTTATAGTTAACTAAAACTAAACTAACAACTAAATGTGCAAAAAACATTTTAGTTAAATAAAATAAAAATAAAAACTTATTAAGAAAATTAAAGCTGGCGGAAATGATTTTGTGAAAAAACTACCAAAAATAAAATGAAAATACAGAGGAAATAGCCTCAGTTTTAGTATCTGCTAGTTTGGTAAAAAATGATATTACAACTTGCCACATGAGGCTGTGATGGATGCGTTTACTGAGATTTTGGATGTCAAAAAGACTGCGAATCAACTGCTTTCAAAAAGTGCTGCTTTTTATTACAATAGCTGTACTGATTTTTCAAAATCTTTGCCTCTGACATATGCAGGCTCCATTCAGTAATAATTAAAATGACTAAAACTAAATGAATCTACTGAATCAAAGCTGAAATAAAAACAAAACAGTCAAAATTAAATTGCATAACTCTGTAGCAGCTTTAATTCAACAGTTGACTGACATGTAGTGTTGTGGTCATTTTTAATAAAGGACACATCATATTTGACTTTGATCAAATATTTAATTTGTATTTTAGAGCTTTTTACAGTCATTTTAATTATAAGACCCAAAGAGAGCACATGTGAGGGATGGAATCATTTGGCTAAAAAAAACCCAAAACATAAAGCAAAATAAATCTATTAGAGGCATAGTAAAAATTTACGGAGTAGCCAATATCACAATCTGGTACATTCTTTTCAAGATTGTACCAGATTGTGGTACCAGCTCAGCAAAAGCAAAAAGCCTAAAAGACCACAGAAGACAGTTCCAAAGTGTGATGACAGAATTTATATGGTTAAAAAATAACTTAAAAAACATTCAACCAACTCAAGAACACTTTCAAGAGTTACACATATTATTGTCAAGGTTTATAAATCAGAGACATTTTCAGGAGTGGAAATTAGAAGGTTTACAACAAGGAAAAAAATCATTGTGGTAGTCAAGAACAAGAAGGCCAGATCAGACTTTGCCAGAAAACACATAAAAGAGCCTGCTGAAAAAAAAAATTCTTTGGACAGATTACAAATTTGTACCAGAAGGATGGTGAAGAGAAAAGTATGGAAAAGGAGAAAAACGACTCATGATCAGAAGCATACCACAGTATCCATCAAACATGTCGGAGGCAGCGGACATAGGTTAGGGCATGGGCATGTATGGCTGCCAGTGGAACCAGGACACTAGTGTTTATTGATGATGTGACTGCTGACAAAAGGAGCAGAATGAATTCTTAAGTGTGCAGGGCTATATTCTCTGCTCAGATTCAGCGAAATGCTGCAGAACTGACCCGATAATGCTTCAGTGCAAATGGATAATGACCCAAAGCATAATGTAAAAACTACTTTCTCAAGGCAAAGAAATCGGGCAGTCACGTGATGGACCCAATAGAGCATGCTTCTTCATTATTAAATACAAAATTGAATTCAGAATGACCGAAAATCAAGAAGCAACTGAAGGTGGCTAAGGCCTAGCAGAGCATCTCGTGGGAGAAAAGGAAAGGATTTTCGTCCAAGCATTAAAAACAATCCTTATATTTAAAATTCTATAGTTTTTTTTTTTTTTTTTTTGTAAAACCACTTGAATTAAAGCTGAATCTCTGCACTTCAATCACATATTGGTTGATTGATTTAACATTAACTGTGTAGGTGTGCTGAGGTGAAGCTCCAACAATGTGTTTTGGTCCAACAACATTTGTTTTTTTTATATCACACAGTTCAAGATAGATTTAATGAAATCTTGGTCTCAATCTGTCTTGCACTTTACAAGGTCAGTTTGAGGCATGTCAAACTGTACCATGAATGTGTGGTGAACCATAGCACTCCCAACAGAGTGTATAAGAGCAAAGGCATATACACTTTTACCACCCATCTGCAGTTTTATTTTGAAAATGAGTCCGTATTATGGTATATTCCCTACATGCCAGTGTTTTCTTGTTTTGTTGGTTTGATTTTAAACACAAGTCAAAGCAGTCGGTACACTAACAATATGAACTTTGCATATTCAACGAACTTTGCTAGAACCTGTCTTTAGCCTTTAAGTTTCCAAACTGGCACATTGTATTTGGCTCTCACTGCTATTTAAAACTACAGAATTAGATGAACAGCCACAAATTTTACAACATTTGTAATTGCCATATGTCTGGATGACTAAATGTTTAATACTGCTTTTATTTTCATCATGAGTAGTAGTGTTATACAATATCAGGTGAGCATTTTTTCACTGAATTGCACAGTGAATACAAAGGAGAAGATTTAAATGTAATGCCCACTTTAGTGCAATTCATTATTCCAGGTATTTTTAATTTCCTTTTTTTATCGTTTTACGCAGTTTTAGTCTGAGAATGTAAGAGTCATACTTTCAATTATACATAATATGTATACCAGTGCCTCCTACGTGGTCCCTATCACTTTGTCAGTAATTGCCTAGCTGTCTGATTTGAAGTGCACATTGCAGAGGTCATTATAGACCTTTATAGATGTTGCCATTTGTTTCCTGGGAAAGGTGGGTGAAAAAAAAAGAAACAGCCTTGTATGTCATCTACAGTTTGTAATGTCACCCACTTGACATGTCAGTGATTTAATGTGTTTTTCTATCTTTTTTTTTTTTTGGAACAACACACACACCTCAGACCATGTGTGTGGCTTTGAAGATGAGCGCATATGTGGCTTCTCTCAAGACCGGAGTGATATCTTTGACTGGACGAGACAAAATCACCTGACGCAGAATCCCAAGCGGTCTGCGAACACCGGGCCAGACACTGACCGCAGTGGAACAAAGGAGGGTGAGGAAACTATGACTCATCTAAAGTGAAATACAAATGTATTGTGTAATGTGGAAGTGTAAATTCAAAGGCACAGAAACAAAACAAATGTGTATGTACAGTCAAGACCATTCATCTTCAGACAATGTGCTTTTTTGCTGTTGTTGTTGTTGTACACGCACTGTTGTGTTTCACGGCAATTATAAATAAAATATGGGATAATACATTAGTGTCAGGTCTCAACTTTAGAGTGAGTAGTTCTACATTAACATATAAAGGACTGCTGTGGAAGATATTTTATTCTGACATCATTTCATGCATTAAAATGTTCAACTCTCAAAGCTGATTTAGAGTTTGAAGTTAACATTAGATTGAGGTGTATGAAATGTCAAACAACTTGGAAGACCAAGAAAAAAATTAGATTGTTTTTCCTCAGTTTGTCTAATTTACTTGTGGAACATGTGATTAAATGTGTTAAGATATTTTTATCACATAGAAAATAAAGCAGAAACTTGGCACTAGCTTATGACCCATTATGTTACCACAAACCTCCCAAAAATGTGTTGTTATCCCAATACCTACAGTCTATAATTTACATTAGAGGGCTTTATTAGCCTTTTATTATTATTAATATTTCTACTCTTTATCTTTCTTGTTGACTCTAGGCTACTACATGTACATTGAAGCATCACGCCCACGTACTCAGGGTGACAAGGCTCTTCTTCTTTCGCCACTTTTTAATATTACCTCAAGCAAGGGCCCCAAAGGAAGAGTCCCATACTGCGTCTCCTTCTACTATCACATGAAGGGCAAACACATTGGTAAGTCGCAGAAAGAAGAATAATGCTCGCACAAACATATACACATACACAAACATTATTATCTTCTCTCATATGAGAGCACAATGGCACACATGGGTATACAGGGAACAGTGTACTGGTGCTCTCTGCTATCGGGGTTCTCATATCGCTCTTGCCTCTGTCAAAAGCTGAACCCTATGCTTGAACCTTGCTTGCAGAGCGTGTCAGACAGAAAATTGTAGGTCTGTGTGAGAGAGTGTGTACGTGTGTGCGTGTGTATATGTGGGTGAGAGGTGGAATGGAAAGACCGGGACGAGGGTGGGATGTAGGATGCTACAAAAGTTCTGTTTGTATGTGGCTTCTTGGGTCTCAGTTTGTGTGTGTGTGTGTGTGTGTGTGTGTGTGTGTGTGTTTTGTGTGTTTAGAGGTGGTTGAAGGGGGCAGTGGGTGTGTGATTTATGGCAGTGGCAAGACACAATCAGTCACTTGGGCGAGTTGTTCATCATAATATGCTCTGTCACACAGCTAGAATGCATACATCTAGGAGCCCTACACACCTGCATGCACACTCTTACACTTTTGTGCACACACAAAGACACACACATGCACGCACGTGCGAATGTGTTCTTTTAAAAAAGGGGGAAAATGGCAAATCTAGCAAATACATAGAGGCACACCTACATTTATCCACAAACACACACACACAATATTGATTTATGTGTCCATAGCCCAAGCATATATGCTTTAATCTAGCATTTGTTACCTGCTGACCTCCCTGTCTCCTTAGGATGTGTTTGGTTTAAAAGGGCACAGTGTATTGTGTGTGTGGGAGTTTGCCTTTGTGTCTGTGTGTGTAACCAAGTGTGATAATGTAATAGTTAAGCATATTCAAGTTCAGAAATGCGAGGCAGTTTATTAAGACAAAGATTTGGGCACATCTCCCACAGAGAAATAGCTTTGCATGCACAAATATTTCAATGGCATGCTAACAATAGAGTAGAAATGTTTCCGTCAGGTTATTCAGGCTTTTGCAGTAAAGAGAGAAACCTTAATAGATCAGAAAGAATGAGCCAAAAATTGGCTACTACTCAAAATGTCTCTGCTTAAAATAGAGGTGGCCTGACTGTTACTATAATATGTAATGGCTGTTTATAGGTGGCAGATTTATAAGAGATACTGGAGCACTTCATTTCTTATTGGGTAGTTTGGTCAAAGGTATTTTCGATGTTTTATAATGAGACAGTGAAACATCAGTTGCACTATGCTTGCATATGATTAGCACATTGTGTTACCACCGCTGCAAGCCCTCTCTCAATTTCCAGTGCTGTTCGTCCCAGTCTGTCCAATTTGTTGTTGCTTTAATTGCCTTACCTTGGCAGAGCTAACAGTTTTGCTAGGGAGACACAGTGTGCCTCTTAATGATGGAAAGAGACAAGATGAGGATAAGACAGGGGGTCAGTGAGAGATGAGACAAGACAAGTGAGGGGAGGATGAGGGCTGGCCAACCTTTTGAAAAAGGGAGATGGTTAATGATGAGACTGAGACCAAAGTGAATGGTAAGAAAAATACTGAGAAAAATTAAGCACAGAAAATAGAGAGCCTTAGAGAGCCTGTTGATGTCCAGAAATAGTGAGAGTATGCTGTAGTGCTAGCCAATTTTAATGTACTTGATATATGGTGTGCTAAAAGTGTTAAAAGGTCGTATATATTGAAAGCATTTGGCCACTTTGACGCCACACAATTTTCAGACAAGATGTTGAAATGCTGCTCTTTTTTAGCCCACATATAGTTTGCTTGTTTGCAATCCTAAGAGTTTGAGAGTTTAAAAGAGGTAAAGGCACCTTTCAAAGATTTTGCAAAATAAAATGAGGGCAGAAAGAATAATGCCCTTTCCTCACTTTGGATTGCAGGTTTGCAATAGGGCAGCACAAATAAAGACCTCCCCAGGTGATGTGTTTTTCTTTTCACCTTAATATGTTTATCTGTGGGCTTGCTGGCAGCAACAATAAACAACATTTAATTAGTTCTGTTTGGCATTGGGTAGTATTTTTTATGGCTCAGGTTTGCAATGCCATTGGCAAGCTTACTTGGAATTACTGGATTATTTTCACTCCAGAGTGATTGAAGACAATTAGTTTCTGTATGCTGTTTGAAAAACAGTTTTATTACACTTTAAATAACTTTGGCGATATAAATGTTAGCATAGTATTTTGCAAACACAACTTTCTTTTTAATTATACACAGGTTTTCTAGATGCTTTTTATGTCTGTCTCTCACTTGATAGGTTTAGGTCCCTATCTTCAGGAAAGCATCATAACCAGCCTCTGCATGGCAAAGATTTAAAAAAGGATTCAGGCATTTACTAAAAACACTGAATAGTATTGCCCTTTGGTGACAGAGGCTACAAGCTTCAGTTTACTCTGGACTCTTCAGCATTGCTTTCAAAGCAAACCAGCAGCAGAAGCATACCAGACAGGCCATGAGCTTTATTTAGGATGCGATGAGGGATGGGGGAGATGAGAACCCAATGTAGGCCTTTCAGATATCAAAACAAAAACAACTCATTTGATTTCAAGTATCGCAGTGCATGCCCGTCTGTGTGTGGGTCTGTGTATCTCTGCTCTGTCTTCCCCAATCATGATGCCACAGACAAGTAGCCTTGATAGAGCTGTGCCTTCTCCTCTGCTTGCCTGACACTCTCACCAGCATATACTGCCTTACCTCAGTCCAATCAATAGACTGCTTATCAGAGTCCGCAAACACTCTTTTGGCTCTGTGTGTGTGTAGGTGGTGATGGTGGTAAGAGGAGAAAGAGAGAAGAAAGGAACTATGTGGCTCAGATATGTAGTGTTACATTAAGAGATTGGGTTAAAAGGTAATACTATACATCAAGATTAGGTCTTGCTTGCAGAAACGCTGCTTTTTTGGACTTTGGGAGGTAAATATTTTTTAACATTTAATGTTTGTTCACTTCTTGAAAATGAAATTTAAGTTCCAGTTGGAAAACCTTGTAGGACACCGAAAAACCTATCTGCTAGATTTCACCTCATAGAAGAGCAACTAACCTGTAATGTAATTAACATTTTTAATGTAGTAATGTAGCTGTTCCAACGCTATCAGATCATTATTTTTACTGAGATCCAGACTTCACAAAACCATGCAAAATATACTCAGTGTTAAAAAAATGATTTTAGACATTTTGGTATATGTGATCTTATTCTTTTTCCCACAGTTACATAAAAAAGGTAAAATCTGTTTTACGTTTGCATTTTCACTGTGGAGGCCGGTGTTGGTCAAGTTACTTGAAAATACTATTTAGTTACTAATTACTGATTATTTCTCCAAGAAAGTAATGCCATTACTTTACTGATTGGTTATTTTCAAAAGTAATTACTTACTTATTACTGAGTCACTTTTTAAAAACATGATACACAACCTGAATACGTAATAAAGCAATAGACCTTTCAGCCCAGTCCCATTTTTTTCTGCATAATCCATCATATACAATTGAATCAAATGAAAAAGTCTCTTTTTAAAAAATGTTTTATTAGTTTTAATCATTTAACTTTATGCAAATTGCATCAAGCAAAAATTTAATTATGCAACAGTCTTTGACTCGAAGAAATTAGTTTAACATTTAAACCTTTTTTGTGCATATATCAGCATATAAAATAAAATAATTTTTTTGTGTTTACACTCACTCTTTCAAATAGATGCAAGTAAAACACATCAAAACATAAATAAAATCAAAGATTCAGCAGCACAAAGCCCTGTCACTCTTAAGTCTATTTTCACCTGTTTAGCAGGAGTGGGTGGAGATTTGCCCGGTGCTGCAGCGGTCATGTCAGCGGGGGGATTCAGGGGTTTCTCTGTGAGTTTCACATTCCTGTGGTAGCTTGTTAGGTGCTTGCTCAGATTTGAATTTGAATTTTTCACTGTTGAAAGAAGTTTTCTTCCTGCGCAGAGTGTACAGTGGGCGCTAATGTTTTTGTCACTTTTTACGAACTAATGAAAATTGTAAGTAATGTCAGGACTTCCAAGCTTTAAATGCTGCATGGTCGTACTCTCTCTCACACTCTATATTATCCATTGTTGATCTACTATGCACGTCTGTTGCTGCCACAGACGTCGCATGCTCGTACGTCATTGTCATAAGACACTCTCACAAACAAAATCACGGTTTAGTAATGCAGTCAAAGTACGGGGAAAGTAACAGTAATTTAATTACTTTTTTGCAATAGTAATCCCTTACTTTACTCGTTACTTGAAAATAGTAATTGGTAACGCCTTACTGCTCATCTCTAGTGGAGACTAGACTTTCCTTATAATGATCACAACCATGGGAAAACAGCTTTACTGATTCAAAGACAGCAAAAGAATCATGGCTTTCAAAAGCAAATAAATATGACATATTGTTTTATGTAATTCACACAGAATCTAAAAACTCAACAAAAACAAGATGTTCTTTGATAGGAGTCATGTTTGGTCAGATACAGTGGTTTGCTGGAGGTATTGGTGGTTCTCAGTATTTATCGACTAGCTACTGGCTGTAGCTGTTATCAATTTGGCTTCCACTAAAGCTACTTTCACCTCCTCCCTTGTCACAAAGATCACTACAGCACCTCCGCATGTCTTGATTTTTTTTAACATAAGATGCCCTTCCTGTTATCAACTGGAATCAAACCAGCCATCTGCCTTTTGCCAAACAAATCTTTTAATCTGTGTAAATGTGCCAGAAATGTTTAATTAAACAGCGTCATTTGTTTTATTTGACATTTTCACAGTGCTAAAATATGTAGGGTTAAGGTGAAGACTGGATTGACAGTCCGATAACACTGCTTCCCTCGGTGCCCACAGACAACTGAAACATGTTGCTTAACTGCTCAGTTGGATCCTTCCCCTAGTATCACAAATCTCCTGTGACAAAGTATGATGCTTAGTGCTGCCAGCCTGGTGATTTTTCCGGGATTTAAAGAATATAGGCTTATATTTTCACAAAACAATGATTGATTCCATTGTGTAAGCATAAGTCTATAAGTACATACATACACACACACACACACACACACACACACACACAAATATAGTATAGCATAGCGTGCCCCCTGCTTGCAAATTTGTTTAAGAGACTCGTGGTTGGTTAATGTTCCAATTAGGAGCTGGCTGGGGATCATTAAGAAGATGAATGATTCTCTCACACCTACTTTTAGAGACCTGAAAGAGACAGAGAGAGGGGAAAAAAGAGATGGACACTATTTGGATTATTTCTCCATGGCAAGTAAAACAATAGGGTAGAGTTTTAGACTTGCTATATTAAATATACAGTCCTCAAAATGGGAATAAAATGCACCAAAAGTCACGGCACCTTTAGCTATTGGAATCGGAATCTTGTTTAAATATTTATTATAGTCATTTTTATTTTGGGGGACAGACTCAAATCTCAACAGGATGATACCGTGTTTCACAAATTTCAGGAGTAATATTTGGCCATTCTTCCAAGACAAACTGATCTTTGCTCTTGTATTTTTTTTATTATAATTTTTTGCAGTGGAATATATCTGTGTTTGGTAATGACCATAACTATAAAACCAGCAAGAGTGACAATGACACTGAGTGTTTCTAAATTCCTGTACATGTTTGTGGCTGTGTTTGTCTGGATGTGTGGCTGCGCATGGGATTATTTTTCACAGGTACACTCAATGTTTATCTGCGAGTGAGAAGCATTGCCTCTGTGGACCGAGCAATGTGGACAAAATCTGGTCATCAAGGCCCAGACTGGAAGAAAGCATTCTTTGACGTTACCCCCAGTGGACCCTTTCAGGTAAGGCCTTTCTGATTTCTTTGCTTCGTAGGATTGGTGATTACAGAATCAGCAGTCACATCAATAATAAACACTAGTGACCAGTAGGAGCCATACATGTCGATAATGTGGTATGCTTAATATCGTGAGTGGCTTTTCCAGTCTATATTTCTATTTGCAAAGATGTCTCTTGATTGTAGACCTTAGTATTTCATTGTTTTATTAATATAGTGTACCAGACTTTTGATTTGGCCACTCCCAAAGTTATTTATTATCTCTCTGATTGTTTTTTTTGTTGCTGTTTTGCTTTTTTGTTTTGTTTTTCAGACAAATGATGGCCTCTCTCACTTGCACAGACATCTCTCATACTTAAAATTCTGTCAAAAAGCACCAACGTGGAAATTCAACTCTTTGAATCCAGTTCAGATATTATGTTTGCTTCATTTGCCATGAAATAACAAGAAAACAGGTCTCACCTAGTGCACAAAACTGTGTGTCAGTCAATTTTCCAATTAATTCTAACCCTTTGAACATGGGCCACTGTGTATAAAGATGGCTGTAATTCCTAAACAGTTAATGCAAAATCTTTTGTAAAACCCTTAAAACTAAAGTTGAAAGTCTGCACTTCAATCACATATTGATTGGCTGATTTAAATCCACTGTGGTGGCGTACTAAGGCAAAACTACAAAAGATGTGTCTTTGTCCAACAAATCATAGACCTAACTGTATTTTGACAAAACACAAAAAAATCTATTTTTTGTCATCTCTTTCATCTGTGGGATGTCCCTCTGCCTCAGCCATTTTCTCTCTACTGTGTCTTTCCCAAGAGGAAAGTTCTCCACTGTGCAAGGCCAGCACTGGGATTTTATACCATGAATTAATGGAAATTCCCAAAAACAGCTGGTCTTGAAACACTGCTTGAATTTTTCACAACATATTTTTAAGACTGACATTTAAACCGCCCAGAGATCTACTTCCCAAAATCACTATCGCTTTATATTTATTGATGTTTGAGTTAACTAATATCCAATAATCTCATTTCTCTAATGTGTTGGAAGAAAACTTTCAACTAGCATAAAAACAAATACAGTATTTAAGCTTTTAGGAGTGGGTTGGTGCAGTGTGTTGGGAAAGAATTCATACCCCAAAAGTAGTACTAATGAAAGCAATGAAAAATATGATACATATAAATTAACCCCAAGCTTTTTGTATGACTTGTGTGCATTTTTCATTTCTTAAATAAATGTGGATACAGGATTTTGACATTTTAGCACTGAGGGCATTATTGATAAATGGGGACCTTTGATTACACATTGGGCTCATTTTCTGCTGAATGTCAGCAGCAAGCCTATTCACGTAGTAACCAGAAAATCATTCACTTCATCAAGAATGTGCTAATCTCACGGCTGGCAACAAGATTTCATACAGATTTGAAAGGTCCAAATGACATAAATGTGCAGCTATGCAAACAGCTTTGACCTCTAAATGAAAGTAAACAGACATAAACATCTGTAGCTAGTGGTGATCAAATACAATAAATTTCTATAAATACTGACGCTTAATTTATTTGTTTCCAGAAACAAAAGAAAAGAAAAACATCCTGGAATTTCAAACAGTTCTTTATATAGACTGGACTGGCTCTGTTTTGGTGCTAGCAAATGTGTTGGTCCCAAATATACAAGCAAGTAAATGAACCAGAACCAAAAATGTGATTGTTTCTTTTGTAGTTAACTCTGTTGTGCTTTTTATACAATGAGCATTCAACCTAATATAGTACATTCTGCATGGGTGGCATATTTTTGTTGAGGACTGCTTGCAAGCGCATCTCTTTAGCCTCTGGGTTGGTTTAATTCCTATATTGCTTCCTTAGTTTTAGAGGTACGCAAATGGACAGAAATACAAGACCAAATCTGTTTGTTTTTTTTTTTCTTTTTTAAGGATAACAGCTTCAGTATAACTTGGAATTAATCCAACATTACTTTATTTTCATTTGTACAAAACCTCCCATACTGTAGTTCAGATCTGACTGCGAAGGCCCCGGCATGTGATTCACACAATTTTTGCACTATGAATTGGACAATTGTCTGCCTGGAAGAGACCAGTCTGATCACATGATAAAAGTGATGACTCGAAATAACTTTTGATTGATTAACAGTGGCTTCTACCTCTAAAGGTACGAGTGAATCCAAAGGGCATAACTAAGACACCAGATTTCGTACCTGTGGGGGTCAAGGGCACTTTTTATTCCTTTTCATTAGTCACACATCTGGACTTGCACTTGCACTTGATTAAAGTTGCAAGATCCTCCTGTTAAAAGCCTGGTGGATTGTGAATTGTGTGTCACAGACAAAACAGTGCTTCTTAGTTACAGCATAGGTAGTTTATTTTCAACTTCTCCCATGAAGAGAAAGTAATGCAGCTGATACAAAGAGAGAGCACCAACTCACTGTTCTTGCATTTGCAAAAAACTCTTCATGAAAACACTAGTTTGACAAGAAATGGCATACTAACTTGTGATTGTACAGTAGGAAACCTAGTACTTCAGTAAAGGAACACACACTTGATCGGACGGTGACAATTCAATTTACTGTACAAAGACAATTGCAAGAGAACTACCTCAGGCCTTCTACACCAGCTGGTGATTTCCGATCTCTGATTGTTGCTTATTCAAGAACTGTTACCCTCAAATGAAACTCCATTTAAAAGTCTGTTCGACTGGATTAGAAAGTTATCCGAACTATTTCTCAGTTCAGTTCAAGGGGTGCAATTTTTCATGCTTTCAGCTGCACAGTCATCTTTCCTTGTTTAAGTTCACCGGAAGTTTAAAGTTTGGGTTACAGTAACTGTGTACATTCAGTCAATAGTGGAAGAAAATAGCCTGGAAGACATAACAGAAGAAGCGCCCGTGTTTGAGCACTGTCTGTTGACACATCCTTGAAGTCCCTTTGGCTCCTTGGCAGCTGCGCTTGCAGTTAGTTCTTCCCTGTTGGCATGTGGCAGAACAAACTAGATGACTCAGTCCTTCTTTCTAACTGGACATGATGTTTCCTTTCTCACTCATTTTTCCAGTTTTTCTTACTCCATGGGTTTGTTTGTGAGTTTGTGTATATGTGTCTATTTTAGAATGTTTAAAATCCAGCGGAGGGTGAGAAAAAGGGAGGGCAAAAGTGATGACAATTTAGTTTTGCTATGTGTGTTTTGCTGTCTCCGTCTGTTTAGTCCCCATTCTCTCCACTTGTCTTTCTCTCTCGTGGAGTGTTGGGGCAAGTGGAGTAACTGGCTTGATTCTTGTCCTGGTCTGCTTTCAAGATGTCTTCTCTCAGGGCTGATGACTAATGGCTTTAAATTTAAAAAGGACAGTCTTCAGCTATCAGGCTGCCAATACCCCATCACACATATATCTGTCTACATTCTATCTGTGCACAAATAAAATCACAAGAATACAGTGTAGATTCAGGCATCTGTACTATGCAAAAGTCTTGAGCCAACCCTCCTTTCTTTATATTTTGTTTTTAAGGAACTAGACTTGCTTTAATTTGTTAAAGTGGTCTTGAGCAGTTCATCTTTCCACTTAACAATGACCTATGAATTATTCAAACCCCCAGTGTTGTGTCTACATATGACAGAGAACTTAGCAAATAATTAATCTTAGATTGTAATCTTTAGACACTTTGTTACCAGTAGTCTGTTAAGGAAAAAAAAAAAAAAGGAAACCGAATAAACTGAGGATGAAAGAAAACGTTGCAAGTCTAAAATACTTTCTGTAGCAGACAACCAGTATCTGGAAGTTATGTCTTTAAGAAATAGGAAAACCCATGAAACAACTAACACAGGACCTGAGAGTGCATCTTGCCTTTCAACTGAGACATCTACTGTTCACTGAAACCTCATCAGAAATGGTCTCAGTGGATGGCCTACTGTCAAGAAGCCATTGATAAGAAAGAGAAACATAGAAGAAAAGTTGAGGTATGCCATATTACTCAAGAACTGGACAGAAGATCAGTGGCAGCAGGTCTTGTGGAATCATAAATTCAAATTTGAAATTGTTGTTTCAAATCATCACTAAATATATGTGAAGAGGTCAAGAGGGGTACAATTGTATTTATGTAGCATATTTCTTTACACATAAACTCAATGTGCTTGACACAGAAGATAAAAGCTTTAAAAAGCTTTGTAAAGAAATAAAATATAAGTTAAAACACACACACATAATCACACAGTTAAATGTAAGTCTGTGAGAATAAAACTGTTTTGAGTCTGTTTTTTAAAGTGATAATTGACCTCAGGCCAGCAGATAACCTTTTCCACAGAACAGGATCACATGATCACGTAAAGTGAAAGTATTCTCAGCCCGTTACAGTAGATCTAATTATGGGAACAGTTAAAAGATCTGCACTCGATTACCTGACAGGTATCACTTGATTATATACACAAAACAAGTCAGACAAGAGTGTCTGCAGCCAATGTAAAACATGGTGGAGGTTCAGTCATGGTTTGGGCTGTGTTTAAGCCAGTGGTTTTGAGAATCTTGTTAAAAATTATTTAATTATGAACACAGAAAAATTACCATTAGATTTTGATTCAGTGTAGAAAGCACCTGACTTGAAAAGGCTTTGCTTCTCTGTATAGCAATAGTCCCAAATACAGTAAAAGCAAACCTGGATTAAAAGAAAAGCACAACACAAATGAACAATATGGATTTGCCTCCTCCATCTCACCATTAAAGAATCAAGGTGGTCATACCAAATACTGACTTTCAGCCTCATTAGGATTGTTTTTGCCTTGCATACTGCATCTTCATGTATGTTTTTACATGTCAATAAATCACCTTATCGAGTTCCCCTTTGCCTAGGAAAATACAAAGGGTGGTTGTTGCACAGTACAGTATGCAGACGTACAGATAAACTCTTTTTCTTAAACACACACTCACCAGTCTCATATCCCCTGCAGCAATTAGCTATGACAGGTCAATTAACAGGCTTATTTATGAGCAGGGGATGCCTGCTAGTTGTGTTGTAATGATTCCAGATACTCTTTGTACGTGCATTGGGGAAATTGAATTCATGATGAATGTGGGCTGAAGGCCTTAGCTAGGGGCTGCATTTGCTCTTCATTAACCATGCCTTTGCTACCCAATGTTTCTTTAACTATTAAAGGGGAAGCGAACACTAAACCCATGGGCAAAGTGTATGTTTTAAGGTTCTTCTGTGATACTGTATTGGCATGGTAGTTGACGTCAATGTTTTGAAGTGCAGCACAGTTGTTAAATTGCAGTAAGGTAATCTCTTTACCCATGAAAACAAGCATCCACTCTTAGCACATAATGCACATACAACAGAACAAATCATACTTTTTTCAGAAGTAATATAAATGGTCACGTATTAAAACAATATGAAAGCTCTACCATTGAAACTGTGCAGCTCACTGAGGTTCATTTAAGTTGAGATCTCACTCTGAAGGCAATAGTATATGTTTCACACCATGGATGGGACATTTTGCAAACACTTGCAACTAGTCAGGGAATACACCTTTTTCCTTGCGACCAGTGGTTCCCAGGGGATCACTGACAGGTCCTTGGGTCTGTGTGACTTAGGCATAAGGTACTAACATCTGCTGGTTATCAACAGCAATTATACAGCCAAGAAAAAGACAAAAAGGAAACTGTGTGTAAGTGTTTGCGAACCAAGTAAAAGGTACTTTACAAAAAGGGTATGACAAGATGGAGTGAGTCAGGTGGGGATGTCTTTATTTCATCAATAAAGCTCCTAATGCAGCTTAATTATTCATCCACCCCATTTATACGTGACTTTGCAAAGGTAGATGAGGCAGGATGGATGAATAAGGAAGGATGCATGAACGATCGGGGTCGTCTCCTTGGCAACTGAGGGTTGCCTTGTACATGGCTGGTGTCTCTCTCTTTAAGGTGTACACTTTTTTTTTCATATGCATGTACTGCTTGTCTGATTCAGCACGTCTTAGAGACTTTGTGCATTATGCCATTACTGTCTTTCAGATTTGTTGTTGCATATATATTTTTTCATATTATATTTGTATTTGTGTCCTTTTTCATGTATGACCCTAAAATATTTCAACTTTATTAAGAAATGCAAGGGTTCCCAATTACTCCTCACTGAGCTGTATTTTAGGATGATTGCACTAATTCTAATTTTTAATTCTTAACACTCAGCAAGAATATTTAAGAGTGCTCGGCAGCACAATCCTGACAAAAATACAAAGTACACGACATCAGTCAGTCTGTAATTCTGTAATTTTTCAGAACATTTTCTTTTTTCTAACTTATACATTTTAATGCCTTAACTGCCACAGTCTAATATCAGAAAACTCACTTGTACAAAACTTTTCGGGTATGATAAATATTGAGTAAATCCTATGGGCTATTTTAGCTTCGCTCCTTTAGCTAAAAACATATTTTTCTTTACCTTTACAACAACAGATATTCCAGTATTTTGGTGTGATCTATCTGTTCAACTCATACATGCACACATACACACAAACCACTGCTGTGTAACAAATGGAGTTGTTTAATAATGTACAAAGCAAGCAGCCTTGATCCTACGAGCCAGCCAGAGGAGGTGAGCTGATAAACATACTCTTTCTCTCCGTCTCTCACTTTGCCTCATTTCTTACGACATTCTGTTATGTTCCAAGCTCCCCAAGGGCCTGATGAAATGAAATAAGAAGGGTGAACCCCATTTCTCCCTCTGCTCTATACCTGTCTGTCTTCCTTGAGTTACTCTTTTGAGCAGCCCATCCTCCTCCTCCTCCTCCATTCAACTCCTATTACTGCTCTATCATTAACTGAGAATTACCAGCGGGCCAGTGTAAGGCCACAGGATCACTCTGAATTATTTGTTTCCTACATGGTTTAATTAATACATTATTTAATTAATATGTTTGGAGCATCTAAGAAGGACAACTTTTTAGATAATTTTGATAGATTAAAGTTGTGTTTGATCAAACTTTATTTCTTTCCCTGCCTTTCTTTCTTTCTTTTTTTGTATATAAGTAATTAACACATAAGAAATGTCATCATTCAATTGCAAAATAATTGTAAATCTACAAACAATGGTGATCATCAAATGAAAATCCCCATTATTAGCCAGTTATCACATTAAACTTGTTCCCCCCCCCCCAATCTGGCATTAAAACCCCTCAAAATGTTGAGATTACTATAGAAAAGCTATAAAAAAAATGGTTGATCAATAACTTTTGCTGTTGTCTGTGAAAAGACTTTTATACATATCATAAAGGTTTTAAATGCATGGCCCGTCTCAGTGGTTAGTCCTGCCTGCCACTACTCTCTGTTGCTGTGGGTTTTCAAGCTATCCTGTTTTCCACCCATCCTCTATCTGTCTCTTCTTCTTCCTCTTTGTATGTCTTTGGGGAGTGCTGGTATCCTCGTAATCAATAGTAATGACTTGAGCTGTCTGCTCATGACAGTGGGAATTATTATGACACAATTGGTGTTGTTGTGTTGTACTGCATAGCTTCTTTTTTATACACTCAGTGGGTCTATTAAGCCCATTTTGCCTTTTGCTTTCAGTTCACCGCTTCAAAAACTCTTGATAGGAGGAGATGAGTGTTAAAGGGGGATTGTGTTTTCGCTACAAGGATGTAGTTAGATATTGCTATGTCTTCACGAGGATATGATGCAAGGACCAGCAGCCTTTAGCAACTACATAATATCTAGAAAGGATGGATTTTTAATGCTTATTTGCGGTTCAAAACAAATATGCTTTCTGGTACTGTCTAGGTGCGTTATAAGCTCCATGCCTAAATGACTTAAGGCTAAGCAAATGTAGAAAAGATAGTAAACTTCCAGTTGATTTCTGTGTGATATTCAATACATTTTTATTTATTTATTTATTAATAAAACCTTCCCACAGTTTTTAGTGGGTATAAGACTGTCTGCAGTGCAAATGTTGGGGATTTAAAGATTAAAAATTACAGTTGGAGAATTTTCAGGCATCTTCTGCTGCACAGATTTTAGTGGTGCATGATGAAATTAATCCCCATTGTATGGGCCATTTTGTTCAAATGAAAAGAAAAACTTTATCTATTTATTTATTTATTTAAAAATTTTGGACTCCTCCACCCCGAAAAAGGAAGAGAGAAAAAACAAGTATATAAATCACAGAAACATTATGTAATTAGGGATTCGTTGCACAAAGCTCAGAGAGAACTATAAGACTGTAAAATGTAAAGATGCGTACCACTGTGGTCATAAAGGTATATAGGTTATCTGTGGTATTTAAATTATGCAAAATATGCCAAGAAGATATCTAAACACCATGACACCACTACCACTATCCTGAACCATTGATACGAGGCATGATAGAGCCATGCCCATTGTTTATGCTAAATTCTGATCCCAACCAAATGTTGCAGCAGAAGTCGAAACTCATCATACCAGACAGATTTTTTCCCAATTTCTGTTGTCCAATTTTAGTGAGTCTATGCAAATTGTAGTCTCAGTTTCCTATTCTTAGATGACAGGAGTGTGGTCTTCTGCTGCTCTAAACCCATCTGTTTAAAGGTTTGATATGTTGTGTGCTCAGAGATGTACTTCTCCATGGTGGCAACAAGTAGTTATTTGAAATACTGTTGCCTTCTTATCAGTGTGAAACAGTCTAGCCATTCTCCTCTGCTATCCACTTCTATCCAAGACAGTATTCTCACTCAGAACATTGCTGTTGACTGGATATTTTCTCTTTTTCGGATGATTGTCTATAAACCCTAGAGATATCTGCGCTGAAAATCCCAGCAGATCAGCACTTTTAAAATACTCAGACCAGCCTGTCAGGCACCAGCAATCATGCCACTTTTAAAGTCACTTAAGTCACCTTTCTTCCCTATTGTGGTGCTTGGCTTAAACTTAAACATGCTGTGACCATACTTGCACACCTAAATGCATTGCCCCATGTGATTGGCTGTTTATATATTTGCATTAATTAAGTCATATTAAGTCTCATATGAACTAACATGCAAGAATCTCAAGAATTTCGCTTCCAACTTATATCAACACGAATGAAATGAAATACGGCCTCTATGTGCTGTACAAGATGTAATCAACTAATTCTTAAAACCAACTCTTAAAAATCTAAACCCATGTTCTGATTTTCAAAACAGGAAACCACGCTTCGTGTTTCTAAATCCTTTTGACTTTGGATGTATGCAGAGACAAAATTTGTGTTTCAAAGTGACCTAGGTTTCAAATTCAAGTAGCTTTGTTGGTGACGAAGGCTAATTCTCCATCTAAAGCTGAGCAGGTTTTAATTAAACAGTCCACATTTTCCAAGCCTAGACTTTGAATTCTTTCCCCAGGTTTAAAATACATGGGAGTTATATGTTTTGTTGTTTTTTGACTACTGTGGCGGAGGTGTGGTCTCTGGCTCACTGCCAGGGGCCACACCTCCACCACAACTACAAAAGTAAAAAAATTAAAATGTAATTAGCCACCATCCATGCTGTTTAGACTTGCAACACACTAGAGTTCATATGGACCCTGAATATATCTCTAATAAAATTACTTGTGTCTGGTAATATAATAGAATCGTCTAAGATGATAAATTCTTATTAATATCCATGCAAGTTTAAATTGCTTACTTTCATTGTCAACGTGGGTTTCTACAAAGCAATCTGATGATATGGTTTGACTTTCCCTTCTTCTAGCATGTCTAAACAGTAGCTTGCTCTTTTAGCCACTATTAAATAGCCCATTGCTGAGTTGTTGAGTGCAGCAGTGGCTCTGTCTGTGACTATTGCTTTGAATGTAAATGTTAATTCTTTTTTCTCTGCCACCAAAGAAACCATTTATCCAAATTCAATAGAAAAACAAACAGTGGTAGCCTTTTGTGTCCATTATCTGTTATCTCAAATGTACCCTTTGAACAATATGATTTTCTAATTCGCTTGAATTCCCAGAGGTGGTTTTTGATGTGGATGTTATTGAGTTCCACGGAGTGCAGAAGTGACTGCGTATTGACGCATGTTTCATTTCTGCTTAGTGTTGAGAGCTGTCCATGGAGAACACAAACTCTCTAGTCGTGTGCACACCTCACTGACTGCATACCCAGGAAGTCTTTGAGGTGCTGCCACTCGGCTCTGCATTTCCTCTCTCTTTGTGCTCCATCCAACAAAAGTAATGATGTATTGAAAAACAGCTTTCCTTCCTGCCTCTGTACAACAGCCCAGGCTTGAGCCCAGCCTCTGGCTAGCATTAATACAAGATTCTCATTGTAAACAGGGGCGAGCTAACTGATAAGGAAGTGTAAGATGTTACATTGTGTATGGTCTACTGGCTATGATTACGACTTTCCATGTATATTAAAGTTGTAAAGTCACGAACTTTGAAGCGGTACTTTAGGACCTTTAATGCTCTTTATCAGGGATCATAATATCCTTAGGAACAAATGTGTGTTGTTGTTTACTGTGGAACCTATGGCTTCTTACAACAGCTCAAAGATAAGCACAGTGGGTTAAGTGGCAATTGTAAATTGGCCACAGGTGGAAATTTTAGCTTTCAAAGTGTTGTGTCTTCAACTTATCCCTGTAATAGACTGCTGACCTATCTACTCGGCCTCCTGCCCAGTAATAGCAGCGATAGGCTTCAAACCTCCATGAACCGGCATACAGCAGGTGTACCTAATGGAGGGGTGTATGTTTTGTTATGATATCAGTATAACTGTGACCATCTCTCTTGCACTAAATCTGCAACTCTTTTACTTTCCCAAGCTTCCACTCTTGAGGTTACTTGTACATAAATTCATCTTAATGAGGTTGTTTATTGAGACCAACTTGTATAGCAGAAATTACATGAACACATAAAATCAATGGAGTTGCAAAGAAGGCGGTAACGTGTTGTAGTAGTATTTGTGTCCCTACTTGCTCCTCTGTGGATTACCCAGAGGCCATCTGTGTTCCTAGCAGTGTTTGGTACCTGGGGGGCTTGTTGGAAACCAGGCCAACCCACATTTGTGTGCCTCACATTGCACTGGTATTTTAAAGCTCTCTCTCTCTCTTTTTCTCTCTCTCTCACACACACACACATAGACACACATGTGCATGCAGTCTCTCTCTTTTTTACTCCCTCGCTCTCACAGCTGTGTCCCCTCTGGTATGTGGATAGCACATCAATGGGAACATTAAAGGTTACAAGGCGTGACAAAACGACACACTCACAACTTCAACCTGACACTTTACTGCACACCCTTTGATCCTGCATTCACACACTCATGCACGCACACACATGCGCAAGTTTTCTATCTCACTCAAGATCCTTCACACCCACACGTTATGCAGTATAATAACAAGAACTGGAATACAGAAAATTTTACAGTTTTTCAAAAAGAAAATGTCATGTTTTTTTCATGAAAGGTGCAGATTTATTTATTTATTTAAATATTCAGAAAATGTAAGACAGAAATATCAGCTTTATTATATATAACATGTATCTTTTATGATCACATTTTTTTTGTCCCAGAATTTGATAACTGCATAATTTACAACAGCTCTCCAACTTGTCATTTCTGTATATCTAGTGTGATGCAAAAATGCAGGTCACCAAACACAACTACCAAGGTTTAGAAACTGAGAAGCACATTACTGTTGAGGACCCCAGCAAAGTGCCCAGCAGTAATATTTAAATGTGAGACAATGTCGGTTCTCACATTTAAGCTTGCTGGTCAGTTATGTCCCTGAGCCATATCCAAAAACTAAACATATAAAGTCATTATTTTGCACTGACAGGATATTGTATTGTATTGTTTTATTCATGCCATTGTGTTTGATATCTTAGAGAAAAAAAACTTTGCTGGTCAGATTGTAATATGTAAATGAGACAGTTAATTAGCAGTTTTGCACCTTTCTTTGTTAAAGCCAGTGTTAGTCATTTAGCTTCAGTTTTTCAATTATCATACTCTAGTCTATAGTCTGGACTATATTTAAACAACAGGCTTGTTTATAAAGACACACTTGTTAGTTAAGTGTTTGTAAAGGTACAGTACATGTGTGCATATGTTAAAGAAATCACACTATGGCTGGCAAATATACAAAGAAACTGGAATTAAAGGAAGAAAAACCATAAATAAAGCAAAATGTTTACGACAGTCAAGGAAATTTCATTGCAGCATTTATAAATTAAAGGATCGTGGCCTTGTGGCGAATAAGCCTCTTCACTTGAGGACCACAGAATTTTCTTTACAGCCTATACGGAAGAAACATTTTTTTGTATATGTGAGCAGACCTGTTAAAGCCATACAGCTTGTGCCGCTGGACTTGCTCCCTCGCCACCATGCAATCAGCGTCAAGGTTCTCCTAATTATTTTATTTGTTAATTCAAAGAGGATCTCTCATTCGGGGAATAAATTAGAAAGCAAATGGGGAATAAATGATAATGCTCTTGTACTTTCCTCCCCTTTGTGAATGAAATTAAATTGGCTCTGTGTGGAGAGAAGTAGAGAGAAAATATAAGAAAATGATTAGGGTAACTATGTACTCATGGTATACAATGAGAGTATGTGCAGTTTTTCTATCAAAATTACATTTGTATGCATAGAGACACCTGCTCCTCGCTCTGTTGTTTTGAAATAACTGGTGGATTATGTGGTGTACTCAAGGGTTAGTTAGCAGCTGGAGTAGAATATATTGGAGTATATAAGAAATATATAAGCATATATGAGGCCAAATTGTGCGAGAGCGGATCTAACTTATGCTAAGTAAAGAAGAAAACTACTCTAAAGTTAGATTAAGTTGTTATTACGAGGTTACAAGTGTTATTATCTGCCCACTAAAGTTAACTTGCTGTTAGATACTAACAGGACTCATAGATTAAAACACAATAGCAGAATGCCTCAAAAGTAAGATCATGTTAACAGTGTGTTTGCACTGCCATTGTATATGTTTTGTTTTGAGCACATGTGGGGTTAGGTCACTCTTTTCTTCTTGCTGGGTCAGAATCGGGTTAATTGGACCCACACTTGCTCTGGCTCGATATATTTACACACAAATTGATAGCAAGCCTACTCAGTTGATACTTTAACCGCAGCATGTTGCTGTTAACAGATGGAGTTTTTAAAGTGAACCCAGTCATGCACGGTCTGCCTCCCCTCCATGCTTGCACCTGCTCGCTTGTTAACCTGTAGGTATACAGACATACTATGCAAGTAGAGTGCATGCAGGTTTTTTTTTATTTTCATTAGTATTGCATTCCTTTCTATAGTAACACCTGCTCCGTTCTCACTTTTTTTGAATAAATTGAGGGTTAAATACCTTGCTAAAGGGCTGCTAAATGCTAGAGTTTAAAAAAAGGTTATTGCTGTATACTTCAGCCCATGTAGGAATTTTCACATGGAGCTTTTTTCTGTTGAAAAAAAACAAAAACAGAATGAGGCATTGGAATTGCAGAAACGCTCAAATATGATTACAAAGCAACAACTCTGACTATTGTTTTCAGAATTAAACTTATCAAGCACTGGGATCTGCAGTATAAGTCAATAACAACTGCAGTCATGAGAGTTACTTTTGTTGTTATTTGGAGAAACAAAGTTTTCTTGTTTATTTGCTTTTCCCTCCTCAGAAGCTAGACAGAATACACTTGGTTTTTGATTAGCTGGGTGCGCTGGGCTTTTGGTGCCTTGGTACACCACAGTAATTAGGCTGTCAGTCAAAACCAGATGGCTGGTGGCTAAAATGGGGGAAGTGTTCAGATAAGTCTCCTGCTTAGTTTTCTTTTTTGTGGGTCCAAAAATGATGTTAGGACAGTGGTTCTTAACCTTGTTGGAGGTACCGAACCCCACCAGTTTCATATGCGCATTCACTGAACCCCTCTTTAGCGAATTTTTTTTTTCTCAAATTCAAGACATAGATATGTTTTTTACTGGTGCACAAAATGAGGCGTGCATGAACATCACCTTGTTCAAAGAACAAAACCAACACAATGCATGAACTTACAACAAATTACATACCTGCAAATCAGTGTGACTTCTGCTATTGCCTTTGAGAGACCAGTTCAGATATGCGTGGCTTCACCTTGGCAAGTGCCACTCTCATGTCATTTTCACAGAAAAGTCTGTTCCTTTTCTTCGTTTTTATGTCCAGCATTGTCGAAAAGGATTGCTCGCAAAGATATGTTGTAACGAATGGTATAAAAAAAATCCAGAGCTTTCTTAGCAATAACTGGATACTTGTCCATTTGTCGACACCAAAACGTTGAGAGCGTTGTTGTTCTGAAGAGTTGCTGTTGAACCTGGCTCTGCTGAATTTCAATGATTTCGTCAAGGTATTCATCATTGATATCTGCTGTCTCAACAGCAAACGTGAACGGCTGTCTCACCCATGCTGGATATGACTCTCTTGTAGGGAAATATCTGTCGAGAGACTTTGCAAGCTCATCTAAGTGCGTTGCAATTGTTTGCTTCAGTTCCGTGGATACAGAAATATCTCCGATTCCAGACACATCTTCGATCTTACTTACACAGTTGTCCAGAAGGGGGAAGTTTGCAAAGTTGTTGTTCTCTGTTCGTCGTTTCCATAACGTTAGCTTTTTTTGAAAAGCCTTCAGGTGTTCTTCCACTTCTATGATATTGACTCCACCACCCTGTATCTGCTGATTGAGATGATTGAATATATCAATATATCAGCCATGTACGCTAAAATGAGCATGAACTCAGGATTTTTGAAGCAATCTGCATGACAGTGTTGGTGCTCTTGCAAAAACAGGGCTAATTCCACACGCATGGCAAAAACACGATTCAGCACCTGTCCCCGGGATAACTACCGAACATTAGAATGGTACAGAAGTACCTCGAATTCAGAGCCCATTTCTTTACACAGCTCACTGAAGATGCGGTGCCTCAGAGCACTATTTCGCACATAGTTCACACATTCCACCACAGTTTTTAACACTTCTGCCATTTTTGGAGGCAAGGTTTTTGTTGCCAATGCATGCCTGTGCAAAATACAATGAGTCACAATGATGTGTGGTGCATCGGCTTTTACTAGCGCACCAAAACCAGTTTCTTCCCAGCATGACTGGAGCTCCGTCTGTACAAACTGCAGAAACCATGTCCCATGAAAGATTGTTGTCTCTGAAGAAGTCATCCACAAGCTTCTTCACATCGGCTGCCTTAGTTGTTGTTGTAAGAGGCTTACAAAATAAAAAATCTTCTTTAATCATGTCATCTTTCACATAGCGCACAAAAACAGTAAGCTGGCTTAGATTAGCAACATCTGTGCTCTCATCGAGTTGAAGGCTGAATTTTGCCAGGCTTGAAATCAGATCGGCGACTACTTGAGCCAAGATGTCTTTACTCATGTCTTCTATTCTGTCGCTGATGGTGTCATTTGAAAGAGGAATTTGGGATAATTTACCTTCGGCCGCTGTTCTGAGTATCAGATTTGCCATCTTTAACGCAGCTGGTTTCACGAGTGTTTCACCAATGGTGTGTGGCTTGCCCTGCTTTGCGATCAGGTAAGCAACTTCGTATGATGGTGTGAGGATCAGTTTGTTAATGGGTACAAATCCAAGAGCAGGCAGGGTGGGCCTTTCATTGAATCTGGTTCTCTTCACCTTGAATTCAGCAAGTGTTGTGTTCTTGTATTCCCTGTCTCCATGCAGCTTCAAGAAGTGTTCCTTTAGTTTTGCCGGTGCGAGACTGGAGTTGCTCAACTTGGCGTTGCAAATCATGCAGATAGGACGCTCCCTCCCCTCACGTTCTGTAATACATGTGAATCCATATTGTACATATTCGTCCGACCACTTTCTTCTTTTGCCCGACATAGTTAGTATGGATTAAAATGTTAAAAAAATCACACGAAGTACTACCATGACATTCACATGTTCACTACTGCGCGCGCTACATTCCCCGCAGCACTGATTGGCCAAGCAGTGTAGCATGATCATCTTCAGCCAATGATGGCCAGAAGGGGGCGTGTCATCACAAATTTACACGATAATTCCATTCAGGTGTGTATTACCACAATCTCACGATCTTCCCATGTGTGGACATCCCAAGAAAATCACTTCAAACCATGAAATGGTCAGAGAATTATCAAAAACCAAAGAATGATATCTCAGTGTGTGAAAAGTTAAGTTTAATGACACAATTAGAAAAAGAAGAGCAATTATGGCTTATTTGGAAGGGTTGCCAAGAGGGTTGCCTTCACTCTCTAAAAAGGACATAGCTTGGGTTTTAAAAAGACTTCTAGTTCAGTGTCCTTTGGAGAAATGAGATCAAAGTTGATATATTTTAGCATAACACCACATTTGGCAAATACCAAACACAGCACATGAGCACAAACAATTAACACCTATGGGGATGGTGATTTGGGCATGTTTTACAGCCACACAAATAACCCCTGTATGCCAAATCATTCTGGAATCAAATATGAGGCCCTTCATCCCAACAGCTAAAGGCTGGCCCGTAATGAGTCATGCAAAGAACAATGATCCTAAAGAGAGCTGAGAGAGCTGTGTATCAACAATGCTTGAAAACCTAAATGAAGTGAAGCTACACCGTAAAGACGAGCGGGCTATTCCTCCACTTCCACCACAACAATACGAGACACTGATAAAGACATACAGAAAGCAACTACTTATTTTTTAGTAAAGGTTGTTTTGCAAGCAACATCATGGAGTGTACAAACTTTTGTGTACAAAGTGTACACAAAAGCAGAGAGGACTGCATAAACTCGTATAAAAACTTACTTTCTCGCATGACCGTAGATATCAAATGTGAGGAAAAAAGCAGTTATTATTAGTTAGTCTATTATTCGTTAATGTAAGAGTTTCATTCCGGCAAAATTCCTCAGTGGCCATTCAGTGAACTTTTTTTTTATATATATATATTTTTTGTATATATTGTTTTTGTATATATTTCTCTGGACATACTCAGCTAGCATTCATCTGTTGATGTTTCTTTTCTAAACAGATTGTGTTTGAAGGAATTCGAGGCTCGGGTTTTGAGGGGGATATTGCCATTGACGACGTGTCTATCACCAGAGGAGAGTGCAAGCAACAAAACACTGTAGCCAACGCAGGTAAGACAGGTAAGATATTTTGTGATTTTTGTGTAGAAATATAATAATAATAATAATAATAACAATAATGGATTGCATTTATATAGCGCTTTTCGGGACCCCTCAAAGCGCTTTACAATACCACTATTCATTCACTCTCACATTCATACACTGGTGAAGGCAAGCTACGGTTGTAGCCACAGCTGCCCTGGGGCAGACTGACAGAAGCGAGGCTGCCATATACTTAATAAACAAAGAAGCACACAAAAGCAACTTTCGGAATTTGTGGTAGAATAAATAAAAATCAACGACTTACTAAGAAAATGAATTATCAAACGAAATTCACCTGAGCTGGATTAAGTTAAAATGAAAATAAACTAAGGCAATAGAGAATTCAATTGCTATAGAAACCATATTTTTAGAGCTGTCACGATATGAGAACTAAAAGTCTTCTGTAGTGTATGGAAGTTGTTGGAATATAGAGCACAGAGAAAATATTGTCTTTGTGAAACAAGTGGACACCACAGGGCACCAGCATGGAGGTAAGCTGGAAGGCTCATCATAATTTGTGGTCCTTCTTCTTCTTCTTCTTTAATAACTGCATTTATCTTGCTATCTTTTCATCCTCTAACTGTCTATACCACATCCTGCTGCGTCTTCCACACTTATTGTCATTATATCTATTCTTGTTTCCTTTTACCCTACATTATTCATCTATCCTTTATTCGTCAGCATAGCTCTGCTCACTGCTCTTTATCTTTAAAAGCTTGGGTTATTTGTTTTAGAAATGTAGAGAAATGACAGAGACACTGTGTGATAATTAAGGATTTAGATAAGAAAAGAAGATAAATACAGAAACATATGCACAAGAAGAGGAAAAAATGTTTATACACAGCAATTTACAAAGCAATCTGCTCGTAATAAGGGCGATCGTGGCTTAAGAGTTGGCAGTTCGTCTTGTAATTGGAAGGTTGCCGGTTCAAGCCCGGCTCAGACAGTCTCGGTCGTTGTGTCCTTGGGCAAGACACTTCACTCGTTTCCTACTGGTGGTGGTCAGAGGGCCCGGTGGCGCCAGTGTCCGGCAGCCTCGCCTGTCAGTGCGCCCCAGGGCAGCTGTGGCTACAATGTAGCTTGCCATCACCAGTGTGTGAATGGGTGACTGACTGAATGTAGTGTAAAGTGCTTTGGGGTCCTTAGGGACTAAGTAAAGCGCTATACAAATGCAGGCCATTTACCGTTTAATATACAATAATGTATCCTGAGCAGCCCAACATGACAAATTTACCTCTGTTGTTTCACTATCTCATTAGTAAAAGAAAAGAAAAAAAAAAGATTGAAATACACTCTTTACTAGGGAAAGAATAAGAACTCGGAGCAAAATAGGAAGGACCCCAGGTACAGACATAGATGTAATACAGGAGCAAATGCTGTGTGTTGCCATACAATATACGGCGACATGTACTGAGAATGTTCATGTTAACTTTCGCCAGAAATTATTATGAAAAAATATTAGAAATAAACAAAAAGAAAAAAATTGAAAACACACAATCTAATGAATTATTAACATCCTCCTTTTACCTTCTCAAACCTTGAGTGTGAGTTGGTGTGTCTGAGTGTGCTGATGATTGTCTGCTTGGATGTGCAGTGCAATCTCACACATATGTGCATGTAACAACACTGGCGGATGGAGTGAATAATGGATGAAGGTATAAACAGGAAGAGGAAAGCTCTTGAGCTCTCAGAGCGGGCGCGTGTGCATTTGTGTCCTGCAGGTTTTATGCAGGCAGAGACTCACAGTGCAGACAGATGGGCAATTATCAGGCAAGTAACTAAAAAGTCTTTGCCACTGCAAGAAACAAAATGCATCTGTCTTGGGTACAAGCTCTACCTCCATGAAGTTGGTGAGGTAAAATAGGGATTAGAGAAGAATAAACCCACACTCAAAAAAACAATTCATTGGATGAACGTAATTTTATCTTGCCACTTATATTCCATCTAAAAAATCATGTTATATTAATCCATCTTGATTGTGTTGTTTTAACACGATATATGTTTGTAAGTTTAACATAATATTAACATTAACATTCCATTAATTTGACTTTTATTCAAACAAGTTGTTTGTACCAAGTTAGTCTAATTAAATTTAGTTAAAGTCATGTTATATTGTTTAAACACATACATCAAAAGTCAGTCTTGTTACATGAACTAGTAAAATATTTGTTTGTTACACCAGTGATAATCTTGTTGAATGAACAAATGTAACTTCTGTCTGTAGTACATGTTGTGTTCATATTACATAATGTTCAACAAAAAATTCAACGGATTTAGAGCAACTTCCAATCCAGCTATCCTCTTATCTTTATCTGGGCTGCGGAAGCGATAAGGTAAGAGGGGCAGGGTACATCCTGGACAGGTCGCCAGACTATTACATAGAGACAAACAACCATTTGCACTTTAACACCTTTGGGTAATTTAGAATCACCAATTACCCTTACCCTAATAACTGCATGACTTCTAACTATGGAGGGAACCAGAGTACGCAGAGAGAACCCATTGCAAACTTGGCCAGGTTGAACCCAGGACCTTCCTGCTCTGAGGCAACAGCACGAACCACCATGGCGTTGAGCTGTCAATACAGACTCAACAAAAGTAGGAAAGCTATGCTTGATGCAGAATTTTCTTTACGTTTTTGTCCTTGACAAGTTAAACCATAGTAAATAGTAATACATACACGTGGTGTGTGTATGGTTGTCTGCTTCTTACAACCCCAGTGATTTTCCTGTGGTTTGACATCTCATATGATCTTGTGAATTTTGTGAGTCCAGGCAACTAACCACTCTTCCTAGATTGTATCATGTTATCTGAACAAGAACAAATTATGTTTTTGAATTTCATGCACATCCAACATGATTTAACTGCATTCATCATAGAAACATGAAATTATTTTGTTCAAATGACAAGTTAGACTTTTGTAAATGTAACAACCACCCAATTTACTTTTTTTGAGTGCAACTCTGTCAGTAATTGTACATTTTCATTTATGACTTTGAGGAAAAATGCTAATTAATTTAGAATAGATAAAGTTAATTCGTGACCAGGTTCTAGGCAGGAAGGCTAGGTACAGACATTTACAACTTCTGGCATTGAACCATGAAGCACACATTTATAACTGATTAACAGAAAGGTACAAGTCTGTGTCATAATTGGAACCTTGTGTAAAATATAGATCTAAACCTTTTTCAGGTTATCAATGAAGAGATAGATATTAAGGGGGTGAGATGAAAAATCAGTACTATGGCACTTGTCTGCACAATATGTGACAGGAGTACATGTAGATGTGACCAGCAGCATTGCCCTGCTGTGATCACACTTATGCCTTTTTCATACTTTTACATAAAGTACATACACCCACACACACTCCCACACATACATGTGCGTCCACCTTGGAAGTGTTTTGAGCAGGTGCTTACTGTGTATGCGACCACTGCAGCTGCCGTATAAGCATACTCACATGCACATCTGCACACATTTACTTCAGGTCAGCTATGTGCACACACAAGAGACTTTTATCCTAAATGAAGGATGATTGCCTCTGACATGTTTGGTGCAACTCCACCTGCACAAATCACAGAGCCCCACCTGGCTCATATGTGTTTTATTGCAGGAGAAGAGGCAGTTTACTTTAAACTGAAATCTTTGTTGTTTTTCTGTTGCTCTTCTGTCACGCTGGTCCATTCTCAAATAATTAAACAAAAACTTTTTTAAAAAAGTGTATGAACAGTACATACAAAAGGCTGAAATTAGTCCAAAAAGACCTATTGGGCAACGACATGCAGAGTTCTGGTAGTGATATTAAATGTCTGCCTATGCAGTAATACAAATGGAGCTTTATCCTATTTTTCAAGGTTTAATTTAATTTGTGGGTAAAAGTTCCAACAGAAAGCTCATTTCTTTCTTAAAGAAAATAATACTGGAAACTACAATATATTTGATTCTGTTGCTGCACACAGCAGGCAAGAATAAGCAGCCAAAATAAAACTGAACTTAGTCGCACAGATAATAACGAAGTTAAAACCTCAGCTTACATGCAAGGTTTTAACACAGATACTAATTAAACCCCACAGGGCACACATGTCAGACACACACACAGGTGATCAAATTTATTATGAAAACTAAACCAGCCTTCTAACTGTGAATTTTCATGAGATACAGGAGTCAAGATATAAATAAACCCATTTTTGCACACCTGACGAGAACCTGTCCAAAAGTGGATATTATTTAACTCCACCCAATAGCCAGATTGAGATAGTCAAAAACCTTTGCAACACAGGCAGAACTGTGGAATTACTGCTTAATTATTTTGTTAACCTGTGCTGGGCAGCTCATAATAAGCTCTCTAATTTGATAAATTTACGGGCACTGATGTCCAAAGTTTTTCAGCAGGTGTGTGAGTATATTTTGCACCATGGTTATCCTTAGTCATGCTTTTAATCGCATTTTGGAGCATAAAAGACGTGCAATGGGGGGTCAGAGGGACAGAGTATTTGAATTTATTTAACACAACTTTGTGAATTACAAATTTCTGAGTAAAATAACAACGGCAAAAGTGTTTCGACACCTTCATCTATTTTTTTTTCCATTTGCCAGGGGGTGCTGTGATGGCTGCCTTTGGCCAGAGGCAGTGCTGCAACACCTCCAGCACCCCTGGTCTTGGAAATAGGACGATTGAATGAGTGCGTAAAGAGAACATTTGCTAAATGAAAGGGAGGAAGCAAGACAAAAGTATTTGAAATACAATGTTCCAATATCAATCAAAAATCAGAGCTGTAGTTAAATAATGAAAACCATCTGCAAACAGAACCACCACATAGGATAGCAGATGAGAAAATCGTGTCATCATTTACAGTCAAAAAAGAAACGTTATGTGATTTATGGCAATAAGGCCTGAATAATATATTTTTTTCAGTTTCTTAGCACAAGTGACTTATGGACGGTTCATCAGATATGCCAGTGTTTACCCAGAATTCTTTTTAACTCTTTAAAAAATTGGCATTTGCAGCCACATTTTCTACTTTTTCTGAAGGGAGAATATTACAGAGATTATTACTACAGAGGGAAGCATATTTAACTGCATTACACATGGAAAGCCCTAAAATCTTGAATAAAGCATAAATGAAGAATTTTTAATTGTTAAACCAATTTATATGGTTGATGGGGTCACTTAGTGATAGAGTATTTCATGCATTCTTTTAACGTCTGTCAACTTTAGTGGAAACATTATTTTTTTCTAGTCATACTTTTCAGTTAATTTTGCTATATTTTTACTTCTAGTTTTTAAAATGATTGTGTATAGTGATACTGTGTTGATACTTTAAGTGTAGAAGTATATTTAGAATCTGGTTGTAATTTGGCTGTGAATGCTGACACAAGTTGCTCTTATCTGCTAACCTCTGGGGCAGTTCTCTTTACAGTGTGCTGCTTTTTGATTGGTATTTGAATACCACCTGGTTTTACATGTTATTATTATTGTTTTTTTAAATTATACTAATGGCGGATTGCTGAAACTTGTATTTTTTTTTGCCCTTTAGTATTTTTATCAGCGTGTTTTCTCCCTTTTCTGCTACATTTCAAAAGACTGCACCCTGTTTATCTTCCAAACATTTGGAGTTGAGTGCCCTATTACTCTGTATCCTAAACACCATGTTCCACTCAATTGGTTGCCTGCATACTTCAGACTCTACTAGAGGAATGTGTGTGTGTCTGTGTGTGCCTGTTTAAATGTGTATCTTCTGCATACAGATACAAAATTTATTGCAAATATTGATTTTCTGCCTGAAGGATGGACCCCTGATATGAAATCATATTGATCTTTTAAATACAATACCCATGCTTTTTTTAATGAAACTGTGTCTGAACAGCTTGCATTTGTAATTTATGTATTAAAGGAGGGTGTGTATTGTATGTGTGTTTTTTAGTTTACTTTATAGGACTGTATATATAAATGAATATAAATGAAAGCTTTAGATGATCCTGTGTGCTGTGTCTGAGCTGGTATTTTAATTTTCAAATTCAACAAATCTGAACAATTAGATTACACCATATAAAAAATGTCTGCATTGTGTCTTCCAACTGTGCTTTAACAATCACGACCTTCAGAAAAAAGCTAAGGAAAACGGTTCAACAAATATTGATGATGACATCAATCGTAACTTCTTTACTCTCATTAAAATCTCAGAGCTGTCATGGCAACGTATGGGATCTCAGTGGTGAAGCTTTCTGTTTCTCTTGTTTACTCAACCACCTTCTCAGCCATGACTGTCTTCTCATCTTTTCTTCTCCATACAACCTGTTCTTTCTTCCCTGACAGTTTCTGTGAACCTTTTTCTACAAACCCTCCTTCTTTCTTCATAACATTCACAACACGGTTTGATATTTTTCACATGATACTTCTTAGTAAAACTACCACTTCAGGGCATTCTTTAATGCTCAAATAAAATAAAATTTGTTTAGAGTCAATAAATCTTTGAAGGCTAGCTCTAATTTACATTCATGTTATGCATTTAAAAATGCAATAAAAGAGACATAAAATATCAAAAGGAACACAATAAAACAAATACAGTCACACAAGATTCAGACAACACACCCACAGGCTTTAGGAAAGTCTTAAGCCACATAGATAAACATAATCATCACATGCACAGTTATTTACTTAGTTTGTCTTCAATCTTCGGTTTGTCTTCTATGACAGTTTTGTCACAAAAAAGCTTGCTGTCTGTTTTAGTGTGACGTTCCTTGTATCCTTGATCATTGATGATTATTATGTAAATGCCTATAAGTGTCCTTGATAGTTTTTAGATTTCAGTAAACTGTCACATACATCTCTTACTAAAAGTCGTCTTCATCTCAGAAAACCTTCTGAACCGTCCTGTTTATGCAACAAGTTAATTCTGGTGAGATATAAAAATCATCTTTCTTGTATTTTTAAAAATATATATATTTGTTTATGGCTACAAAGCCTTTGTGATTGTTCACTACTACTTTAACTGGGTAAATTACAAAAAGCACATCAATTGAGACCTGTACTAAAAAGCAAGTTCAAGAAACCTTAGATGAATTTTGCTTTCCTGGCTTTGTCTACCCAACCTCAGCATTTAGACTAAATGTTCACAAAAAGGTGATTATTTGATTTGGATAACTCAAACCAGTTTACTAATGTAGCTATGAGTGTGTTCATACAAAAGAGGTTGTTAAAAAATAACAAGTACTGTAAAAGGCTTAGGCAAACTGTTTTAGAAATATATTGCTTACAACAGGAAAGGGCCATTTTTAAATTTGTTACTGTTGAAATTTAATTATAGGGAAAAAATTTGAGACAACTTGTTTTTAACACAAAAGCACCTTTTATTAGGAAATTCTGCAAAATTGCAGTCAATATATGAACAGAGTTAAGTCTTCTGGCAGCCTGTTGAGTAAAGCTTATCAGCAGTCTATTGGACCAAACCCGGATGCTCTGGTACCTTTTCCCCGAAGGCAGGGGGCTGGAGAGGGCCTGTGAAGGGTTGGAGCGGTCACCCACAAGGCTGATGGCTTTGTGGGTGAGGCGGATGTTGAAACCAATGATCTTGCTAGCTGTAATGTCAAATGATTCCCAGAATATGAATAAATCCTTGTGTGCAAGGGACAAGGCTGAAAAACAAATATTGGATGTCCACAAGCTCTCAAGCAGCACTGCATCAAAAACAATCATGTTTCTCTCATGGAAATGACAGCATAGGCTCAGGAACACTTCCGAAAAATAACTATCTGTGAACACAGTTCATCGTGCCATCCACAAATGCAGGTTAAAGCTCTATTGTACAAAGAAGAAGCCATATGTGAACATGATCCAGAACTGAAGGACTGAAAGGATATGATCTATCTGGCTTGTTCAGTTCAAATCTTTGCATTTTTGATGGTATGCATTAGTGTCTATGGAATTGGCCGCTTGCACATTTGAAAAGGTATACGTTGGTTTTGGAGCACAGAAGATTCAGGACTTTTGAGCAGCTAGAATCCTATATTAGACAAGAATGGCACAAAACTCCTCTTCCAAAAGTCCAGCAACTGGTCTCCATACTTCCAAATTCCCAAGTTTACAAACTGTTTACAAGCTGTTGCTAAAAGATGGGATACTACATAATGATAACTGGGCCGTGTCCCATCTGTTTTGAGATTTAGTATCGCTATCAAACTCTAAATGAGCTATTTTTCCTAAAATGGTACATTTAAAAAAAATTGGTTTATGAGACTGCAAGTAATTAAAAATCTCATTGTCATGTTATCATTCTCTTTTTGTTTACACATCCAAACGTTCCAACTTTTTGGAATCAGATTTGTATTGCAAATTAATGGGAAAATGAGTTATTAATGGGTCATATGAGTTAAGACTCAGATGGAATGTAGGACTTAGGGAAAAGTTACAAGACACAGCCAGACTTTTGGCTCCGTACTCATAAATTTGAGATATCCATTTGTGAGAATTATTCTGAAAACATTACCCCCTCTTATTCCAAAGCAATGAACATTCTTTGTGGCAAATATCACAGGCACGAAGGAAACATGCTGTTACTGTTCCTGTTACATGTTTTTCTCACATGCGTGTGATTCTTTAAATAGTCTCCTCCCAAAATAGACACATAAATATGCAATAAGTCCAGCTGCAAAAAAAACATAGTAGATTTTTTTTGTGTGTGATAGACAATATTTTTTTTTAAATGTATACTATTGCAATCTGTGCCCCTTGATACGAGGGATTTTTAGGTTATGGTTTTGTATCTTTTTTTTTATTCTGAACATAAAGTAAGTTAGCGTAGCAGAAATGAACCTTACTAAGGCCTACATTTCTATAGCACAGGCCAGTTTTGGAAGAATACTGGAATTATTTAATCTTGATAGCAGAAGCTGTTAAAAATGCTAATATGTTATTTCTGTGCTAACATGACTCTTTTTTTGTTTGTTTTTCTGTAGTTCTGATCGGAGGATCACACCCACTCCCACTGGCTAAATGGCTGACCTTTGGCCTCTCCTGCTTTGTTTCACTACTCTTCAGATGATGAGCACTCCCCATAGCACCACCAACTGTCTGTGCTGACAGACACTGCCCTGACTTGCGCTCTTTTACTTCTCTCTCTTCCCCTGTACCTGTCTTTTCCTCTGCGTACCTGTCCATTTACTTGTCTGTCCTCTTCGGTTATTGTCTTGCTGTCCTTCATGCATCCAACAAGAAACACTATGTATTTGTCTATCTTCTTGTCCTCTGCTCTTTTTTTTTTTTAATATTTCACCTATTCGCTTCATATAACCAACCAACGCTCATACTGTATTTAAGGTTAACATACTTAATGGTCTTTGACATAGAGACTTGAAATTCCCTCCTTTATCCCTTGATTAGATTCTCTTTATCCATGTCAGTGTGTCACTTTGTCAACTTTGTCTTTTTTCTCTCCTTTGTCATCCTTCTTGGTCCATATGTGCACCCTTCATGTATCTTCACTCCCTTGAACCGCTATCCTCGGAAGTCCTTCCACCCTATTCCCCAGACACACCAAAGTGTCGGACACTCAACCAAAGATGACAAAGGACCTGAGGGAATGAAAAGGGGGAACGGGGATTCTAGGAAGAAAGTTAAAGAAAGAGCGAGAGAAAAGGGAAAGTGGTCAAAACAACCTTTTCCACAAAGACCGTCTCCCTTCCGGACCAGCCTTTGGCACCATGGGAGCTACTGATTGATAAGGAGACACTAAAAACTGATGACTGAATGAATAAATAAATAAATAAATCATTGAGGAAATGACAAACCAGGACTGAGGATAAAAGAAGGGTGTCCTTGGTAGCCTCTTGGTAGCCTCTCTGCTTGCCACAAGAGACGAACCTCATACGTGTACATTTATCTTATATATATATATATATACATATATATAAATAAATATATATTAAATAAAATGAAGGTTAAACAAAAACACAGCTAGGGCAGTGGAGGACTTTACAAAGTGAAATTAAAGAAGCACAACGTTTATACAACCTCTGCTGTTCCTTTGGATTTTATTCAATTTCTTATGTGATATTGCAATTTGTCAGACCTATTCAGTGTTTTTGATATTTGCTTTTTTGTTCTGTTATGGCATCATGAGGGTCAAGGTAATTAAAGTATTACATTCATATTTATGAGAGGCAGAGAGGATGATTTGTGATCCAGAACCTGACTGAGCACGTGAATGGAAATGCAAAGATGACCCAAACCATCTGGTAACCTCAAATTTTCTTCGCAGATACAGATGAGTACACATATACACCCAGACATAAACAAATGAACACTCAGTTTTCATTGCTGAAATCACTGTCAAACACATGTCATCCAATGAGGAATACAGAAGGAAAACCTTGGCTGGTAGATGCAACTTTTACTTTTGTACTGTCTATTTCATAAACTTCTTTTTACTAGATATAGGAGTCAAATATCTGAATTAATCAGAACACAGCAGGCAGACGTGCCTCAAACATAAAGCAAATTGTGGTGTTTTATGGGAAATGGATAAGCGCCTGGAGTAAGTTTCAGCACTTCTTCTTTCGCGGGTTATTGAATGTCATGTATGGATTTCCCCTACCCAATGCGTCAAAGGTGGAGAAGATTAGCAGTCTCTGCCAGATGTGCAGTGTGGATTGAATAATACATTCTTTGTTTAATTACTGAATGTCTGTATTATAAGCACTTCTCATAGTCCCATAGATATGATTGTTAAAATTAAGCAATACTCATATCTATATATCTACATAATTGTTCTCATTGCATTTAAAAGTATTCTGAAAAAAATCATTGTGTCCAAAGCACAGCAGAAAGGCTTTATCTGTCATCTTTCATCAATTATTGCAGTTACCAGTGTAATTCTGGTAATTGTAGCCATTTAAATTTTTAGTGTGCTTCAGTTTTTCTGTACTGTGCTTCAGCTGTTTCAAAAAACTCCATATTGATCAGCCACTATGCTGATCATCTTCATCACCATGTGTAATGGTATTCATCTCTTTTCTCTGCATTATGTCACAGCGAGTTCATCATTGAATTTATTTCACTTTTTTGTTTATATCTGTTTTCTTTGTTGTAGTTGGTAAATAATATACATTATTCATAATTTTTTTTCATTCATAAATAGAAGAGATTATGTGCCTATTTAGACTTCTGTGCGCGGCAATCCTGCTTGCACAGCTTATGTGTATAACATCATATTGTGTAATTGCTGCAAAGTTGTGCAACACATGTAGGATATCTCTGTGAAACACCACAGACTGCACTGTATTATATGAATACTGAAGACCTTTGAAGCCTACTCTAAGCAAATCATCATATTGCAAAAATAGTCCTGTATCTTAGCTTTAGCTTTGTCGTCATCCATTTACTTTGATCTGATAAGTGCATCTGATGGATGAGTTAATTCAAATTACTTGATGGGGAATTCTAGGGAGATGCTTTCTTGTAAATGTAGATTGTTCATTCTGCAAGTGGCCTAAAATATTTTCAGTTCCTGGTAATGTCTTCAAAATAGCCATCAATTTATAGAACACAACACAGCATAGTGGCTCTTTTTGTTTTGTTTTGTTTTTTTCTGCATTGATTTCATTGTCTCCCCATCTTGTCTGTAGGCAAATGTGTTACATGAGGCATTCATATCAGCTTAAGTTGTATAGCATCATCAGAAGCATTAATGAGCACAATAACAGTGCAGTAGATAATGCACTTTAGAAATATGACTAAGCATTGCTATATGTGGCATTTTATCATGCTAACATCATATCATTCCTCATAGTTCTTTGTCCTTAGAAATAACAAGGTAAACACTGTTAGAACTGCAAGTTAAAGATGGAAGTCGTATGATGCATTATCTTTTTCACAAAGAGATGCAAATGCTTTTCATTTTTCATTTTTTGTTTCCATGACAACTTATAATTAAAGGCAAAGCCATCATATTAGTGGTCCCACATAGGAATAAAATGTTAACACACAAAGATACACATATTATTATTATTATTTAGTATTCCCTGATTAAAAATCAATGTATTACTTTTTGATTTATGTATGTATGACACAAAATAATAAATTTTGAGAAATACAATTAGATTAATTCTGAAAACTGTCTTGGGTCACTTTAGGCAAAGACAATATTTAAAGATTTACAAAATTTGTATTTTTATCCAACAAGTTTTGCACCTTACTGTTACTGGCAGCACTCGATCCCTGTTCAAACCTAAATTGGAAAAAAAAAATTAACAAACTTTTAATTAAATGGCTTTATGTTTGTATTTGTTTTTATATAAACAATTATAATGATCCTTTAGTTACTATCCAGTGATTCCTTTTAATATTTTGAGTGTAATCACACATGTAGCAACAGTTTGGACATGTATTTAGGCTAGATAAAAAGTAAGCTTTGCGTACATCTTCCATAATAAAATGACATGCTGATTACATGCTTTTGAATTCAAGTGATATTCATTATTTGAGTGCCATACAATAAATCTATCTACTTCATTTGTTTTAAAGTAACATCTGTCATAAACTCATTATTTTTTTAAAGATGGTTAATAGTGGTTTTAGTGATGCTCTTAATATAATAATATACTTAAAACAATTGAAAAGTGAAACCAAAGAAAGGAAAACAATTTAAATGCTTAATACACACACACTGGGGATTAAAATTATGTAAGCAGTATAAAGTTATTTGGTGATTTGGTAACTATAAAATCTGCTCCAGTGTTTAGATCAGTTGCTCAGTGGAACACCAGTGC